>NC_090923.1:1236983992-1237326717 GCF_040938575.1 Ambystoma mexicanum | reverse complement strand
GGCCAGCCAAAACCATGGTATTTGGAGGCGGGGCCAGACAAACCATGTCATTGGAAGCGGGGGCCCTGCCAAAACCATGGTATTGGAGGCGGGGCCAGCCAAAACATGGAACTGGAGATGGGGCCAGCCAAAACCATGTTATTGGAGGCAGGGCTTGCCAAAACCGTGGTATTGGAGGCGGGGCCAGCTAAAACATGGTATTTGAGGCGGGGCCTGCCAAAACCAAGTAACTGAGGCAGGGCAGCTAAAACCATGGTATTGGAGGCGGTGCCTGCCAAAACCATGGTATTGGAGGGGGGGCCTGCCAAAACCATGGTATTGGAGGCGGGGCCAGCAAAAGCATGGTATTGGAGGTGGGGCCTGCCAAAAGCATGGTCTTGGAGGCGGGGCCAGCCAAAACATGGAACTGGAGGCGGGGCCAGCCAAAACATGGAACTGGAGGCGGGGCCAGCCAAAACATCAAACTGGAGGCGTGGCCAGCCAAAACCATGTTATTGGAGGCGGGGCCTGCCAAAACCATGGTATTGGAGGCGGGCCAGACAAACCATGTCATTGGAGGCAGGGCCTGCCAAAACCATGGTATTGGAGAAGGGCCAGCCAAAACATGGAACTGGAGGCGGGGCCAGCCAAAACCATGTTATTGGAGGCAGGGTCAGCAAAAAGCATGGTATTGGAGGCAGGGCCTGCCAAAACCATGTAACTGGAGGCGGGCCAGCCAAAACCATGGTATTGGAGGCGGGCCAGACAAACCATGTCATTGGAGGCAGGCCTGCCAAAACCATGGTATTGGAGAAGGGGCCAGCCAAAACATGGAACTGGAGGCGGGGCCAGCCAAAACCATGTTACTGGAGGCAGGGCCTGCCAAAACCGTGGTATTGGAGGCGGGGCCAGCTAAAACCATGGTATTGAAGGCGAGGCCAGCCAAAACCATGTTATTGGAGGCGGGGCCAGCCAAAACCATGTAACTGGAGGCGGGCCTGCCAAAACCATGGTAATTTAGGCGGGGCCAGCAAATAGCATGGTATTGGAGCGGGGCCTACAAAAACATTGTTATTGGAGGCGGGGCCAGCCAAAACCATGTAACTGGAGTCAGAGCCTGCCAAAACCATGGTATTGGAGGCGGGGCCAGCCAAAACCATGGAACTATAGCGGGGCCAGCCAAAAACATTGTATTGGAGGTGGGGCCTGCCAAAACCATGGTATTGGAGGCAGGGCCAGCCAAAACCATCGTATTGGAGGCGGGGCCTGCCAAAACCAAGTAACTGGAGGCAGGACCAGCTAAAACCATGGTATTGGAGGCGGTGCCTGCCAAAACCATGGAACTGGAGGCGGGGCCAGCTAAAACCATTGTATTGGAGGCAGGGCCTACCAAAACCATGGTATTGGAGGCGGGGCCTGCCAAAACCATGGTATTGGAGGCGGGGCCTGCCAAAACCATGGTATTGGAGGCGGGCCCTACCAAAACCATGGTATTGGAGGCGGGGCCAGCAAAAACCATGGTATTGGAGGCGGGGACAGCCAAAAACATGGAACTGGAGGCGGGGCCTGCCAAAACCATGGTATTGGAGGCGGGGCCAGCTAAAACCATGGTATTGGAGGCGGGGCCAGCAAAAAGCATGGTCTTGGAGGCGGGGCCAGCAAAAAGCATGGTCTGGAGGCGGGGCCTGCCAAAACCATGGTATTGGAGGCGGGGCCAGCCATAACCATGGTATTGGAGGCGGGGCCTGCCAAAACCATGGTATTGGAGGCGGGGCCTGCCAAAACCCTGGTATTGGAGGCGGTTCCAGCAAAAACCATGGTATTTGAGGCAGGGACAGCCAAAAACATGGAACTGGAGGCGGGGCCAGCTAAAACCATGGTATTGGAGGCAGGGCCAGCCAAAACCATGGTATTGGAGGCGGGGCCAGCTAAAACCATGGTATTGGAGGCGGGCCAGCCACAACCATGGTATTGGAGGCGGGGCCAACCATAACCATGGTATTGGAGGCGGGGGAGGCAGAGCCAGCCAAAACCATGTAACTGGAGGCGGGGCCTGCCAAAACCATAGTATTGGAGGCGGGGCCAGCCAAAACCATGGTATTGGAGGCGGGGCAAGCAAAAAGCATGGTATTGGAGGCAGGGCCAGCCATAACCATGGTATTGGAGGCGGGGCCTGCCAAAACCATGGTATTGGAGGCGGGGCCAGCCAAAACCATGGTATTGGAGGCGCGGCCAACCAAAACCATGGTATTGGAGGCAGGGCCAACAAAAAGCATGGTATTGGAGGCGGGGCCAGCCATAACCATGGTATTGGAGGCGGGGCCTGCCAAAACCATGGTATTGGAGGCGGGGCCTGCCAAAACCATGGAATTGGAGGCGGGGCTTGCCAAAACCATGGAATTGGAGGCGGGGCCAGCTAAAACCATGGTATTGGAGGCAGGGCCTACCAAAACCATGGTATTGGAGGCGGGGCCAGCCAAAACCATGTAACTGGAGGTGGGGCCTGCCAAAACCATGGTATTGGAGGCGAGGCCTGCCAAAGCCATGGTATTGGAGGCGGGCCTGCCAAAACCATGGTATTGGAGGCAGGGCCAGCCAAAACCATGGTATTGGAGGCGGGGCCTGCCAAAACCATGGAACTGGAGGCGGGGCCAGCTAAAACCATGGTATTGGAGGCGGGGCCTACCAAAACCATGGTATTGTAGGCGGGGCCATCCAAAACCATGGTATTGGAGGCGGGGCCAGTCATAACCATGGTATTGGAGGCGGGGCCAGTCAAAACCATGTTATTGGAGGCGGGGCCAGCCAAAACCATGTAACTGCAGGTGGGGCCAGCAAAAAGCATGGTATTGGAGGCGGGGCCAACCATGACCATGGTATTGGAGGCGGGGCCAGACAAAACCATGGTATTGGAGGCTGGGCCAGCCAAAACCATGTAACTGGAGGCGGGCCCAGCTAAAACCATGGTACTGGAGGTGGGGCCAGCCAAAACCATGGTATTGGAGACGGGGCCGGCCAAAAGCATGGTATTGGAGGCGGGGCCAGCCATAACCATGGCATTGGAGGCGGGGCCTGCCGAAACCATGGTATTGGAGGCGGGGCCAGCAAAAAGCATGTTATTGGAGGCGGGGCCAGCTAAAACCATGGTATTGGAGGCGGGGCCATCCAAAACCTTGGTATTGGAGGCGGGGCCTACCAAAACCATGGTTTTGGAGGCATTGCCATCCAAAACCATTGTATTGGAGGCGGGACCAGCCATAACCATGGTATTGGAGGCAGGGCCAACCAAAACCATGTTATTGGAGGCGGGGCCAGCCAAAACCATGTTATTGGAGGCGGGGCCAGCCATAACCATGTAACTGGAGGCGGGGCCTGCCAAAACCATGGTATTGGAGGCGGGGCCTGCCAAAACCATGGAATTGGAGGCGGGGCAAGCTAAAACCATGGTATTGGAGGCGGGGCCTACCAAAACCATGGTATTGGAGGCAGGGCCAGCCAAAACCATGGTATTGGAGGTGGGGCCAGCCAAAACCATGGTATTGGAGGCGGGGCCATCCAAAACCATGGTATTGGAGGCGGGACCAGCCATAACCATGGTATTGGAGGCGAGGCCAGTCAAAACCATGTTATTGGAGGCGGGGCCAGCCAAAACCATGTAACTGCAGGTGGGGCCAGCAAAAAGCATGGTATTGGAGGCGGGGCCAGCCATAACCATGGTATGCGAGGCGGGGCCAGCCAAAACCATGGTATTGGAGGCTGGGCCAGCCAAAACCATGTAACTGGAGGCGGGCCCAGCCAAAACCATGGTACTGGAGGCGGGGCCAACCAAAACCATGGAACTGGAGGCGGGGCCTGCCAAAACCATAATATTGGAGGCGGGGCCAGCAAAAAGCATGGTATTGGAGTCGGGGCCAGCCATAACCATGGTATTGGAGGCGGGGCCTGCCAAAACCATGGTATTGGAGGCGGGGTCAGCAAAAAGCATTGTATTGGAGACGGGGCCTGCCAAAACCATGGTATTGGAGGCGGGGCCAGCAAAAAGCATGGTATTGGAGGCGGGGCCTGCCAAAACCATGTAACTGGAGGCGGGCCAGCCAAAACCATGGTATTGGAGGCGGGGCCAGACAAACCATGTCATTGGAAGCGGGGCCTGCCAAAACCAGGGTATTGGAGGCGGGGCCAGCCAAAACATGGAACTGGAGATGGGGCCAGCCAAAACCATGTTATTGGAGGCAGGGCTTGCCAAACCGTGGTATTGGAGGCGGGGCCAGCTAAAACCATGGTATTTGAGGCGGGGCCTGCCAAAACCAAGTAACTGGAGGCAGGGCCAGCTAAAACCATGGTATTGGAGGCGGTGCCTGCCAAAACCATGGTATTGGAGGCGGGGCCAGCAAAAAGCATGGTATTGGAGGTGGGGCCTGCCAAAAGCATGGTCTTGGAGGCGGGGCCAGCCAAAACATGGAACTGGAGGCGGGGCCAGCCAAAACATGGAACTGGAGGCGGGGCCAGCCAAAACATCAAACTGGAGGCATGGCCAGCCAAAACCATGTTATTGGAGGCAGGGCCTGCCAAAACCATGGTATTGGAGGCGGGCCAGACAAACCATGTCATTGGAGGCAGGGCCTGCCAAAACCATGGTATTGGAGAAGGGCCAGCCAAAACATGGAACTGGAGGCGGGGCCAGCCAAAACCATGTTATTGGAGGCAGGGTCAGCAAAAAGCATGGTATTGGAGGCAGGGCCTGCCAAAACCGTGGTATTGGAGGCGGGGCCAGCTAAAACCATGGTATTGAAGGCGAGGCCAGCCAAAACCATGTTATTGGAGGCGGGGCCAGCCAAAACCATGTAACTGGAGGCGGGGCCTGCCAAAACCATGGTATTTTAGGCGGGGCCAGCAAAAAGCATGGTATTGGAGGCAGGGCCTACCAAAACATTGTTATTGGAGGCGGGGCCAGCCAAAACCATGTAACTGGAGTCAGAGCCTGCCAAAACCATGGTATTGGAGGCGGGGCCAGCCAAAACCATGGAACTAGAGGCGGGGCCAGCCAAAAACATTGTATTGGAGGTGGGGCCTGCCAAAACCATGGTATTGGAGGCAGGGCCAGCCAAAACCATCGTATTGGAGGCGGGGCCTGCCAAAACCAAGTAACTGGAGTCAGGACCAGCTAAAACCATGGTATTGGAGGCGGTGCCTGCCAAAACCATGGAACTGGAGGCGGGGCCAGCTAAAACCATTGTATTGGAGGCAGGGCCTACCAAAACCATGGTATTGGAGGCAGGGCCAGCCAAAACCATGGTATTGGAGGCGGGGCCTGCCAAAACCATGGTATTGGAGGCGGGGCCTACCAAAACCATGGTATTGGAGGCGGGGCCAGCAAAAACCATGGTATTGGAGGCGGGGACAGCCAAAAACATGGAACTGGAGGCGGGGCCTGCCAAAACCATGGTATTGGAGGCGGGGCCTGCCAAAACCATGGTATTGGAGGCGGGGCCAGCCATAACCATGGTATTGGAGGCGGGGCCTGCCAAAACCATGGTATTGGAGGCGGGGCCTGCCCAAACCCTGGTATTGGAGGCGGGGCCAGCAAAAAGCATGGTCTTGGAGGCGGGGCCATCCAAAACCTTGGTATTGGAGGCGGGCACTGCCAAAACCATGTTATTGGAGGCGGGGCCTGCCAAAACCATGGAACTGGAGGCGGGGCCAGCTAAAACCATTGTATTGGAGGCAGGGCCTACCAAAACCATGGTATTGGAGGCGGGCCAGCCAAAACCATGGTTTTGGAGGCGGGCCAGCCAAAACCATGGTTTTGGAGGCGGGGCCTGCCAAAACCATGGTATTGGAGGCGGGGCCAGCCATAACCATGGTATTGGAGGCGGGGCCTGCCAAAACCATGGTATTGGAGGCGGGGCCTGCCAAAACCCTGGTATTGGAGGCGGTTCCAGCAAAAACCATGGTATTGGAGGCAGGGACAGCCAAAAACATGGAACTGGAGGCGGGGCCAGCTAAAACCATGGTATTGGAGGCGGGGCCAGCCAAAACCATGGTATTGGAGGCGGGGCCAGCTAAAACCATGGTATTGGAGGCGGGCCAGCCACAACCATGGTATTGGAGGCGGGGCCAACCATAACCATGGTATTGGAGGCGGGGGAGGCAGAGCCAGCCAAAACCATGTAACTGGAGGCGGGGCCTGCCAAAACCATAGTATTGGAGGCGGGGCAAGCAAAAAGCATGGTATTGGAGGCAGGGCCAGCCATAACCATGGTATTGGAGGCGGGGCCTGCCAAAACCATGGTATTGGAGGCGGGGCCAGCCAAAACCATGGTATTGGAGGCGCGGCCAACCAAAACCATGGTATTGGAGGCAGGGCCAACAAAAAGCATGGTATTGGAGGCGGGGCCAGCCATAACCATGGTATTGGAGGCGGGGCCTGCCAAAACCATGGTATTGGAGGCGGGGCCTGCCAAAACCATGGAATTGGAGGCGGGGCTTGCCAAAACCATGGAGTTGGAGGCGGGGCCAGCTAAAACCATGGTATTGGAGGCGGGGCCTACCAAAACCATGGTATTGGAGGCGGGGCCAGCCAAAACCATGTAACTGGAGGCGGGGCCTGCCAAAACCATGGTATTGGAGGCGAGGCCTGCCAAAGCCATGGTATTGGAGGCGGGCCTGCCAAAACCATGGTATTGGAGGCAGGGCCAGCCAAAACCATGGTATTGGAGGCGGAGCCTGCCAAAACCATGGAACTGGAGGCGGGGCCAGCTAAAACCATGGTATTGGAGGCGGGGCCTACCAAAACCATGGTATTGTAGGCGGGGCCATCCAAAACCATGGTATTGGAGGCGGGGCCAGTCATAACCATGGTATTGGAGGCGGGGCCAGTCAAAACCATGTTATTGGAGGCGGGGCCAGCCAAAACCATGTAACTGCAGGTGGGGCCAGCAAAAAGCATGGTATTGGAGGCGGGGCCAACCATAACCATGGTATTGGAGGCGGGGCCAGCCAAAACCATGGTATTGGAGGCTGGGCCAGCCAAAACCATGTAACTGGAGGCGGGCCCAGCTAAAACCATAGTACTGGAGGTGGGGCCAGCCAAAACCATGGTATTGGAGACGGGGCCGGCCAAAAGCATGGTATTGGAGGCGGGGCCAGCCATAACCATGGTATTGGAGGCGGGGCCTGCCGAAACCATGGTATTGGAGGCGGGGCCATCCAAAACCTTGGTATTGGAGGCGGGGCCTACCAAAACCATGGTATTGGAGGCATTGCCATCCAAAACCATGGTATTGGAGGCGGGGCAAGCCAAAACCATGGTATTGGAGGCGGGACCAGCCATAACCATGGTATTGGAGGCAGGGCCAACCAAAACCATGTTATTGGAGGCGGGGCCAGCCAAAACCATGTTATTGGAGGCGGGGCCAGCCATAACCATGTAACTGGAGGCGGGGCCTGCCAAAACCATGGTATTGGAGGCGGGGCCAGCAAAAAGCATGGTATTGGAGGCGGGGCCAGCCATAACCATGGTATTGGAGGCAGGGCCTGCCAAAACCATGGTATTGGAGGTGGGGCCTGCCAAAACCATGGTATTGGAGGCGGGGCCTGCCAAAACCATGGAATTGGAGGCGGGGCAAGCTAAAACCATGGTATTGGAGGCGGGGCCTACCAAAACCATGGTATTGGAGGCAGGGCCAGCCAAAACCATGTAACTGGAGGTGGGGCCTGCAAAAACCATGGTATTGGAGGCGGGGTCAGCCATAACCATGGTATTGGAGGCGGGGCCTGCCGAAACCATGGTATTGGAGGCGGGGCCATCCAAAACCTTGGTATTGGAGGCGGGGCCTACCAAAACCATGGTATTGGAGGCATTGCCATCCAAAACCATGGTATTGGAGGCGGGGCAAGCCAAAACCATGGTATTGGAGGCGGGACCAGCCATAACCATGGTATTGGAGGCAGGGCCAACCAAAACCATGTTATTGGAGGCGGGGCCAGCCAAAACCATGTTATTGGAGGCGGGGCCAGCCATAACCATGTAACTGGAGGCGGGGCCTGCCAAAACCATGGTATTGGAGGCGGGGCCAGCAAAAAGCATGGTATTGGAGGCGGGGCCAGCCATAACCATGGTATTGGAGGCAGGGCCTGCCAAAACCCTGGTATTGGAGGTGGGGCCTGCCAAAACCATGGTATTGGAGGCGGGGCCTGCCAAAACCATGGAATTGGAGGCGGGGCAAGCTAAAACCATGGTATTGGAGGCGGGGCCTACCAAAACCATGGTATTGGAGGCAGGGCCAGCCAAAACCATGTAACTGGAGGTGGGGCCTGCCAAAACCATGGTATTGGAGGCGAGGCCTGCCAAAACCATGGTATTGGAGGCGGGCCTGCCAAAACCAAGTAACTGGAGGCAGGACCAGCTAAAACCATGGTATTGGAGGCGGTGCCTGCCAAAACCATGGAACTGGAGGCGGGGCCAGCTAAAACCATTGTATTGGAGGCAGGGCCTACCAAAACCATGGTATTGGAGGCAGGGCCAGCCAAAACCATGGTATTGGAGGCGGGGCCTGCCAAAACCATGGTATTGGAGGCGGGGCCTACCAAAACCATGGTATTGGAGGCGGGGCCAGCAAAAACCATGGTATTGGAGGCGGGGACAGCCAAAAACATGGAACTGGAGGCAGGACCAGCTAAAACCATGGTATTGGAGGCGGTGCCTGCCAAAACCATGGAACTGGAGGCGGGGCCAGCTAAAACCATTGTATTGGAGGCAGGGCCTACCAAAACCATGGTATTGGAGGCAGGGCCAGCCAAAACCATGGTATTGGAGGCGGGGCCTGCCAAAACCATGGTATTGGAGGCGGGGCCTACCAAAACCATGGTATTGGAGGCGGGGCCAGCAAAAACCATGGTATTGGAGGCGGGGACAGCCAAAAACATGGAACTGGAGGCGGGGCCTGCCAAAACCATGGTATTGGAGGCGGGGCCTGCCAAAACCATGGTATTGGAGGCGGGGCCAGCCATAACCATGGTATTGGAGGCGGGGCCTGCCAAAACCATGGTATTGGAGGCGGGGCCTGCAAAAAGCATGGTCTTGGAGGCGGGGCCAGCCATAACCATGGTATTGGAGGCGGGGCCTGCCAAAACCATGGTATTGGAGGCGGGGCCAGCAAAAAGCATGGTCTTGGAGGCGGGGCCATCCAAAACCTTGGTATTGGAGGCGGGCACTGCCAAAACCATGTTATTGGAGGCGGGGCCTGCCAAAACCATGGAACTGGAGGCGGGGCCAGCCAAAACCATGGTTTTGGAGGCGGGGCCTGCCAAAACCATGGTATTGGAGGCGGGGCCAGCCATAACCATGGTATTGGAGGCGGGGCCTGCCAAAACCATGGTATTGGAGGCGGGGCCTGCCAAAACCCTGGTATTGGAGGCGGTTCCAGCAAAAACCATGGTATTGGAGGCAGGGCCAGCCAAAACCATGGTATTGGAGGCGGAGCCTGCCAAAACCATGGAACTGGAGGCGGGGCCAGCTAAAACCATGGTATTGGAGGCGGGGCCTACCAAAACCATGGTATTGTAGGCGGGGCCATCCAAAACCATGGTATTGGAGGCGGGGCCACTCATAACCATGGTATTGGAGGCGGGGCCAGTCAAAACCATGTTATTGGAGGCGGGGCCAGCCAAAACCATGTAACTGCAGGTGGGGCCAGCAAAAAGCATGGTATTGGAGGCGGGGCCAACCATAACCATGGTATTGGAGGCGGGGCCAGCCAAAACCATGGTATTGGAGGCTGGGCCAGCCAAAACCATGTAACTGGAGGCGGGCCCAGCTAAAACCATGGTACTGGAGGTGGGGCCAGCCAAAACCATGGTATTGGAGACGGGGCCGGCCAAAAGCATGGTATTGGAGGCGGGGCCAGCCATAACCATGGTATTGGAGGCGGGGCCTGCCGAAACCATGGTATTGGAGGCGGGGCCATCCAGAACCTTGGTATTGGAGGCGGGGCCTACCAAAACCATGGTATTGGAGGCATTGCCATCCAAAACCATGGTATTGGAGGCGGGGCAAGCCAAAACCATGGTATTGGAGGCGGGACCAGCCATAACCATGGTATTGGAGGCAGGGCCAACCAAAACCATGTTATTGGAGGCGGGGCCAGCCAAAACCATGTTATTGGAGGCGGGGCCAGCCATAACCATGTAACTGGAGGCGGGGCCTGCCAAAACCATGGTATTGGAGGCGGGGCCAGCAAAAAGCATGGTATTGGAGGCGGGGCCAGCCATAACCATGGTATTGGAGGCAGGGCCTGCCAAAACCATGGTATTGGAGGTGGGGCCTGCCAAAACCATGGTATTGGAGGCGGGGCCTGCCAAAACCATGGAATTGGAGGCGGGGCAAGCTAAAACCATGGTATTGGAGGCGGGGCCTACCAAAACCATGGTATTGGAGGCAGGGCCAGCCAAAACCATGTAACTGGAGGTGGGGCCTGCCAAAACCATGGTATTGGAGGCGGGGCCAGCCATAACCATGGTATTGGAGGCGGGGCCTGCCGAAACCATGGTATTGGAGGCGGGGCCATCCAAAACCTTGGTATTGGAGGCGGGGCCTACCAAAACCATGGTATTGGAGGCATTGCCATCCAAAACCATGGTATTGGAGGCGGGGCAAGCCAAAACCATGGTATTGGAGGCGGGACCAGCCATAACCATGGTATTGGAGGCAGGGCCAACCAAAACCATGTTATTGGAGGCGGGGCCAGCCAAAACCATGTTATTGGAGGCGGGGCCAGCCATAACCATGTAACCGGAGGCGGGGCCTGCCAAAACCATGGTATTGGAGGCGGGGCCAGCAAAAAGCATGGTATTGGAGGCGGGGCCAGCCATAACCATGGTATTGGAGGCAGGGCCTGCCAAAACCATGGTATTGGAGGTGGGGCCTGCCAAAACCATGGTATTGGAGGCGGGGCCTGCCAAAACCATGGAATTGGAGGCGGGGCAAGCTAAAACCATGGTATTGGAGGCGGGGCCTACCAAAACCATGGTATTGGAGGCAGGGCCAGCCAAAACCATGTAACTGGAGGTGGGGCCTGCCAAAACCATGGTATTGGAGGCGAGGCCTGCCAAAACCATGGTATTGGAGGCGGGCCTGCCAAAACCATGGTATTGGAGGTGGGGCCAGCCAAAACCATGGTATTGGAGGCGGGGCCATCCAAAACCATGGTATTGGAGGCGGGACCAGCCATAACCATGGTATTGGAGGCGAGGCCAGTCAAAACCATGTTATTGGAGGCGGGGCCAGCCAAAACCATGTAACTGCAGGTGGGGCCAGCAAAAAGCATGGTATTGGAGGCGGGGCCAGCCATAACCATGGTATGCGAGGCGGGGCCAGCCAAAACCATGGTATTGGAGGCTGGGCCAGCCAAAACCATGTAACTGGAGGCGGGCCCAGCCAAAACCATGGTACTGGAGGCGGGGCCAGCCAAAACCATGATATTGGAGGCAGGGTCTGCCAAAACCATGGTATTGGAGGCGGGGCCAGCCAAAACCATGGTACTGGAGGCGGGGCCAACCAAAACCATGGAACTGTAGGCGGGGCCTGCCAAAACCATAATATTGGAGGCGGGGCCAGCAAAAAGCATGGTATTGGAGTTGGGGCCAGCCATAACCATGGTATTGGAGGCGGGCCTGCCAAAACCATGGTATTGGAGGCGGGGTCAGCAAAAAGCATTGTATTGGAGGCGGGGCCTGCAAAAAGCATGGTATTGGAGGCGGGGCCTGCCAAAACCATGTAACTGGAGGCGGGCCAGCCAAAACCATGGTATTGGAGGCGGGGCCAGACAAACCATGTCATTGGAAGCAGGGCCTGCCAAAACCATGGTATTGTAGGCGGGGCCAGCCAAAACATGGAACTGGAGATGGGGCCAGCCAAAACCATGTTATTGGAGGCAGGGCTTTCCAAAACCGTGGTATTGGAGGCGGGGCCAGCTAAAACCATGGTATTTGAGGCGGGGCCTGCCAAAACCAAGTAACTGGAGGCAGGGCCAGCTAAAACCATGGTATTGGAGGCGGTGCCTGCCAAAACCATGGTATTGGAGGCGGGGCCTGCCAAAACCATGGTATTGGAGGCGGGGCCAGCAAAAAGCATGGTATTGGAGGTGGGGCCTGCCAAAAGCATGGTCTTGGAGGCGGGGCCAGCCAAAACATGGAACTGGAGGCGGGGCCAGCCAAAACATGGAACTGGAGGCGGGGCCAGCCAAAACATCAAACTGGAGGCGTGGCCAGCCAAAACCATGTTATTGGAGGCGGGGCCTGCCAAAACCATGGTATTGGAGGCGGGCCAGACAAACCATGTCATTGGAGGCAGGGCCTGCCAAAACCATGGTATTGGAGAAGGGCCAGCCAAAACATGGAACTGAAGGCGGGGCCAGCCAAAACCATGTTATTGGAGGCAGGGTCAGCAAAAAGCATGGTATTGGAGGCAGGGCCTGCCAAAACCATGTAACTGGAGGCGGGCCAGCCAAAACCATGGTATTGGAGGCGGGCCAGACAAACCATGTCATTGGAGGCAGGGCCTGCCAAAACCATGGTATTGGAGAAGGGGCCAGCTAAAACATGGAACTGGAGGCGGGGCCAGCCAAAATCATGTTATTGGAGGCAGGGCCTGCCAAAACCGTGGTATTGGAGGCGGGGCCAGCTAAAACCATGGTATTGAAGGCGAGGCCAGCCAAAACCATGTTATTGGAGGCGGGGCCAGCCAAAACCATGTAACTGGAGGCGGGGCCTGCCAAAACCATGGTATTTTAGGCGGGGCCAGCAAAAAGCATGGTATTGGAGGCGGGGCCTACCAAAACATTGTTATTGGAGGCGGGGCCTGCCAAAACCATGTAACTGGAGTCAGAGCCTGCCAAAACCATGGTATTGGAGGCGGGGCCAGCCAAAACCATGGAACTAGAGGCGGGGCCAGCCAAAAACATTGTATTGGAGGTGGGGCCTGCCAAAACCATGGTATTGGAGGCAGGGCCAGCCAATACCATCGTATTGGAGGCGGGGCCTGCCAAAACCAAGTAACTGGAGGCAGGACCAGCTAAAACCATGGTATTGGAGGCGGTGCCTGCCAAAACCATGGAACTGGAGGCGGGGCCAGCTAAAACCATTGTATTGGAGGCAGGGCCTACCAAAACCATGGTATTGGAGGCGGGGCCAGCCAAAACCATGGTATTGGAGGCGGGGCCTGCCAAAACCATGGTATTGGAGGCGGGGCCTACCAAAACCATGGTATTGGAGGCGGGGCCAGCAAAAACCATGGTATTGGAGGCGGGGACAGCCAAAAACATGGAACTGGAGGCGGGGCCTGCCAAAACCATGGTATTGGAGGCAGGGCCAGCTAAAACCATGGTATTGGAGGCGGGGCCAGCAAAAAGCATGGTCTTGGAGGCGGGGCCAGCAAAAAGCATGGTCTTGGAGGCGGGGCCTGCCAAAACCATGGTATTGGAGGCGGGGCCAGCCATAACCATGGTATTGGAGGCGGGGCCTGCCAAAACCATGGTATTGGAGGCGGGGCCTGCCCAAACCCTGGTATTGGAGGCGGGGCCAGCCAAAAGCATGGTCTTGGAGGCGGGGCCATCCAAAACCTTGGTATTGGAGGCGGGCACTGCCAAAACCATGTTATTGGAGGCGGGGCCTGCCAAAACCATGGAACTGGAGGCGGGGCCAGCTAAAACCATGGTATTTGAGGCGGGGCCTGCCAAAACCAAGTAACTGGAGGCAGGGCCAGCTAAAACCATGGTATTGTAGGCGGGGCCAGCCAAAACATGGAACTGGAGATGGGGCCAGCCAAAACCATGTTATTGGAGGCAGGGCTTTCCAAAACCGTGGTATTGGAGGCGGGGCCAGCTAAAACCATGGTATTTGAGGCGGGGCCTGCCAAAACCAAGTAACTGGAGGCAGGGCCAGCTAAAACCATGGTATTGGAGGCGGTGCCTGCCAAAACCATGGTATTGGAGGCGGGGCCTGCCAAAACCATGGTATTGGAGGCGGGGCCAGCAAAAAGCATGGTATTGGAGGTGGGGCCTGCCAAAAGCATGGTCTTGGAGGCGGGGCCAGCCAAAACATGGAACTGGAGGCGGGGCCAGCCAAAACATGGAACTGGAGGCGGGGCCAGCCAAAACATCAAACTGGAGGCGTGGCCAGCCAAAACCATGTTATTGGAGGCGGGGCCTGCCAAAACCATGGTATTGGAGGCGGGCCAGACAAACCATGTCATTGGAGGCAGGGCCTGCCAAAACCATGGTATTGGAGAAGGGCCAGCCAAAACATGGAACTGAAGGCGGGGCCAGCCAAAACCATGTTATTGGAGGCAGGGTCAGCAAAAAGCATGGTATTGGAGGCAGGGCCTGCCAAAACCATGTAACTGGAGGCGGGCCAGCCAAAACCATGGTATTGGAGGCGGGCCAGACAAACCATGTCATTGGAGGCAGGGCCTGCCAAAACCATGGTATTGGAGAAGGGGCCAGCTAAAACATGGAACTGGAGGCGGGGCCAGCCAAAATCATGTTATTGGAGGCAGGGCCTGCCAAAACCGTGGTATTGGAGGCGGGGCCAGCTAAAACCATGGTATTGAAGGCGAGGCCAGCCAAAACCATGTTATTGGAGGCGGGGCCAGCCAAAACCATGTAACTGGAGGCGGGGCCTGCCAAAACCATGGTATTTTAGGCGGGGCCAGCAAAAAGCATGGTATTGGAGGCGGGGCCTACCAAAACATTGTTATTGGAGGCGGGGCCTGCCAAAACCATGTAACTGGAGTCAGAGCCTGCCAAAACCATGGTATTGGAGGCGGGGCCAGCCAAAACCATGGAACTAGAGGCGGGGCCAGCCAAAAACATTGTATTGGAGGTGGGGCCTGCCAAAACCATGGTATTGGAGGCAGGGCCAGCCAATACCATCGTATTGGAGGCGGGGCCTGCCAAAACCAAGTAACTGGAGGCAGGACCAGCTAAAACCATGGTATTGGAGGCGGTGCCTGCCAAAACCATGGAACTGGAGGCGGGGCCAGCTAAAACCATTGTATTGGAGGCAGGGCCTACCAAAACCATGGTATTGGAGGCGGGGCCAGCCAAAACCATGGTATTGGAGGCGGGGCCTGCCAAAACCATGGTATTGGAGGCGGGGCCTACCAAAACCATGGTATTGGAGGCGGGGCCAGCAAAAACCATGGTATTGGAGGCGGGGACAGCCAAAAACATGGAACTGGAGGCGGGGCCTGCCAAAACCATGGTATTGGAGGCAGGGCCAGCTAAAACCATGGTATTGGAGGCGGGGCCAGCAAAAAGCATGGTCTTGGAGGCGGGGCCAGCAAAAAGCATGGTCTTGGAGGCGGGGCCTGCCAAAACCATGGTATTGGAGGCGGGGCCAGCCATAACCATGGTATTGGAGGCGGGGCCTGCCAAAACCATGGTATTGGAGGCGGGGCCTGCCCAAACCCTGGTATTGGAGGCGGGGCCAGCCAAAAGCATGGTCTTGGAGGCGGGGCCATCCAAAACCTTGGTATTGGAGGCGGGCACTGCCAAAACCATGTTATTGGAGGCGGGGCCTGCCAAAACCATGGAACTGGAGGCGGGGCCAGCTAAAACCATTGTATTGGAGGCAGGGCCTACCAAAACCATGGTATTGGAGGCGGGCCAGCCAAAACCATGGTTTTGGAGGCGGGCCTGCCAAAACCATGGTATTGGAGGCGGGGCCAGCCATAACCATGGTATTGGAGGTGGGGCCAGCCATAACCATGATATTGGAGGCGGGGCCTGCCAAAACCATGGTATTGGAGGCGGGGCCTGACAAAACCATGGTATTGGAGGCGGGGCCTGCCAAAACCATGGAACTGGAGGCAGGGCCAGCTAAAACCATGGTATTGGAGGCGGGGCCAGCCAAAACCATGGTATTGGAGGCGTGGCCAGCTAAAACCATGGTATTGGAGGCGGGGCCATCCAAAACCATGGTATTGGAGGCGGGCCAGCCAAAACCATGGTATTGGAGGCAGGGCCAACCATAACCATGGTATTGGAGGCAGGGGAGGCAGAGCCAGCCAAAACCATGTAACTGGAGGCAGAGCCTGCCAAAACCATAGTATTGGAGGCGGGGCCAGCAAAAAGCATGGTATTGGAGGCGGGGCCAGCCAAAATCATGGTATTGGAGGCGGGGCCAACCAAAACATGGAACTGGAGACGGGGCCAGCCAAAACCATGTTATTGGAGGCGGGGCCTGCCAAAACCGTGGTATTGGAGGCGGGGCCAGCTAAAACCATGGTATTGGAGGCGGGGCCTGCCAAAACCAAGTAACTGGAGGCAGGGCCAGCTAAAACCATGGTATTGGAGGCGGTGCCTGCCAAAACCATGGTATTGGAGGCGTGGCCAGCTAAAACCATGGTATTGGAGGCGGGGCCATCCAAAACCATGGTATTGGAGGCGGGCCAGCCAAAACCATGGTATTGGAGGCAGGGCCAACCATAACCATGGTATTGGAGGCAGGGGAGGCAGAGCCAGCCAAAACCATGTAACTGGAGGCAGAGCCTGCCAAAACCATAGTATTGGAGGCGGGGCCAGCAAAAAGCATGGTATTGGAGGCGGGGCCAGCCAAAATCATGGTATTGGAGGCGGGGCCAACCAAAACATGGAACTGGAGACGGGGCCAGCCAAAACCATGTTATTGGAGGCGGGGCCTGCCAAAACCGTGGTATTGGAGGCGGGGCCAGCTAAAACCATGGTATTGGAGGCGGGGCCTGCCAAAACCAAGTAACTGGAGGCAGGGCCAGCTAAAACCATGGTATTGGAGGCGGTGCCTGCCAAAACCATGGTATTGGAGGCGTGGCATGCCAAAACCATGGTATTGGAGGCGGGGCCAGCAAAAAGCATGGTATTGGAGGCGGGGCCTGCCAAAAGCATGGTCTTGGAGGCGGGCCAGCCAAAACCATGGTATTGGAGGCGGGGCCAGACAAACCATGTTATTGGAGGCGGGGCCTGCCAAAACCATGGTATTGGAGGCGGGGCCAGCCAAAACATGGAACTGGAGGCGGGGCCAGCCAAAACATGGAACTGGAGGCGGGGCCAGCCAAAACCATGTTATTGGAGGCGGGGCCTGCCAAAACAGTGGTATTGGAGGCGGGGCCAGCTAAAACCATGGTATTGGAGGCAGGGCCTGCCAAAACCATGGTATTGGAGGCGGGGCCAGCCAAAACATGGAACTGGAGACGGGGCCAGCCAAAACCATGTTATTGGAGGCGGGGCCTGCCAAAACCGTGGTATTGGAGGCGGGGCCAGCTAAAACCATGGTATTGGAGGCGGGGCCTGCCAAAACCAAGTAACTGGAGGCAGGGCCAGCTAAAACCATGGTATTGGAGGCGGTGCCTGCCAAAACCATGGAACTGGAGGCGGGGCCAGCCAAAACCATGTTATTGGAGGCGGGGCCTGCCAAAACCGTGGTATTGGAGGCGGGGCCAGCCAAAACCATGTCATTGGAGGCAGGGCCTTCCAAAACCATGGTATTGGAGGCGGGGCCAGCCAAAACATGGAACTGGAGACGGGGCCAGCCAAAACCATGTTATTGGAGGCGGGGCCTGCCAAAACCGTGGTATTGGAGGCGGGGCCAGCTAAAACCATGGTATTGGAGGCGGGGCCTGCCAAAACCAAGTAACTGGAGGCAGGGCCAGCTAAAACCATGGTATTGGAGGCGGTGCCTGCCAAAACCATGGTATTGGAGGCGTAGCTTGCCAAAACCATGGTATTGGAGGCAGGGCCAGCAAAAAGCATGGTATTGGAGGCGGGGCCTGCCAAAAGCATGGTCTTGGAGGCGGGCCAGCCAAAACCATGGTATTGGAGGCGGGGCCAGACAAACCATGTTATTGGAGGCGGGGTCTGCCAAAACCATGGTATTGGAGGCGGGGCCAGCCAAAACATGGAACTGGAGGCGGGGCCAGCCAAAACATGGAACTGGAGGCGGGACCAGCCAAAACCATGTTATTGGAGGCGGGGCCTGCCAAAACCGTGGTATTGGAGGTGGGGCCAGCTTAAACCATGGTATTGGAGGCGGGGCCAGCCAAAACCATGTTATTGGAGGCAGGGCCAGCCAAAACCATGTAACTGGAGGCAGGGCCTGCCAAAACCATGGTATTTTAGGCGGGGCCAGCAAAAAGCATGGTATTGGAGGCAGGGCCTACCAAAACATTGTTATTGGAGGCGGGGCCAGCCAAAACCATGTAACTGGAGGCAGAGCCTGCCAAAACCATGGTATTGGAGGCGGGGCCAGCCAAAACCATGGAACTAGAGGCGGGGCCAGCCAAAACCATGTAACTGGAGGCAGAGCCTGCCAAAACCATGGTATTGGAGGCGGGGCCAGCCAAAACCATGGAACTAGAGGCGGGGCCAGCCAAAAACATGTCATTGGAGGTGGGGCCTGCCAAAACCATGGTAGTGGAGGCGTGGCCAGCCAAAACCATCGTATTGGAGGCGGGGCCTGCCAAAACCATGGTATTGGAGGCGGGGCCTGCCAAAACCATGGTATTGGAGGCGGGGCCTGCAAAAACCATGGTATTGGAGGCGAGACTAGCAAAAAGCATGGTATTGTAGGCAGGGCCTGCCAAAACCATGGTATTGGAGGCGGGGCCAGCAAAAAGCATGGTATTGGAGGCGGGGCCTGCCAAAACCATGTAACTGGAGGAGGGCCAGCCAAAACCATGGTATTGGAGGCGGGGCCAGACAAACCATGTCATTGGAGGCAGGGCCTGCCAAAACCATGGTATTGGAGGCGGGGCCAGCCAAAACATGGAACTGGAGGCGGGGCCAGCCAAAACCATGTTATTGGAGGCGGGGCCTGCCAAAACCGTGGTATTGGAGGCGGAGTCAGCTAAAACCATGGTATTGAAGGCGGGGCCAGCCAAAACCATGGTATTTTAGGCGGGGCCAGCAATAAGCATGGTATTGGAGGCGGGGCCAGCCAAAACCATGTTATTGGAGGCGGGGCCTGCCAAAACCGTGGTATTGGAGGCGGGGCCAGCCAAAACCATGTCATTGGAGGCAGGGCCTGCCAAAACCATGGTATTGGAGGCGGGGCCAGCCAAAACATGGAACTGGAGACGGGGCCAGCCAAAACCATGTTATTGGAGGCGGGGCCTGCCAAAACCGTGGTATTGGAGGCGGGGCCAGCTAAAACCATGGTATTGGAGGCGGGGCCTGCCAAAACCAAGTAACTGGAGGCAGGGCCAGCTAAAACCATGGTATTGGAGGCGGTGCCTGCCAAAACCATGGTATTGGAGGCGTAGCTTGCCAAAACCATGGTATTGGAGGCAGGGCCAGCAAAAAGCATGGTATTGGAGGCGGGGCCTGCCAAAAGCATGGTCTTGGAGGCGGGCCAGCCAAAACCATGGTATTGGAGGCGGGGCCAGACAAACCATGTTATTGGAGGCGGGGTCTGCCAAAACCATGGTATTGGAGGCGGGGCCAGCCAAAACATGGAACTGGAGGCGGGGCCAGCCAAAACATGGAACTGGAGGCGGGACCAGCCAAAACCATGTTATTGGAGGCGGGGCCTGCCAAAACCGTGGTATTGGAGGCGGGGCCAGCTTAAACCATGGTATTGGAGGCGGGGCCAGCCAAAACCATGTTATTGGAGGCAGGGCCAGCCAAAACCATGTAACTGGAGGCAGGGCCTGCCAAAACCATGGTATTTTAGGCGGGGCCAGCAAAAAGCATGGTATTGGAGGCAGGGCCTACCAAAACATTGTTATTGGAGGCGGGGCCAGCCAAAACCATGTAACTGGAGGCAGAGCCTGCCAAAACCATGGTATTGGAGGCGGGGCCAGCCAAAACCATGGAACTAGAGGCGGGGCCAGCCAAAACCATGTAACTGGAGGCAGAGCCTGCCAAAACCATGGTATTGGAGGCGGGGCCAGCCAAAACCATGGAACTAGAGGCGGGGCCAGCCAAAAACATGTCATTGGAGGTGGGGCCTGCCAAAACCATGGTAGTGGAGGCGTGGCCAGCCAAAACCATCGTATTGGAGGCGGGGCCTGCCAAAACCATGGTATTGGAGGCGGGGCCTGCCAAAACCATGGTATTGGAGGCGGGGCCTGCAAAAACCATGGTATTGGAGGCGGGGCTAGCAAAAAGCATGGTATTGTAGGCAGGGCCTGCCAAAACCATGGTATTGGAGGCGGGGCCAGCAAAAAGCATGGTATTGGAGGCGGGGCCTGCCAAAACCATGTAACTGGAGGAGGGCCAGCCAAAACCATGGTATTGGAGGCGGGGCCAGACAAACCATGTCATTGGAGGCAGGGCCTGCCAAAACCATGGTATTGGAGGCGGGGCCAGCCAAAACATGGAACTGGAGGCGGGGCCAGCCAAAATCATGTTATTGGAGGCGGGGCCTGCCAAAACCGTGGTATTGGAGGCGGAGTCAGCTAAAACCATGGTATTGAAGGCGGGGCCAGCCAAAACCATGGTATTTTAGGCGGGGCCAGCAATAAGCATGGTATTGGAGGCGGGGCCTACCAAAACATTGTTATTGGAAGCGGGGCCAGCCAAAACCATGTAACTGGAGGCAGAGCCTGCCAAAACCATGGTATTGGAGGCGGGGCCAGCCAAAACCATGGAACTAGAGACAGGGCCTACCAAAACATTGTTATTGGAGGCGGGGCCAGCCAAAACCATGTAACTGGAGGCAGAGCCTGCCAAAACCATGGTATTGGAGGCGGGGCCAGCAAAAACCCTGGAACTGGAGGCGGGGTCCGCCAAAAACATGGTATTGGAGGAGGGGCCTGCCAAAACCATGGTATTGGAGGCGGGGCCAGCCAAAACCATGTTATTGGAGGCGGGGCAAACGAAAACCATGGTATTGGAGGCGGGGCCATCCAAAACCATGGTATTAGAGGCGGGGCCAGCCAAAACCATGGTATTGGAGGCGGGGCCAGCCAAAACCATAGTATTGGAGGCAGGGGAGGCAGAGCCAGCCAAAACCATGTAACTGGAGGCGGAGCCTGCCAAAACCATAGTATTGGAGGCGGGGCCAGCAAAAAGCATGGTATTGGAGGCGGGGCCAGCCAAAACCATGGTATTGGAGGCGGGGCCAACCAAAACCATGTCATTGGAGGCGGGGCCTGCCAAAACCATGGTATTGGAGGCGGGGCCAGCCAAAACATGGAACTGGAGGAGGGCCAGCCAAAACCATGGTATTGGAGGCGGGGCCAGACAAACCATGTCATTGGAGGCAGGGCCTGCCAAAACCATGGTATTGGAGGCGGGGCCAGCCAAAACATGGAACTGGAGGCGGGGCCAGCCAAAACCATGTTATTGGAGGCGGGGCCTGCCAAAACCGTGGTATTGGAGGCGGAGTCAGCTAAAACCATGGTATTGAAGGCGGGGCCAGCCAAAACCATGGTATTTTAGGCGGGGCCAGCAATAAGCATGGTATTGGAGGCGGGGCCAGCCAAAACCATGTTATTGGAGGCGGGGCCTGCCAAAACCGTGGTATTGGAGGCGGGGCCAGCCAAAACCATGTCATTGGAGGCAGGGCCTGCCAAAACCATGGTATTGGAGGCGGGGCCAGCCAAAACATGGAACTGGAGACGGGGCCAGCCAAAACCATGTTATTGGAGGCGGGGCCTGCCAAAACCGTGGTATTGGAGGCGGGGCCAGCTAAAACCATGGTATTGGAGGCGGGGCCTGCCAAAACCAAGTAACTGGAGGCAGGGCCAGCTAAAACCATGGTATTGGAGGCGGTGCCTGCCAAAACCATGGTATTGGAGGCGTAGCTTGCCAAAACCATGGTATTGGAGGCAGGGCCAGCAAAAAGCATGGTATTGGAGGCGGGGCCTGCCAAAAGCATGGTCTTGGAGGCGGGCCAGCCAAAACCATGGTATTGGAGGCGGGGCCAGACAAACCATGTTATTGGAGGCGGGGTCTGCCAAAACCATGGTATTGGAGGCGGGGCCAGCCAAAACATGGAACTGGAGGCGGGGCCAGCCAAAACATGGAACTGGAGGCGGGACCAGCCAAAACCATGTTATTGGAGGCGGGGCCTGCCAAAACCGTGGTATTGGAGGCGGGGCCAGCTTAAACCATGGTATTGGAGGCGGGGCCAGCCAAAACCATGTTATTGGAGGCAGGGCCAGCCAAAACCATGTAACTGGAGGCAGGGCCTGCCAAAACCATGGTATTTTAGGCGGGGCCAGCAAAAAGCATGGTATTGGAGGCAGGGCCTACCAAAACATTGTTATTGGAGGCGGGGCCAGCCAAAACCATGTAACTGGAGGCAGAGCCTGCCAAAACCATGGTATTGGAGGCGGGGCCAGCCAAAACCATGGAACTAGAGGCGGGGCCAGCCAAAACCATGTAACTGGAGGCAGAGCCTGCCAAAACCATGGTATTGGAGGCGGGGCCAGCCAAAACCATGGAACTAGAGGCGGGGCCAGCCAAAAACATGTCATTGGAGGTGGGGCCTGCCAAAACCATGGTAGTGGAGGCGTGGCCAGCCAAAACCATCGTATTGGAGGCGGGGCCTGCCAAAACCATGGTATTGGAGGCGGGGCCTGCCAAAACCATGGTATTGGAGGCGGGGCCTGCAAAAACCATGGTATTGGAGGCGGGGCTAGCAAAAAGCATGGTATTGTAGGCAGGGCCTGCCAAAACCATGGTATTGGAGGCGGGGCCAGCAAAAAGCATGGTATTGGAGGCGGGGCCTGCCAAAACCATGTAACTGGAGGAGGGCCAGCCAAAACCATGGTATTGGAGGCGGGGCCAGACAAACCATGTCATTGGAGGCAGGGCCTGCCAAAACCATGGTATTGGAGGCGGGGCCAGCCAAAACATGGAACTGGAGGCGGGGCCAGCCAAAATCATGTTATTGGAGGCGGGGCCTGCCAAAACCGTGGTATTGGAGGCGGAGTCAGCTAAAACCATGGTATTGAAGGCGGGGCCAGCCAAAACCATGGTATTTTAGGCGGGGCCAGCAATAAGCATGGTATTGGAGGCGGGGCCTACCAAAACATTGTTATTGGAAGCGGGGCCAGCCAAAACCATGTAACTGGAGGCAGAGCCTGCCAAAACCATGGTATTGGAGGCGGGGCCAGCCAAAACCATGGAACTAGAGACAGGGCCTACCAAAACATTGTTATTGGAGGCGGGGCCAGCCAAAACCATGTAACTGGAGGCAGAGCCTGCCAAAACCATGGTATTGGAGGCGGGGCCAGCAAAAACCCTGGAACTGGAGGCGGGGTCCGCCAAAAACATGGTATTGGAGGAGGGGCCTGCCAAAACCATGGTATTGGAGGCGGGGCCAGCCAAAACCATGTTATTGGAGGCGGGGCAAACGAAAACCATGGTATTGGAGGCGGGGCCATCCAAAACCATGGTATTAGAGGCGGGGCCAGCCAAAACCATGGTATTGGAGGCGGGGCCAGCCAAAACCATAGTATTGGAGGCAGGGGAGGCAGAGCCAGCCAAAACCATGTAACTGGAGGCGGAGCCTGCCAAAACCATAGTATTGGAGGCGGGGCCAGCAAAAAGCATGGTATTGGAGGCGGGGCCAGCCAAAACCATGGTATTGGAGGCGGGGCCAACCAAAACCATGTCATTGGAGGCGGGGCCTGCCAAAACCATGGTATTGGAGGCGGGGCCAGCCAAAACATGGAACTGGAGACGGGGCCAGCCAAAACCATGTTATTGGAGGCGGGGCCTGCCAAAACCGTGGTATTGGAGGCGGGGCCAGCTAAAACCATGGTATTGGAGGCGGGGCCTGCCAAAACCAAGTAACTGGAGGCAGGGCCAGCTAAAACCATGGTATTGGAGGCGGTGCCTGCCAAAACCATGGTATTGGAGGCGTGGCTTGCCAAAACCATGGTATTGGAGGCGGGGCCAGCAAAAAGCATGGTATTGGAGGCGGGGCCTGCCAAAAGCATGGTCTTGGAGGCGGGCCAGCCAAAACCATGGTATTGGAGGCGGGGCCAGACAAACCATGTTATTGGAGGCGGGGCCTGCCAAAACCATGGTATTGGAGGCGGGGCCAGCCAAAACATGGAACTGGAGGCGGGGCCAGCCAAAACATGGAACTGGAGGCGGGACCAGCCAAAACCATGTTATTGGAGGCGGGGCCTGCCAAAACCGTGGTATTGGAGGCGGGGCCAGCTTAAACCATGGTATTGGAGGCGGGGCCAGCCAAAACCATGTTATTGGAGGCAGGGCCAGCCAAAACCATGTAACTGGAGGCAGGGCCTGCCAAAACCATGGTATTTTAGGCGGGGCCAGCAAAAAGCATGGTATTGGAGGCGGGGCCTACCAAAACATTGTTATTGGAGGCGGGGCCAGCCAAAACCATGTAACTGGAGGCAGAGCCTGCCAAAACCATGGTATTGGAGGCGGGGCCAGCCAAAACCATGGAACTAGAGGCGGGGCCAGCCAAAACCATGTAACTGGAGGCAGAGCCTGCCAAAACCATGGTATTGGAGGCGGGGCCAGCCAAAACCATGGAACTAGAGGCGGGGCCAGCCAAAAACATGTTATTGGAGGTGGGGCCTGCCAAAACCATGGTAGTGGAGGCGTGGCCAGCCAAAACCATCGTATTGGAGGCGAGGCCTGCCAAAACCATGGTATTGGAGGCGGGGCCTGCCAAAACCATGGTATTGGAGGCGGGGCCTGCAAAAACCATGGTATTGGAGGCTAGGCTAGCAAAAAGCATGGTATTGTAGGCAGGGCCTGCCAAAACCATGGTATTGGAGGCGGGGCCAGCAAAAAGCATGGTATTGGAAGCGGGGCCTGCCAAAACCATGTAACTGGAGGAGGGCCAGCCAAAACCATGGTATTGGAGGCGGGGCCAGACAAACCATGTCATTGGAGGCAGGGCCTGCCAAAACCATGGTATTGGAGGCGGGGCCAGCCAAAACATGGAACTGGAGGCGGGGCCAGCCAAAACCATGTTATTGGAGGCGGGGCCTGCCAAAACCGTGGTATTGGAGGCGGAGCCAGCTAAAACCATGGTATTGAAGGCGGGGCCAGCCAAAACCATGGTATTTTAGGCGGGGCCAGCAATAAGCATGGTATTGGAGGCGGGGCCTACCAAAACATTGTTATTGGAAGCGGGGCCAGCCAAAACCATGTAACTGGAGGCAGAGCCTGCCAAAACCATGGTATTGGAGGCGGGGCCAGCCAAAACCATGGAACTAGAGACAGGGCCTACCAAAACATTGTTATTGGAGGCGGGGCCAGCCAAAACCATGTAACTGGAGGCAGAGCCTGCCAAAACCATGGTATTGGAGGCGGGGCCAGCAAAAACCCTGGAACTGGAGGTGGGGTCCGCCAAAAACATGGTATTGGAGGCGGGGCCTGCCAAAACCATGGTATTGGAGGCGGGGCCAGCCAAAACCATGTTATTGGAGGCGGGGCAAACGAAAACCATGGTATTGGAGGCGGGGCCATCCAAAACCATGGTATTAGAGGCGGGGCCAGCCAAAACCATGGTATTGGAGGCGGGGCCAGCCAAAACCATGGTATTGGAGGCAGGGGAGGCAGAGCCAGCCAAAACCATGTAACTGGAGGCGGAGCCTGCCAAAACCATAGTATTGGAGGCGGGGCCAGCAAAAAGCATGGTATTGGAGGCGGGGCCAGCCAAAACCATGGTATTGGAGGCGGGGCCAACCAAAACCATGTCATTGGAGGCGGGGCCTGCCAAAACCATGGTATTGGAGGCGGGGCCAGCCAAAACATGGAACTGGAGACGGGGCCAGCCAAAACCATGTTATTGGAGGCGGGGCCTGCCAAAACCGTGGTATTGGAGGCGGGGCCAGCTAAAACCATGGTATTGGAGGCGGTGCCTGCCAAAACCATGGTATTGGAGGCGTGGCTTGCCAAAACCATGGTATTGGAGGCGGGGCCAGCAAAAAGCATGGTATTGGAGGCGGGGCCTGCCAAAAGCATGGTCTTGGAGGCGGGCCAGCCAAAACCATGGTATTGGAGGCGGGGCCAGACAAACCATGTTATTGGAGGAGGGGCCTGCCAAAACCATGGTATTGGAGGCGGGGCCAGCCAAAACATGGAACTGGAGGCGGGGCCAGCCAAAACCATGTTATTGGAGGCGGGGCCTGCCAAAACCGTGGTATTGGAGGCGGGGCCAGCTAAAACCATGGTATTGGAGGCAGGGCCTGCCAAAACCATGGTATTGGAGGCGGGGCCAGCCAAAACATGGAACTGGAGACGGGGCCAGCCAAAACCATGTTATTGGAGGCGGGGCCTGCCAAAACCGTGGTATTGGAGGCGGGGCCAGCTAAAACCATGGTATTGGAGGCGGGGCCTGCCAAAACCAAGTAACGAGGCAGGGCCAGCTAAAACCATGGTATTGGAGGCGGTGCCTGCCAAAACCATGGAACTGGAGGCGGGGCCAGCCAAAACCATGTTATTGGAGGCGGGGCCTGCCAAAACTGTGGTATTGGAGGCGGGGCCAGCCAAAACCATGTCATTGGAGGCAGGGCCTGCCAAAACCATGGTATTGGAGGCGGGGCCAGCCAAAACATGGAACTGGAGACGGGGCCAGCCAAAACCATGTTATTGGAGGCGGGGCCTGCCAAAACCGTGGTATTGGAGGCGGGGCCAGCTAAAACCATGGTATTGGAGGCGGGGCCTGCCAAAACCAAGTAACTGGAGGCAGGGCCAGCTAAAACCATGGTATTGGAGGCGGTGCCTGCCAAAACCATGGTATTGGAGGCGTAGCTTGCCAAAACCATGGTATTGGAGGCGGGGCCAGCAAAAAGCATGGTATTGGAGTCGGGGCCTGCCAAAAGCATGGTCTTGGAGGCAGGCCAGCCAAAACCATGGTATTGGAGGCGGGGCCAGACAAACCATGTTATTGGAGGCGGGGTCTGCCAAAACCATGGTATTGGAGGCGGGGCCAGCCAAAACATGGAACTGGAGGCGGGGCCAGCCAAAACATGGAACTGGAGGCGGGACCAGCCAAAACCATGTTATTGGAGGCGGGGCCTGCCAAAACCGTGGTATTGGAGGCGGGGCCAGCTTAAACCATGGTATTGGAGGCGGGGCCAGCCAAAACCATGTTATTGGAGGCAGGGCCAGCCAAAACCATGTAACTGGAGGCAGGGCCTGCCAAAACCATGGTATTTTAGGCGGGGCCAGCAAAAAGCATGGTATTGGAGGCGGGGCCTACCAAAACATTGTTATTGGAGGCGGGGCCAGCCAAAACCATGTAACTGGAGGCAGAGCCTGCCAAAACCATGGTATTGGAGGCGGGGCCAGCCAAAACCATGGAACTAGAGGCGGGGCCAGCCAAAACCATGTAACTGGAGGCAGAGCCTGCCAAAACCATGGTATTGGAGGCGGGGCCAGCCAAAACCATGGAACTAGAGGCGGGGCCAGCCAAAAACATGTTATTGGAGGTGGGGCCTGCCAAAACCATGGTAGTGGAGGCGTGGCCAGCCAAAACCATCGTATTGGAGGCGGGGCCTGCCAAAACCATGGTATTGGAGGCGGGGCCTGCCAAAACCATGGTATTGGAGGCGGGGCCTGCAAAAACCATGGTATTGGAGGCGGGGCTAGCAAAAAGCATGGTATTGTAGGCAGGGCCTGCCAAAACCATGGTATTGGAGGCGGGGCCAGCAAAAAGCATGGTATTGGAGGCGGGGCCTGTCAAAACCATGTAACTGGAGGAGGGCCAGCCAAAACCATGGTATTGGAGGCGGGGCCAGACAAACCATGTCATTGGAGGCAGGGCCTGCCAAAACCATGGTATTGGAGGCGGGGCCAGCCAAAACATGGAACTGGAGGCGGGGCCAGCCAAAACCATGTTATTGGAGGCGGGGCCTGCCAAAACCGTGGTATTGGAGGCGGGGCCAGCTAAAACCATGGTATTGAAGGCGGGGCCAGCCAAAACCATGGTATTTTAGGCGGGGCCAGCAATAAGCATGGTATTGGAGGCGGGGCCTACCAAAACATTGTTATTGGAAGCGGGGCCAGCCAAAACCATGTAACTGGAGGCAGAGCCTGCCAAAACCATGGTATTGGAGGCGGGGCCAGCCAAAACCATGGAACTAGAGACAGGGCCTACCAAAACATTGTTATTGGAGGCGGGGCCAGCCAAAACCATGTAACTGGAGGCAGAGCCTGCCAAAACCATGGTATTGGAGGCGGGGCCAGCAAAAACCCTGGAACTGGAGGCGGGGTCCGCCAAAACCATGGTATTGGAGGCGGGGCCTGCCAAAACCATGGTATTGGAGGCGGGGCCAGCCAAAACCATGTTATTGGAGGCGGGGCAAACGAAAACCATGGTATTGGAGGCGGGGCCATCCAAAACCATGGTATTAGAGGCGGGGCCAGCCAAAACCATGGTATTGGAGGCGGGGCCAGCCAAAACCATGGTATTGGAGGTGGGGTCAGCCAAAACCAGGGTATTGGGCAAGCCAAAACCATGGTATTGAGGTGGGGCCAGTAAAAACCATGGTATTGGAGGCGGGGCCAGCCAAAACCATGGTATTGGAGGCAGGGCCAACCAAAACCATGGTATTGGAGGCGGGGCCTGCCAAAACCATGGTATTGGAGATGGGACCTGCCAAACCGTGGTATTGGAGGCAGGGCCAGCCAAAACCATGGATCTGGAGGCGGGGCCTTCCAAAACCATGGTACTATAGGCGGGGCCAGCCAAAACCATGGTATTGGAGGCGGGGCCAGCCAAAACCACGGTATTGGAGGCGGGGTTAGCCAAACCCATGGTATTGGAGGCGGGGCCCACCAAAACCATGGTATTGTAGGCGGGGCCAGCCAAAACCATGGTATTGGGCCAGTCAAAACCATGGTATTGAGGTGGGGCCAGCAAAAACCATGGTATTGGAGGCGGGGCCAGCCCAAACCATGGTATTGGAGGCGGGGCCTGCTAAAACCATGGTATTGGAGGCAGGGCCCGCCAAAACCATGGTATTGGAGGCGGGGCCAGCCAAAACCATGGTATTGGGCCAGTCAAAACCATGGTATTGAGGTGGGGCCAGCAAAAACCATGGTATTGGAGGCGGGGCCAGCCCAAACCATGGTATTGGAGGCGGGGCCTGCTAAAACCATGGTATTGGAGGCAGGGCCCGCCAAAACCATGGTATTGGAGGCGGGGCCCACCAAAACCATGGTATTGGAGGCGGGGCCCGCCAAAACCATGGTATTGGAGGCGGGGCCTACCAAAACCATGGTATTGGAGGCGGGGCCATCCAAAACCATGGTATTGGAGGCGGGGCCTACCAAAACCATGGTATTGGAGGCGGGGCCATCCAAAACCATGGTATCAGAGGCGGGGCCATCCAAAACCATGGTATTGGAGGCGGGGCCAGCCAAAACCATGTTATTGAAGGCGGGGCCAGCCATAACCATGGTATTGGAGGCGGGGCCAGCCAAAACCATGTTATTGGAGGCGGGGCCAGCCAAAACCATGTAACTGGAGGCGGGGCCAGCCAAAACCATGGTATTGGAGGCAGAGCCAGCCAAACCATGTTATTGGAGGCGGGGCCAGCCAAAACCATGTTATTGGAGGCAGGGCCAGCCAAAATCATGTAACTGGAGGCAGGGCCTGCCAAAACCATGGTATTGGAGGCGGGGCCAGCAAAAAGCATGGTATTGGAGGCAGGGCCTGTCAAAACCATGTAACTGGAGGCAGGGCCAGCCAAAACCATGGTATTAGAGGCGGGGTCAGCCAAACCATGTTATTGGAGGCGGGGCCTGCCAAAACCATGGTATTGGATGCGGGCCCAGCCAAAACCATGGTATTGGAGGCGGGGCCTTCCAAAACCGTGGTATTGGGGACAAGGCCAGCCAAAACCATGGTATTGGAGGCGGGGCCAGCCAAAACCATGGTATTGGAGGCGGGGCCAGCCAAAACCATGGTATTGGAGGCGGGGCCAGCCAAAACCAGGGTATTGGGCCTTCTAAAACCATGGTATAGGAGGCGGGGCCTGCCAAAACCATGATATTGGAGGCGGGGCCAGCCAAAACCATGGTATTGGAGGCGGGGCCAGCCAAACCCATGCTATTGGAGGCGGGGCCAGCCAAAACCATGGTATTGGGCCAGCCAAAACCTTGGTATTGAGGTGGGGCCAGCAAAAACCATGGTATTGGAGGCGGGGCCAGCCAAAACCATGGTATTGGAGGCAGGGCCTTCCAAAACCATGGTATTGGAGGCGGGGCCAGCCAAAGCCATGGTATTGGAGGCGGGGCCAGCCAAAGCCATGGTATTGGAGGCGGGGCCAGCCAAAACCACAGTATTGGAGGCGGGGCCAGCCAAACCCATGGTATTGGAGGCGGGGCCAGCCAAAACCATGGTAATGGGCCAGTCAAAACCATGGTATTGATGTGGGACCAGCAAAAACCATGGTATTGGAGGCGGGGCCAGCCCAAACCATGGTATTGGAGACGGGGCCTGCTAAAACCATGGCATTGGAGGCGGGGCCCACCAAAACCATGGTATTATATGCGGGGCCCGCCAAAACCATGGTATTGGAGGCGGGGCCTGCCAAAACCATGGTATTGGAGGCTGGGCCATCCAAAACCATGGAACTGGAGGCGGGGCCAGCCAAAACCATGGTATTGGTGGCGAGGCCTGCCAAAACCATTATATTGGAGGCAGGGCCTGCCAAAACCATGTAACTGGAGGCGGGGCCAGCCAAAACCATGGTATTGGAGGCGGGGCCTGCCAAAACCATGGTTTTGCAGCCAGGGCCAGCCAAAACCATGGTATTGGTGGCGGGGCCAGACAAAACCATGGTATTGGAGGCAGGGCTTCCCAAAACCATGGCATTGGAGGTGGGGCTATCCAAAACCATGGTATTGGAGGCGGGGCCAGCCAAAACCATGGTATTGGAGGCGGTGGGGCCTGCCAAAACCATGGTATTGGAGGTGGGGCCATCCAAAACCATGGTATTGGAGGCGGGGCCATCCAAAACCATAGTATTGGAGGCCGGGCCGGACAAAACCAGGGTATTGGAGGCAGGGCCAGCCAAAACCATGTAACTGGATGTGGGGCCAGCCAAAACCATGGTATTGGAGGCAGGGCCAGCAAAAACCATGGTATTGGAGATGGGGCCAGCCAAAACCATGGAACTGGAGGCGGGGCCAGCCAAAACCATGGTATTGGAGGCAGGGCCAGCCAAAACCATGGCATTGGAGGCGGGGCCAGCCAAAACCATGTAACTGGAGGCGGGGTCATCCAAAAACATGGTATTGGAGGCGGGGCCTGCCAAAACCATGGTATTGGAGGCTGGGTCAGCCAAAACCATGGAACTGGAGGCGGGGCCAGCCAAAACCATGGTATTGGAGGCGGCCCATCCAAAACCATGGTATTGGAGGCTGGGCCAGCCAAAACCATGTAACTGGAGGCAGGGCCAGCCAAAACCATGGTATTGGAGGCAGGGCCAGCCAAAACCATGGTATTGGAGGCGGGGCTATCCTAAACCATCGTATTGGAGGCGGGGCCATCCAAAACCATGTTAGTGGAGGCGGGGCCAGACAAAACCAGGGTATTGGAGGCAGGGCCAGCCAAAACCATGTAACTGGAGGCGGGCCAGCCAAAACCATGTAACTGGAGGCGGGCCATCCAAAACCATGGTATTGGAGGCGGGGACATCCAAAACCATGGTATTGGAGGTGGGGCCAGGAGGTGGGGCCAGCCAAAACCTTGGTATTGGAGGCGGGACCAGCCAAAACCATGGTATTGGAGGCGGGGCCAGCCAAAACCATGGTATTGGAAGCGGGGCCAGCAAAAACCATGGTATTGGAGGCGGGGCCAGCCAAAACCATGGTATTGGAGGCGGGGCCAGCCAAAACCAGGGTATTGGGCCAGCAAAAACCATGGTATTGGAGGCGGGGCCTTCCAAAACCGTGGTATTGGGGGCGAGGCCAGCCAAAACCATGGTATTGGAGGCGGGGCCAGCCAAAACCATGGTATTGGAGGTGGGGCCAGCCAAAACCATGGTATTGGAGGCGGGGCCAGCCAAAACCAGGGTATTGGGCCTTCTAAAACCATGGTATTGGAGGCGGGGCCAGCCAAAACCATGGTATTGGAGGCGGGGCCAGCCAAACCCATGGTATTGGAGGCGGGGCCAGCCAAAACCATGGTATTGGGCCAGCCAAAACCTTGGTATTGAGGTGGGGCCAGCAAAAACCATGGTATTGGAGGCGGGGCCAGCCAAAACCATGGTATTGGAGGCAGGGCCTTCCAAAACCATGGTATTGGAGGCGGGGCCAGCCAAAACCATGGTATTGGAGGCGGGGCCAGCCAAAACCATGGTATTGGAGGCGGGGCCAGCCAAACCCATGGTATTGGAGGCAGGGCCTTCCAAAACCATGGTATTGGAGGCGGGGCCAGCCAAAACCATGGTATTGGAGGCGGGGCCAGCCAAAACCACGGTATTGGAGGCTAGGCCAGCCAAAACCATGGAACTGGAGGCAGGGCCTTCCAAAACCATGGTATTGGAGGCGGGGCCAGCCAACACCATGGTATTGGAGGCTAGGCCAGCCAAAACCATGGAACTGGAGGCGGGGCCAGCCAAAACCATGGTATTGGTGGCGGGGCCTGCCAAAACCATGGTATTGGAGGCGGGGCCTGCCAAAATCATGTAACTGGAGGCGGGGCCAGCCAAAACCATGGTATTGGAGGCGAGGCCTGCCAAAACCATGGTATTGCAGCCAGGGCCAGCCAAAACCATGGTATTGGTGGCGAGGCCAGACAAAACCATGGTATTGGAGGCAGGGCTTGCCAAAACCATGGCATTGGAGGCGGGGCTATCCAAAACCATGGTATTGGAGGCGGGGCCAGCCAAAACCATTGTATTGGAGGCGGTGGGGCCTGCCAAAACCATGGTATTGGAGGTGGGGCCATCCAAAACCATGGTATTGGAGGCGGGGCCATCCAAAACCATAGTATTGGAGGCCGGGCCGGACAAAACCAGGGTATTGGAGGCAGGGCCAGCCAAAACCATGTAACTGGATGTGGGGCCAGCCAAAACCATGGTATTGGAGGCAGGGCCAGCAAAAACCATGGTATTGGAGATGGGGCCAGCCAAAACCATGGAACTGGAGGCGGGGCCAGCCAAAACCATGGTATTGGAGGCAGGGCCAGCCAAAACCATGGCATTGGAGGCGGGGCCAGCCAAAACCATGTAACTGGAGGCGGGGTCATCCAAAAACATGGTATTGGAGGCGGGGCCTGCCAAAACCATGGTATTGGAGGCTGGGTCAGCCAAAACCATGGAACTGGAGGCGGGGCCAGCCAAAACCATGGTATTGGAGGCGGGCCATCCAAAACCATGGTATTGGAGGCGGGGCCTGCCAAAACCATGGTATTGGAGGCTGGGCCAGCCAAAACCATGTAACTGGAGGCGGGGCCAGCCAAAACCATGGTATTGGAGGCAGGGCCAGCCAAAACCATGGTATTGGAGGCGGGGCTATCCTAAACCATCGTATTGGAGGCGGGGCCATCCAAAACCATGTTAATGGAGGCGGGGCCAGACAAAACCAGGGTATTGGAGGCAGGTTCAGCCAAAACCATGTAACTGGAGGCGGGCCATCCAAAACCATGGTATTGGAGGCGGGGCCATCCAAAACCATGGTATTGGTGGTGGGGCCAGGAGGTGGGGCCAGCCAAAACCTTGGTATTGGAGGCGGGGCCAGCCAAAACCATGGTATTGGAGGCGGGACCAGCCAAACCATGGTATTGGAGGCGGGGCCAGCCAAAACCATGGTATTGGAAGCGGGGCCAGCAAAAACCATGGTATTGGAGGCGGGGCCAGCCAAAACCATGGTATTGGAGGCAGAGCCAGCCAAAACCATGTAACTGGAGGCAGGGCCTGCCAAAACCATGTTATTGGAGGCGGGGCCATCCAAAACCATGGTATTGGAGGTGGGGCCAGGAGGTGGGGCCAGCCAAAACCTTGGTATTGGAGGCAGGGCCAGCCAAAACCATGGTATTGGAGGCGGGACCAGCCAAAACCATGGAACTGGAGGCAGGGCCAGCCAAAACCATGGTATTGGAAGCGGGGCCAGCCAAAACCATGGCATTGGAGGAGGGGGCAGCCAAAACCATGGTATTGGAGGCGATGCCTGCCAAAACCATGGTATTGGAGGCGGGGACAGCCAAATCCATGGTATTGGAGGATGGGCCAGACAAAACCATGTAACTGGAGGCGGGGCCAGTCAAAACCATGGCATTGGAGGCGGGGCCAAACAAAACCATGGTATTGGAGGCGGGGCCTGCCAAAACCATGGTATTGGAGGCGGGGCAGGCCAAAACCATGGTATTGGAGTCAGGGCCTGCCAAAACCATGGTATTGGAGGCGGCGCCAGCCAAAACCATGGTATTGGAGGCGAGGCCAGCCAAAACCATGGTATTGGAGGCAGGGCCAGCCAAAACCATAGTATTGAAGGCGGGCCAGCCAAAACCATGGTATTGGAGGCGGGGCCATCCAAAACCATGGAACTGGAGGCAGAGCCAGCCAAAACCATCGTATTGGAGGCAGGGCCAGCCAGAACCATGATATTGGAGGCAGGGACAGCCAAAACCATGTAACTGGAGTCGGGTCAGCCAAAACCATGGAACTGGAGGCGGGGCCAGCCAAAACCATGGTTTTGGACGCGGGGCCTGCCAAAACCATGGTATTGGAGGCGGGGCCAGCCAAAACCATGGTATTGGTGGCCGGGCCATCCAAAACCATGGTATTGGAGGCGCGGCCTGCCAAATCCATGGTATTGGAGGCGGGGCCATCCAAAACCATGGTATTGGAGGCGGGGCCAGCCAAAACCATGGTATTTTAGGCGGGGCCAGCCAAAACCATGGAACTGGAGGCAGAGCCAGCCAAAACCATGGTATTGGAGGCAGGGTCAGCCAAAACCATGGTATTGGAGGCAGGGACAGCCAAAACCATGTAACTGGAGGCGGGGCCAGCCAAAACCATGGTATTGGAGGCGGGGTCAGCCAAAATCATGGTATTGGGCCAGCCAAAACCATGGTATTGGAGGCGGGGCCTGCCAAAACCATGGTATTGGAGGTGGGGCCTGCCAAAGCCATGGTATTGGAGGTGGGGCCATCCAAAACCATGGTATTGCAGGCGGGCCAGCCAAAACCATGGAATTGGAGGCGGCGGCCAGTCAAAACCATGGTATTGGAGGTGGGGCCAGTCAAAACCATGGTATTGGAGGCGGGGCCAGCCAAAACCATGATATTGGAAGCGGGGCCAGCCAAAACCATGGTATTGGTGGCGGGGCCATCCAAAACCATGGTATTGGAGGCGGGGCCTGCCAAATCCATGGTATTGGAGGCGGGGCCATCCAAAACCATGGTATTGGAGGCGGGGCCAGCCAAAACCATGGTATTGAAGGCAGGGCCAGCCAAAACCATGGAACTGGAGGCAGAGCCAGCCAAAACCATGGTATTGGAGGCGGGGCCTGCCAAAACCATGTAACTGGAGGCGGGGCCAGTCAAAACCATGGCATTGGAGGTGGGGCCAAACAAAACCATGGTATTGGAGGCGGGGTCAGCCAAAACCATGGTAATGGAGGCGGGGCCAGCCAAAACCATGGTATTGGAGGCGGGGCCTGCCAAAACCATGTAACTGGAGGCGGGGCCAGTCAAAACCATGGCATTGGAGGCTGGGCCAAACAAAACCATGGTATTGGAGGCAGGGCCTGCCAAAACCATGGTATTGGAGGCGGGGCAGGCCAAAACCATGGTATTGGAGTCAGGGCCTGCCAAAACCATGGTATTGGAGGCGGCGCCAGCCAAAACCATGGTATTGGAGGCGAGGCCAGCCAAAACCATGGTATTGGAAGCGGGGCCAGCCAAAACCATAGTATTGAAGGCGGGCCAGCCAAAACCATGGTATTGGAGGCGGGGCCATCCAAAACCATGGAACTGGAGGCAGAGCCAGCCAAAACCATCGTATTGGAGGCAGGGCCAGCCAAAACCATGGTATTGGAGGCGGGGCCAGCCAAAACCATGGTATTGAAGGCGGGGCCAGCCAAAACCATGGTATTGGAGGCAGGGACAGCCAAAACCATGTAACTGGAGGCGGGGCCAGCCAAAACCATGGTATTGGAGGCAGGGCCAGCCAAAACCATGGTATTGGAGGCAGGGACAGACAAAACCATGTAACTGGAGGCGGGGCCAGCCAAAACCATGGTATTGGAGGCGGGGTCAGCCAAAACCATGGTATTGGGCCAGCCAAAACCATGGTATTGGAGGCAGGGCCTGCCAAAACCATGGTATTGGAGGTGGGGCCTGCCAAAGCCATGGTATTGGAGGCGGGGCCAGCCAAAACCATGATATTGGAGGCGGGGCCAGCCAAAACCATGGTATTGGTGGCGAGCCATCCAAAACCATGGTATTGGAGGTGGGGCCTGCCAAATCCACAGTATTGGAGGCGGGGCCAGCCAAACCCATGGTATTGGAGGCGGGGCCAGCCAAAACCATGGTAATGGGCCAGTCAAAACCATGGTATTGATGTGGGACCAGCAAAAACCATGGTATTGGAGGCGGGGCCAGCCCAAACCATGGTATTGGAGACGGGGCCTGCTAAAACCATGGCATTGGAGGCGGGGCCCACCAAAACCATGGTATTGTATGCGGGGCCCGCCAAAACCATGGTATTGGAGGCGGGGCCTGCCAAAACCATGGTATTGGAGGCGGGGCCATCCAAAACCATGGAACTGGAGGCGGGGCCAGCCAAAACCATGGTATTGGTGGCGAGGCCTGCCAAAACCATTATATTGGAGGCAGGGCCTGCCAAAACCATGTAACTGGAGGCGGGGCCAGCCAAAACCATGGTATTGGAGGCGGGGCCTGCCAAAACCATGGTTTTGCAGCCAGGGCCAGCCAAAACCATGGTATTGGTGGCGGGGCCAGACAAAACCATGGTATTGGAGGCAGGGCTTCCCAAAACCATGGCATTGGAGGTGGGGCTATCCAAAACCATGGTATTGGAGGCGGGGCCAGCCAAAACCATGGTATTGGAGGCGGTGGGGCCTGCCAAAACCATGGTATTGGAGGTGGGGCCATCCAAAACCATGGTATTGGAGGCGGGGCCATCCAAAACCATAGTATTGGAGGCCGGGCCGGACAAAACCAGGGTATTGGAGGCAGGGCCAGCCAAAACCATGTAACTGGATGTGGGGCCAGCCAAAACCATGGTATTGGAGGCAGGGCCAGCAAAAACCATGGTATTGGAGATGGGGCCAGCCAAAACCATGGAATTGGAGGCGGGGCCAGCCAAAACCATGGTATTGGAGGCAGGGCCAGCCAAAACCATGGCATTGGAGGCGGGGCCAGCCAAAACCATGTAACTGGAGGCGGGGTCATCCAAAAACATGGTATTGGAGGCGGGGCCTGCCAAAACCATGGTATTGGAGGCTGGGTCAGCCAAAACCATGGAACTGGAGGCGGGGCCAGCCAAAACCATGGTATTGGAGGCGGCCCATCCAAAACCATGGTATTGGAGGCTGGGCCAGCCAAAACCATGTAACTGGAGGCAGGGCCAGCCAAAACCATGGTATTGGAGGCAGGGCCAGCCAAAACCATGGTATTGGAGGCGGGGCTATCCTAAACCATCGTATTGGAGGCGGGGCCATCCAAAACCATGTTAGTGGAGGCGGGGCCAGACAAAACCAGGGTATTGGAGGCAGGGCCAGCCAAAACCATGTAACTGGAGGCGGGCCAGCCAAAACCATGTAACTGGAGGCGGGCCATCCAAAACCATGGTATTGGAGGCGGGGACATCCAAAACCATGGTATTGGAGGTGGGGCCAGGAGGTGGGGCCAGCCAAAACCTTGGTATTGGAGGCGGGACCAGCCAAAACCATGGTATTGGAGGCGGGGCCAGCCAAAACCATGGTATTGGAAGCGGGGCCAGCAAAAACCATGGTATTGGAGGCGGGGCCAGCCAAAACCATGGTATTGGAGGCGGGGCCAGCCAAAACCAGGGTATTGGGCCAGCAAAAACCATGGTATTGGAGGCGGGGCCTTCCAAAACCGTGGTATTGGGGGCGAGGCCAGCCAAAACCATGGTATTGGAGGCGGGGCCAGCCAAAACCATGGTATTGGAGGTGGGGCCAGCCAAAACCATGGTATTGGAGGCGGGGCCAGCCAAAACCAGGGTATTGGGCCTTCTAAAACCATGGTATTGGAGGCGGGGCCAGCCAAAACCATGGTATTGGAGGCGGGGCCAGCCAAACCCATGGTATTGGAGGCGGGGCCAGCCAAAACCATGGTATTGGGCCAGCCAAAACCTTGGTATTGAGGTGGGGCCAGCAAAAACCATGGTATTGGAGGCGGGGCCAGCCAAAACCATGGTATTGGAGGCAGGGCCTTCCAAAACCATGGTATTGGAGGCGGGGCCAGCCAAAACCATGGTATTGGAGGCGGGGCCAGCCAAAACCATGGTATTGGAGGCGGGGCCAGCCAAACCCATGGTATTGGAGGCAGGGCCTTCCAAAACCATGGTATTGGAGGCGGGGCCAGCCAAAACCATGGTATTGGAGGCGGGGCCAGCCAAAACCACGGTATTGGAGGCTAGGCCAGCCAAAACCATGGAACTGGAGGCAGGGCCTTCCAAAACCATGGTATTGGAGGCGGGGCCAGCCAACACCATGGTATTGGAGGCTAGGCCAGCCAAAACCATGGAACTGGAGGCGGGGCCAGCCAAAACCATGGTATTGGTGGCGGGGCCTGCCAAAACCATGGTATTGGAGGCGGGGCCTGCCAAAATCATGTAACTGGAGGCGGGGCCAGCCAAAACCATGGTATTGGAGGCGAGGCCTGCCAAAACCATGGTATTGCAGCCAGGGCCAGCCAAAACCATGGTATTGGTGGCGAGGCCAGACAAAACCATGGTATTGGAGGCAGGGCTTGCCAAAACCATGGCATTGGAGGCGGGGCTATCCAAAACCATGGTATTGGAGGCGGGGCCAGCCAAAACCATTGTATTGGAGGCGGTGGGGCCTGCCAAAACCATGGTATTGGAGGTGGGGCCATCCAAAACCATGGTATTGGAGGCGGGGCCATCCAAAACCATAGTATTGGAGGCCGGGCCGGACAAAACCAGGGTATTGGAGGCAGGGCCAGCCAAAACCATGTAACTGGATGTGGGGCCAGCCAAAACCATGGTATTGGAGGCAGGGCCAGCAAAAACCATGGTATTGGAGATGGGGCCAGCCAAAACCATGGAACTGGAGGCGGGGCCAGCCAAAACCATGGTATTGGAGGCAGGGCCAGCCAAAACCATGGCATTGGAGGCGGGGCCAGCCAAAACCATGTAACTGGAGGCGGGGTCATCCAAAAACATGGTATTGGAGGCGGGGCCTGCCAAAACCATGGTATTGGAGGCTGGGTCAGCCAAAACCATGGAACTGGAGGCGGGGCCAGCCAAAACCATGGTATTGGAGGCGGGCCATCCAAAACCATGGTATTGGAGGCGGGGCCTGCCAAAACCATGGTATTGGAGGCTGGGCCAGCCAAAACCATGTAACTGGAGGCGGGGCCAGCCAAAACCATGGTATTGGAGGCAGGGCCAGCCAAAACCATGGTATTGGAGGCGGGGCTATCCTAAACCATCGTATTGGAGGCGGGGCCATCCAAAACCATGTTAATGGAGGCGGGGCCAGACAAAACCAGGGTATTGGAGGCAGGTTCAGCCAAAACCATGTAACTGGAGGCGGGCCATCCAAAACCATGGTATTGGAGGCGGGGCCATCCAAAACCATGGTATTGGTGGTGGGGCCAGGAGGTGGGGCCAGCCAAAACCTTGGTATTGGAGGCGGGGCCAGCCAAAACCATGGTATTGGAGGCGGGACCAGCCAAACCATGGTATTGGAGGCGGGGCCAGCCAAAACCATGGTATTGGAAGCGGGGCCAGCAAAAACCATGGTATTGGAGGCGGGGCCAGCCAAAACCATGGTATTGGAGGCAGAGCCAGCCAAAACCATGTAACTGGAGGCAGGGCCTGCCAAAACCATGGTATTGGAGGCGGGGCCATCCAAAACCATGGTATTGGAGGTGGGGCCAGGAGGTGGGGCCAGCCAAAACCTTGGTATTGGAGGCAGGGCCAGCCAAAACCATGGTATTGGAGGCGGGACCAGCCAAAACCATGGAACTGGAGGCAGGGCCAGCCAAAACCATGGTATTGGAAGCGGGGCCAGCCAAAACCATGGCATTGGAGGAGGGGGCAGCCAAAACCATGGTATTGGAGGCGATGCCTGCCAAAACCATGGTATTGGAGGCGGGGACAGCCAAATCCATGGTATTGGAGGATGGGCCAGACAAAACCATGTAACTGGAGGCGGGGCCAGTCAAAACCATGGCATTGGAGGCGGGGCCAAACAAAACCATGGTATTGGAGGCGGGGCCTGCCAAAACCATGGTATTGGAGGCGGGGCAGGCCAAAACCATGGTATTGGAGTCAGGGCCTGCCAAAACCATGGTATTGGAGGCGGCGCCAGCCAAAACCATGGTATTGGAGGCGAGGCCAGCCAAAACCATGGTATTGGAGGCAGGGCCAGCCAAAACCATAGTATTGAAGGCGGGCCAGCCAAAACCATGGTATTGGAGGCGGGGCCATCCAAAACCATGGAACTGGAGGCAGAGCCAGCCAAAACCATCGTATTGGAGGCAGGGCCAGCCAGAACCATGATATTGGAGGCAGGGACAGCCAAAACCATGTAACTGGAGTCGGGGTCAGCCAAAACCATGGAACTGGAGGCGGGGCCAGCCAAAACCATGGTTTTGGACGCGGGGCCTGCCAAAACCATGGTATTGGAGGCGGGGCCAGCCAAAACCATGGTATTGGTGGCCGGGCCATCCAAAACCATGGTATTGGAGGCGCGGCCTGCCAAATCCATGGTATTGGAGGCGGGGCCATCCAAAACCATGGTATTGGAGGCGGGGCCAGCCAAAACCATGGTATTTTAGGCGGGGCCAGCCAAAACCATGGAACTGGAGGCAGAGCCAGCCAAAACCATGGTATTGGAGGCAGGGTCAGCCAAAACCATGGTATTGGAGGCAGGGACAGCCAAAACCATGTAACTGGAGGCGGGGCCAGCCAAAACCATGGTATTGGAGGCGGGGTCAGCCAAAATCATGGTATTGGGCCAGCCAAAACCATGGTATTGGAGGCGGGGCCTGCCAAAACCATGGTATTGGAGGTGGGGCCTGCCAAAGCCATGGTATTGGAGGTGGGGCCATCCAAAACCATGGTATTGCAGGCGGGCCAGCCAAAACCATGGAATTGGAGGCGGCGGCCAGTCAAAACCATGGTATTGGAGGTGGGGCCAGTCAAAACCATGGTATTGGAGGCGGGGCCAGCCAAAACCATGATATTGGAGGCGGGGCCAGCCAAAACCATGGTATTGGTGGCGGGGCCATCCAAAACCATGGTATTGGAGGCGGGGCCTGCCAAATCCATGGTATTGGAGGCGGGGCCATCCAAAACCATGGTATTGGAGGCGGGGCCAGCCAAAACCATGGTATTGAAGGCAGGGCCAGCCAAAACCATGGAACTGGAGGCAGAGCCAGCCAAAACCATGGTATTGGAGGCGGGGCCTGCCAAAACCATGTAACTGGAGGCGGGGCCAGTCAAAACCATGGCATTGGAGGTGGGGCCAAACAAAACCATGGTATTGGAGGCGGGGTCAGCCAAAACCATGGTAATGGAGGCGGGGCCAGCCAAAACCATGGTATTGGAGGCGGGGCCTGCCAAAACCATGTAACTGGAGGCGGGGCCAGTCAAAACCATGGCATTGGAGGCTGGGCCAAACAAAACCATGGTATTGGAGGCAGGGCCTGCCAAAACCATGGTATTGGAGGCGGGGCAGGCCAAAACCATGGTATTGGAGTCAGGGCCTGCCAAAACCATGGTATTGGAGGCGGCGCCAGCCAAAACCATGGTATTGGAGGCGAGGCCAGCCAAAACCATGGTATTGGAAGCGGGGCCAGCCAAAACCATAGTATTGAAGGCGGGCCAGCCAAAACCATGGTATTGGAGGCGGGGCCATCCAAAACCATGGAACTGGAGGCAGAGCCAGCCAAAACCATCGTATTGGAGGCAGGGCCAGCCAAAACCATGGTATTGGAGGCGGGGCCAGCCAAAACCATGGTATTGAAGGCGGGGCCAGCCAAAACCATGGTATTGGAGGCAGGGACAGCCAAAACCATGTAACTGGAGGCGGGGCCAGCCAAAACCATGGTATTGGAGGCAGGGCCAGCCAAAACCATGGTATTGGAGGCAGGGACAGACAAAACCATGTAACTGGAGGCGGGGCCAGCCAAAACCATGGTATTGGAGGCGGGGTCAGCCAAAACCATGGTATTGGGCCAGCCAAAACCATGGTATTGGAGGCAGGGCCTGCCAAAACCATGGTATTGGAGGTGGGGCCTGCCAAAGCCATGGTATTGGAGGCGGGGCCAGCCAAAACCATGATATTGGAGGCGGGGCCAGCCAAAACCATGGTATTGGTGGCGAGCCATCCAAAACCATGGTATTGGAGGTGGGGCCTGCCAAATCCATGGTATTGGAGGCGGGCCAGCCAAAACCATGGAATTGGAGGCGGGGGCCAGTCAAAACCATGGTATTGCAGGCGGGCCAGCCAAAACCATGGAATTGGAGGCGGGGGCCAGTCAAAACCATGGTATTGGAGGTGGGGCCAGCCAAAACCATGGTATTGGAGGCGGGGCCAGCCAAAACCATGATATTGGAGGCGGGGCCAGCCAAAACCATGGTATTGGTGGCGAGCCATCCAAAACCATGGTATTGGAGGTGGGGCCTGCCAAATCCATGGTATTGGAGGCGGGGCCATCCAAAACCATGGTATTGGAGGCAGGGCCAGCCAAAACCATGGTATTGAAGGCGGGGCCAGCCAAAACCATGGAACTGGAGGCAGAGCCAGCCAAAACCATCGTATTGGAGGCAGGGCCAGCCAAAACCATGGTATTGGAGGCAGAGCCAGCCAAAACCATCGTATTGGAGGCAGGGCCAGCCAAAACCATGGTATTGGAGGCGGGGTCAACCAAAACCATGGTAATGGAGGCGGGGCCAGCCAAAACCATGGTATTGGAGGCGGGGCCTGCCAAAACCATGTATTGGAGGTGGGGCCTGCCAAAACCATCCTATTGGAGCTGGGGCCAACCAAAACCATGGTATTGGAGGCGGGCCAGCAAAAACCATGGTATTGGAGGCAGGGCCAGTCAAAACCATGGTATTGGAGGTGGGGCCAGCCAAAACCATGTAACTGGAGGCAGGGCCAGCCAAAACCATGGTATTGGAGGCGGGGTCAGCCAAAACCATGGTATTGGAGGCGGGGCCAGCCAAAACCATGGTAATGGAGGCAGGGCCTGCCAAAACCATGTATTGGAGGTGGGGCCTGCCAAAACCATCCTATTTGAGCTGGGGCCAACCAAAACCATGGTATTGGAGGCGGGCCAGCAAAAACCATGGTATTGGAGGCAGGGCCAGTCAAAACCATGGTATTGGAGGCGGGGCCTGCCAAAACCATGGTATTGGAGGCGGGGCCAGCCAAAACCATGGTATTGGAGGCAGGGTCAGCCAAAACCATGGTATTGGAGGCGGGGCCAGCCAAAACCATGGTAATGGAGGCGGGGCCAGCCAAAACCATGGTATTGGAGGCGGGGCCAGCCAAAACCATGGTATTGGAGGCAGAGCCAGCCAAAACCATCGTATTGGAGGCAGGGCCTGCCAAAACCATGGTAATGGAGGCGGGGCCAGCCAAAACCATGGTATTGGAGGCGGGGCCTGCCAAAACCATGTAACTGGAGGCGGGGCCAGTCAAAACCATGGCATTGGAGGCGGGGCCAAACAAAACCATGGTATTGGAGGCAGGGCCTGCCAAAACCATGGTATTGGAGGCGGGGCAGGCCAAAACCATGGTATTGGAGTCAGGGCCTGCCAAAACCATGGTATTGGAGGCGGCGCCAGCCAAAACCATGGTATTGGAGGCGAGGCCAGCCAAAACCATGGTATTGGAAGCGGGGCCAGCCAAAACCATAGTATTGAAGGCGGGCCAGCCAAAACCATGGTATTGGAGGCGGGGCCATCCAAAACCATGGAACTGGAGGCAGAGCCAGCCAAAACCATTGTATTGGAGGCAGGGCCAGCCAGAACCATGATATTGGAGGCAGGGACAGCCAAAACCATGTAACTGGAGTCGGGGCCAGCCAAAACCATGGAACTGGAGGCGGGACCATCCAAAACCATGGTATTGGAGGCGGGGCCAGCCAAAACCATGGTATTGAAGGCGGGGCCAGCCAAAACCATGGTATTGGAGGCAGGGACAGCCAAAACCATGTAACTGGAGGCGGGGCCAGCCAAAACCATGGTATTGGAGGTAGGGCCAGCCAAAACCATGGTATTGGAGGCAGGGACAGCCAAAACCATGTAACTGGAGGCGGGGCCAGCCAAAACCATGGTATTGGAGGCGGGGTCAGCCAAAACCATGGTATTGGGCCAGCCAAAACCATGGTATTGGAGGCAGGGCCTGCCAAAACCATGGTATTGGAGGTGGGGCCTGCCAAAGCCATGGTATTGGAGGTGGGGCCATCCAAAACCATGGTATTGCAGGCGGGCCAGCCAAAACCATGGAATTGGAGGCAGGGGCCAGTCAAAACCATGGTATTGGAGGTGGGGCCAGCCAAAACCATGGTATTGGAGGCGGGGCCAGCCAAAACCATGATATTGGAGGCGGGGCCAGCCAAAACCATGGTATTGGTGGCGAGCCATCCAAAACCATGGTATTGGAGGTGGGGCCTGCCAAATCCATGGTATTGGAGGCGGGGCCATCCAAAACCATGGTATTGGAGGCAGGGCCAGCCAAAACCATGGTATTGAAGGCGGGGCCAGCAAAAAGCATGGAACTGGAGGCAGAGCCAGCCAAAACCATCGTATTGGAGGCAGGGCCAGCCAAAACCATGGTATTGGAGGCAGAGCCAGCCCAAACCATGGTATTGGAGGCGGGGTCAACCAAAACCATGGTAATGGAGGCGGGGCCAGCCAAAACCATGGTATTGGAGGCGGGGCCTGCCAAAACCATGTATTGGAGGTGGGGCCTGCCAAAACCATCCTATTGGAGCTGGGGCCAACCAAAACCATGGTATTGGAGGCGGGCCAGCAAAAACCATGGTATTGGAGGCAGGGCCAGTCAAAACCATGGTATTGGAGGTGGGGCCAGCCAAAACCATGTAACTGGAGGCAGGGCCTGCCAAAACCATCGTATTGGAGGCGGGGCCAGCCAAAATCATGGTATTGGAGGCGGGGCCTGCCAAAACCATGGTATTGGAGGCGGGGCCTGCCAAAACCATGGTATTGGAGGCGGGGCCAGCCAAAACCATGGTATTGGAGGCGGGGTCAGCCAAAACCATGGTATTTCAGGCGGGGCCAGCCAAAACCATGGTATTGGAGGCGGGGCGTGCCAAAACCATGGTATTGGTGTCGAACGGGAAATCATATTATACCCTCTAGATCAGGGGTCTCCAACCTTTACGTTAGCTAGAGCTACTTGTAGTGGATGCCAACAGTGGAGAGCTACTAGCGGACGATATCGGGGTGGGGATATTTATAAGCCTCAGAATTTTTACCAATATTTTTTTGGGTCGATTATTTCCCCTCTATAAACAAATGGAATAACCTATGCCTTCACAAATATTTTAAGAACTTCAAAAACCTCTTTGTTGCATTATTATTTATTAGTAGCTGTCTCAAAAAGACAGATATTTGTTGGACTACCATACAAATATCCTGTAATTTTGTGCCCCTTCCTTTGCGTTTTATGCAGGCTTTCTACATGCTAGGCACACTATTACTTTCCAAATAAAAAAAAAGTAATTTCCAAATTGAAAAATGTTGCTTGCGTTCAAAAGTTTTCTTTGAAATGTTTTTTTTTGTCAGACACCACACATACTCTGTTATTTGCCAGTTAGATAGCTCAGCGGGTTGAGCGCTCGCTGCTGCTATCTGAGCGTGATCTGCAGGTCGCAGGTTAAAATCCCAGCAAGGCCAACTCAGCCTTTCATCCTTCTGAGGTCGATACACGTACCAATTTCAGTTGGGTGATATTGCATGTAAATATGTGCTCTGTAAAGCGCTTTGGATTAAGGCGCTATATAAATAACACATCATTATTATTTGTGTGCCCCTCTGTGTTTTAGCACAAGTTATATTTATAAAGATGTTATATGCTTGGCAAACTGGTTAATCACAAATGCTTCTGTTATGCTGACAGCAGTTTTTAGGAAATTAAACTGTGGGTTCATGGGTGCCAACTTTTGATTTTCACAGGGGCAGAAATATCCCCACCTCAGCCCTGAATTTAAGCAAGCAACCAGCCCAACCCATACCCTGGCCAAACACATTGTATAGCACTTTTTTTATAATGCATTGCAAAAAGTCATACGATTAACAACCTGTAGTTTTGAATATATAACATCTCAGCATCGGTCTGTCAACCTGCTGAACTACCCTGGTAGGCTTCTACTGTACAGCGTGTCTATGGATTGCCTAATGTACTAAAAGTGGGTGTACTTGTGTCATGGAAGTGATTTAAAGTGGAAATGTACGGTGTGGAATTTGGAAAGAAATTGCACCATTTTTTAAAAATATTATTTTGAACATTTCCAGGCGAGCACCAGTGCTACTGTGATATTTTCATTGCGTGGTCACAATGATCCTGATCCTGCCCCAGCCCCTCCAACATCTCTGGCAAACAAGAGCAGCTTGCTTAAGAAAGACTGTTGTGGGGGCGCACAAGGCCAACTGTGGTACTACAGGCGGCCTGCAGAAGCATAACGTGATACTGACATTTGTCAATGGATTTACAAGCAGTTCCAAGTGGCACAGTAGCCAAGCTCTCTGCCTGCAATTGGGCCGACTAGGGTTCTGATCCTGAACACAGAAGATGGCTGCAAAAATCACCATTAAATAATATAACTTAGGATAAATGTTTATTTTTCGGTATCTTCAGCGCGGGCGACTGAAAAGGCTCAGGCGAGCTACTAGTCGCCCGCGATCGACTGTTTGGCGACCTCTGCTCTAGATCGTACATGTATATTGGCCTACGCCAAGTCGCTCTGCGAGGAAAACCGCGTTGCAAGGTTCTGACCTTAGATCTGTATAAGCCGCCATTTTAGGTTCATCCGCCATTTTAGATTCTCTCTCTAAAGTCACCCTGTGTTCTAAGATGGTGGACTGTGTCGTTTTTAATGTAACATGGCCGTCTCGACCTCTGTGTGCAAGTTAATATGTAGAATGCCTACAGGCCAAATGTTAGGGTCATGTACTGAGACCTTGCCCTTCGTTGACCTGTGTATAAAGGATTACCTGTACCAATGAGACTAATCCATGAACGTATATTATGCACAATACTGTTCGAGCATCAAATGTGAACACTTGTTTGACTATATTGTTTAACATATATGTGAAAGATCAATGCGAAATCCAAACACACACTGTTGCTATTGTAACTTGTTTGTGAATATGTTAAGGATAACCCCTAAATGTATAGCTGCATAAATTAGGGCACGAACTCGGCATGAACCTCTAGCCCATGCAAATGGTTAACCTGCAAGTGGGTTGAACATCAGATAACATACTGAATAAAAGGCACGACTATTCTGATGTACAGTCCCACTCACTACGCACACCGAACAGGGCGGGTTCTCGCTGTGTCGTACTGGGGGGCCTGATAGCTATCTGTTGCTTTGTCCTTTGAAAACTGTTCATTTATAGAATAAAGATCTCTGTATCTTTCTTTGTAACCCGCGTTTGGTGTATTTCCTTTGGGGTTCTCAGCCTCAATATTTTGTTTTTGCTTTCACAGATGGCGCCCGAATAGGGACCCTCAAGATTGATGCCAGCTCGTTGACGGTTGACGCTGCTATCGGACCGGGATCGGACGGTGTTGAAAAAAGGGGCCCCTTTCTGAATGAGACGCGACACCTCAACAGCACTGCACGGCCCGATCCCTGGACGGTGAGCATGCGGTCCGAGTCGGCATCTTTACGAGGGTCCAGATATCGAGGCGAGCAGATTTGCCGAAATCACCAAACACAAGGTAAAATTTGTTAGAAAAACTTTGAAATCCGATCGGACCTCCTAAGGCTTGATCAGGTGAGTCGTGACCCGATTCTTAAGTATCCTGATAAATTGTTTTGGAGCATTGCACTTGCAAGTACAATTATTGACCAGGTAACACCAGTATTCTGACATGCCTGGGAAATTGTCTGCCTGCTTTAGGGCATTATTCCACAGTAACAGACAATCCTTGGAATTTAGCCATCCGGCACCACAGGAGGGGTCGCCGGCTTGTACTATGTACTGTAAGCATGGCATTGGTAGTATAGTGTTTAATGATATTTGGCACAGACAAACTAGACATGCTTCCAAACTTCAGTGGCCAATCAATGGTAGTTTTGAGATCCCTCGTATTGAATACTTAGAATCCATTTTATTAAAGAAAAAGGCTAGACCTGCAGCATTTGACGTATTACAAAATTGGAAGAAAGAAGCTTTACAGCAGCTTAAGAGTAGAGAAAAACTTGCGTGTCGTCATAAGACGAACGTCGAAAAAGCATTGTTATATGACCAAGATAAACAGTCTGAGTCGACTAAGAATATGGATAGGGCTTTCTCACCTGGTATCCAGAAAATCTATCCCTCTAAAGACTTTCATATTTCCGACAAACTTATCGACAAATTGTTAAATGAACGAAGGCCTGGTGCCACTGCGCCACCTCCGTATGTTCCTCTTCCTGCTACTTTGCCTCTTCCTGCTGTTATTCCTCCTCCTGCTCCTGTAGTTCCTCCTCCTCCAGCCGTTGGTCCTCCTTTTGTTGCTGCTCCTCTGCCTGCTCCTCCACCTGCTCCTCCGCTCTTTCCTGTTGTACCAGTGATAACACCTCCGTTGAACATGCCTACTCTCCCTCTTCCAAGTGGTCCTGCACCGCTTGTAGTAGATCAGGGAGCGGGATCGATGGTTGTTACTCGCAATACTGTACCTCCAGAGAAGAAACGTGACTTGATTGCATGGGTTAAGCATTGTATGGAGAGGGATGATCAAGCTAATGTTTTTGCCACACTTTCTAATATGGACGATTTTCCTGAGAAAAATGTTTTCATTGAAGGATTAGGGATCCATTTGTGTGTAATGTGGGACAGATTAAACAATACAGATCTCCCACAAGGGTTGAGGGATCTGAACACCTTAGCGTTCTTTAGAGACTCTCTGGAGAAAGTACAAGAGCATGTTGAGAGGGTATTTGAGTATAGAAAGGAGTTGGAAAGATTACAGAATGAGGATGAAGATGAAGATAGTATGTAAATACAGAAGCGGTTCCTTCCTTGTCGTAAATTGATATCTGAGGAAATGCGAATTTGCATAAATGATGCGATTAGATGGATCTCAGACTCATCGATAACTCCAGTTGAAGTATATGACACGTATAGTCTGTACACGCCAGAAATGCAGAGGAAAGTGATACAGGTAATGGTAGAATACCTACAGGATGAGTGCGTAAAAAGAAAGATTAGTTGTCCCACAGAGTTATTAAGTATTTACAAGAGAGCTTTTTCACTTGACACTTCTTTGGCTGCTTTAGTGCTCGATTTGGCTCTGTTGCTTAGTATGCGTTAGGAGTTGCCTACTTCTCAGTTGCCTATGAGAGAGGTTCCTCCGACATTTGTCCCAAAGGTTGAGATCCCTGCCAATGTTGCAGCAGGTACAGCTGCTGTGGAAATACCTGCACATTATGTGTCTCAGTTCGTTCACGTCCCGTTCTCAAGACAGGAAGTGAACACCATTAGACAATCAATTCCCGACATTAGGAAAAATCCGACAGGGTTCTATAAAGAAATAGAGTCTGTTTTGCAATCCTCAATATTCACTTTAAGTGATATTGATTTGTTGTTTCCCGTACTCCTGCCTGTGGATTTGTGGAAACAGGTCAGGACTATAGATGACGTACCAGGGTTAGGAGATACATGGGCTAACATAATTAGACTCGATGGAGAAAGGCCAGCTGGCGAGAGACCACCTCAGGTGATACTAACTTTGCCTGACAGAATAGTTGCGAAATTGAAAACTATGATTCCCGAAAAGAGAATTATTTGGGACAAGCTTACCGCCTATGTCCAAGGGAAGTCTGAGGGTGTTACCGAGTTCTTTAATCGGTTCAAACAAGTATTTTTGGATTTCAGTGGACAATATTTAAGCACAGAGTCTGGGAAAAGATTATTTGTAGACAAATTTGTGCCTGGATTGTTGCCAGACATCCAGTCGCAAATTATGTCTTCTGAGAGCGCTTAGCAAGCAAAGTCTCAATCAGAAGTACTGCACATGGCTCAGTACTATGAGGATCATGTCAATAATGAAAAGGAAAGAGTCGAAAAGAGAAAAGGTGATTTGAAAACAAAAGTATTATTACAGCAAATTGTTAGAGGCCCTAGAGGGGGTAATTCGCAGTTTAGAGGTCAGTATGGTCCACAAGGAAATGTGCCCTTGGGTCCTGTAAACATTAACCAGTGTGCCTATTGTAGGCAAGATGGTCATTGGAGTGCACAACGCCCGGTCCTTCGACAGAGGTCAAATAATACATTTGTAAATATGGGTAGACAACCCAGAGGTCGCCAGGGTGTAAGGGGCCCTGGTAGAGGTCAGTTTTTACAAGATTCACAGCAACCTTTTTCACAGGATAATCAGGCACCAAGTGTGGATACTAGAAACATATTTGATCATCCTTCTGCCGCTTACCTCTCTGAAGAACTTCCTTTCGACGATATTCTGTTTCTAGTCAGGATTGCCTGAAGCAGGGTTTGGAACATATGTCTATTCTCGCTAATCAGAAAGGTCCCTACGTTGAAATGTTAGTGGGAAATAGGAAACATCTATTCTTGATAGATACAGGGGCACAGAAGTGTTCCATTGATCATTCTCGGGTTCCAAACATTCCACTGTCAGGGCAAACCAATGTTTCTGTAGGGTTTTCTGGCACACCAGTTGTTTGTTCGGTTTCTTCACCGGTACCTATTACTTTGGGTCTGTTTACAGACCATTGTCCATTCCTTTTGACTTTGAATTATGGAGAGAATTTGCTGGGGTTGAATTTGTTGAAGGAATTAAATGCGGTAATTCATTGTTCCTCTGATGGAGTGCGTTCGACGATTTCTCCACAGCAACTTTCTGTCTCCGAATTCTTGACTAGACCTTTGCCACCGGAATTTAGTGCTGTTCCAGAGTGTTTATGGGCAGTTGATGACAATGATGTTGGTGTTTTACAAATTGAGCCTGTCAAGATTGTTTTGAAACATGGAGTGAAGCTGCCGCGCATCCCGCAGTATAAGATTTCAGCTGATGGTGAGCAAGCTTTGAAATGCATCATCTCTGATTTTGTACATCGAGGGGTGATTGAGGAAATTGCAGGTAGTTTATGCAATAGTCCGATTTTGATCGTGTACAAAAAAATGCGATAATGTAATTCCTTTTAGTTTCATAATTGATTTACGTGCCATCAATAAGATCGTCGCTCCACAATTTCCAAGTGTGCCTGATGTGACGACGATACTGACTATGATTCCGGCCTCAGCTACTCATTTTAGTGTTGTGGATCTAAAGAATGCTTTCTTTAGTATTCCTATACACAAGGACAGTAGATATTTGTTCACGTTCACCTTAGGGGGACGCTCCTTCACATTTACCCGTGCACCACAGGGTTACACAGAAAGTCCTAGCATCTACAGTAGGGCTTTGAAAGAACAACTCGATACCCTTGAACTGCCCTCTACTTTTACACTGCTTCAATATGTTGATGACTTTCTTTTAGCTGCCGACTCAGAAAGCGCTTGTAAGGAGGGCACTGTGTTGTTGCTCATTCACCTGGCTAAACATGAACATAAAGCTTCGCTTAAGAAATTTTAATATTGTTGTCAGGAGGTTGCCTATTTAGGCTATCTCCTGTCAAAGAAGGGAAGAAGATTGACGCCTGAACGGATAAAACTCATTTCTAGCATGTCTGTCCCAAATACGCAGAAAGAAGTTAGAGCCTTCATAGGAATGGCTTCTTACTGTAGGCAGTGGATCCCCAATTTCTCGTTAACGATTAAGCCGATGTTGGCTCTGACGAAGAAGGGCATTTCTTCACCATTGCCGTGGAACATGGAGCACCAGCGTGCATTTGATTTGCTCAAGACTGCATTATGCTCGGCACCGGTTTGGGCAGACCAAATTATGAAAAGGCCTTTGTGTTGTTCGTGCATGAATGTGATGGATGTGCTTTGGCTGTGTTAATGCAGGAACATGGAGGGAAGAATAGGCCATGCGGTTACTTTTCTTCCGCCCTTGATCCTGTAGCATGCGCTTTGCCAAGATGTTTGCGAGCTGTCGCTGCTGCTGCTGCGTCTGTAAAACAGAGTGAGGGAATGGTCCTAGGCCATGCTTTAACCCTGATGGTACCTCACACTGTAGATGTTCTTCTGAATAGAACTCAAACGCAACACCTCACCTCCGCACGGTTGACAAGATATGAATTGATCTTGTTTGCACCACACATACAAATTAAGAGGTGTTGTGTTCTTAATCCGGCTGAACTCTTACCTTTCCCGCAAGGTACTGCTTGCAGTGACGAAGAGTCACATGACTGTCTTTACATTACCAAACAAGAGACAAAGGGTAGAATTGATCTAAAAGATACTCCTTTGAACAATCCGCAAGGGGAGCTGTTTTGCGATGGCTCCTGCTTCAAACTTCCAGATGGTACTTCCACAGCTGCTTATGCAATCACTACGTTGAGCACGGTCGTGGAAACCAAGAGAATCACACATAACTCCACGCAGGCTGCAGAGATTATAGCATTGACCCGAGCTTGCGAACTTTCCGAAGGGCTTACCGTGAATATATACACTGACAGTCAGTATGCCTTTGGGGTGGTTCACAACTTTGGGAGAATTTGGTCTGAAAGAGGGTTCTTAATTTCACATGGTACAAAGATCCAGCATGGCTCCTTGATAGTACGGCTACTCTCAGCGCTTGCACTCCCTACTCAGTTAGCTATTGTAAAATGCGCAGCGCATGAAAAGATTGTGGATGATATAGGAAAAGGGAATCCTTTTGCTGATCAGATAGCTAAACAGACTGCCACCAATCTCTCTTTAGACATATATACCTCAAGGGAAGCCACAAATGCCTGTACTATGGATGAGAGTATCGATTCTGTGAGAGATATCCAAGCCGATGCCACATTGGAAGAGTCTAAAAAGTGGACTGAGGGCTTGGGGAAACTTGATGATGATGGGTGTTGGGTGGACAGAGTTGAAGGAAAATGGCTACTTCCCAATGCATACATGATGATGATGGTTGTTATGGCTCATGGCCCTACACATATATGTGCCCACAAGATTACAAAAATGCTGGAAAATGTATGGGTGAATGACAAAATCTCTAAGGTAGCTGAACGTTTTGTCCAAAACTGCATGATCTGTTTACGGCATAATGTGGGAAAGGGAACATTAACTCCTAGGGGCAGTTTTGGTCCACCTTCTGTCCCCTTCGAGGTTATACACTTTGACTTTATTGAAATGGAACGATGTAATAACTTGAAATACGTGTTAGTTGTCATTTGTGCTTTTAGCAAATGGGTTGAGGCTTTTCCTGTTAAAGACGCTACAGCCCTGACTACTGCAAAAACAATGTTAAAGGAATATTTTCCTAGGTTCGGGCTACCAAGAGTCATCTGGTCGGACAACTGTTAGGGAGAATTCTCCTTCTAGGGCTATTTTCCCTCACCTAGTGAGTCCCCCAGCAGCTTTGCTGGATTTCTGGAGTTTATTTTTTCCACCTGGTAAGAGTGTACATCCTTTTTCCACTCTTACATGTGTTTTGGCCTGTATGTTTTTACTCATTGTGTGATCTTGGGCACTGGAGCACACCACTCCAGGTGCCCCTGTTCTTGTATGGGTTACACCGCACCCTCAGTGTAGTAACCCAGGGTTGTCTTTAAGCCTTCCCTCTGACTCCATTTCGCTGGGGCTGACTACTGTCCCCCAGAGAAAGGTAAAGTTGCCATTTACTTTACATAGTCATTTTTACCACAGACCCAGTACACCTGATTTTACATGGAGTACTGGAAAGGGCTAATCTGTACCCCTTTTCTGTCTGTACCTCCCTGAGCATTGTTTCGCTCTTTTAACATTTAGACTTGGCTGGTGGCAGTGGTATCTACCCTAACTTTTCTACTGCGATTATATTAGATAAACGTGGTACTGTTCTTGGCTATTATATTAGCCTCAAACATAAACCCGCTTGAACAAATCGTCTTTCTTTTGGCTCCGGTTGGGTTTATTCGCCATTTCTTTTTGTTAAAGTCCTTCTTGTGTTTTACTTTGCATGGCAAACTAGGTTTGCCTTCTTTGTTCACCGTCTTTTGGCGGGCTTCTGCAGAGAAGCCTTCCTCAAGGCGCCTGGGTGTCTAGGTGGGCTGAATGTGAGGGACGGGTGTAGTCACCCCCTGCACAGGGTATCCTAGGAAACCCAAGTCGCACTTTGCCATAATTGGCTGAGGTGGTTTTCCCGGCTGGACAACCCCCCTGCTGCGTGATTGACAGCCAGGCTGTGTGAATGGGGGTTTTGCGCATAAAAGGCAGGTCTCTTGGGCTAGAAGTCAGAGTCGCCTCTGGAACTACAAGGAACCGAAGAGAAGCGGAGAGAAGCGGAGAGAACGATGGCTGCTGCAACTACCCCATCCCGGTGAAGCCCTGTTGCAGTCCTGAGCTATCTATCCTTCGACGACTAAGAGGAGATCCAGTCCAGAGTCTTCTTCCCTTGAGCCTGGTGGGTTAACCAGCTCATCTTCTTCAGCCAGAGATCTCTGCCGTGGTCGAAATCGCTGCACACTGCTGTAGTGGTTCGGATAGCCACCTGCCGAGTCTCTCCTGTTTTTGTTTAAGGAGCGCACCTTTTATTCGTTGTCCTGCTGCCGGCTTCATCCCTGTGTGGTGCAGACCCCCTTCAGACGTCCTACTTCACAACAAAGCTCCAGGAATCGTGGGTCTGCGGGAAACCAACAGGAACAACTGCCAGGGCACCAGCTGCATCATTGGAATAAGGTACTGTGCTGTACTCGAGGAAACTGGGTGAACCCCCTTATCTTCATCCTCAAGACCTGCCCTTGTCTTCCCTCCTTCTTATAACTTTTGCTTCTGAACATTGACAATATCAAAGTACTTTTGGGCTACGCTGAATCGTGAACTGTCTAACGGTGTGATCTTCGGCAACAGGTCTCCGGTGTCACTTAACCCTGGCTCCGACCCTTTGACTTTTGAACTCCTGTTTCTAAGTGTTTCTCGATGCTGTCTGCCTAACCTAAATATTGCCTGTGATTTTTGCCTCCAACTCCCTCTGGGTATCTCAGGTGCTTTTTGCCCCGGTAGCATTTCATGTCACGGATACGCGTTTATTGAGTAGACCGAACTGTTAAAAAGTGATCGCATACCGTATCCACTGTATCGTGTTTTGTTCATAACACCGGTTCATTCAAACACAGGGTACTTACCTTGAGACATACTGTACAAAGTGAATTGGTTAGTTGTAGTATATTTAACGTGCGGTTTTGTTTAAAGTTTAATAGAAGTGTTGTGTTTATAACTGATGGTTTAAAAATAAATGTACTTATATTTTTTACCTGAAACCTTGAGTCAGTGTTTGCTTGAGCCACAGTAATTGTGGTCCCTTTGTGTAATCTCTGCTACTGCTCATATACTCTTGAGATAAGCCTGGCTGCTCTGCTACTGCTACCACTATAACTTAGTAGTACAGGCTTGTACCAAAGGTAAAACTTGTATTGCCACCTGTGGTCTTAATTGTGTGTAGTGGTCCCTAAGGGCACTGCACAGGATTCTGCCTAACACTGGTGTTCAGAGGTGAGGATTTGGAAGTAGAGTAGAGTACTGCTGTTGCTTGGGTTCAACTAACCACAAGGCTAACACCACTAATTCTATTTAGCTGAGAAATCATGTCAAGTATGGAAAACTACACTGAAGAGAGTCTTTTACTCTATACTGCTGAGGTTCTTAGAACCATGTGTAGAGATAAGAATCTCTCTGGTAAAGGAAAGAAATCTGAACTGGTTGCAAAGTTTAATGGGAAAAAGTCTGGAGAGTGGATCAGAAGGGCCTACCACTCCAGCCAATGTGGATTTTGATGTTTCTTATTCTGAGAGTGTTCATTTAGAAGAAGTAGATGTGTCCTTGATAGGAAACCCTTCAACTCCTTTGCCTGCTCAGAATGCACAACCTCTGACCACAGGGACACCCTCAGGTCCTACACTTACTCCTGAATTTATTGCACTTGAGAAAATGAGACTTGAATTAGAAGTGAAACGTATTGATGCACAAACTGCCATGAAACATCAAGAGTTAAGGCTCAGAGAAATGGAGCTGAATCATGAACTAGAAATGAAAAAACTGTCTCTATAAAATGCTTCTCTCCCATAGTCTTCTAGGTCTTCCAGCCCTAAGAGACCCCGTATGCCAAAGGAAATGATTGGTATGTATGAGACTAAACTTGATGTTTTGGATTGGTTAGCACTGTTTGAGTACAATCATGGGATTCAAGGTATCTCAGGGAATCAGTTGATTCCTTGGCTTTTCTATAGGCTTTCCCCTATTGCAAGTGATGCTGTAATGGAGTTGGGGGAGGAGGATAAGCAGGAGTATGAGTGTGTGAAACTAGCATTAATAGCTAAGTTTGGGAAGACCCCTTCCCAGTATCTTAAGAGGTTTAGAACCCTCAAAAAGCATGATGGTACCCCTTGGGCTACCTGGGTGTGTGACTGTTTGAAAAACTTGGATGGTTGGGTTAAGGGTTACAAAGTGAACACTTATGAAGGTTTGAGGAATCTTGTAATGTTGGAGTCCATTTTTGATGCCTGCTCTCCTCAGCTTAGACAGCACTTGGCTGATTCAAAGGAGATAGATCCTAAGAGGTAAGCTAAGGCTGCTGACTTGTGGGTTGCCAACAGGGCTACTCACAAGGATTCTGGGGCAACTCAGAAGAAGGAAGAGGGAAAGCAGTCCAAGAAAGACAACAAAGAGAATTCCCATAATTCCAATCCAAAAGAGGGCCCCAAACATAACCAGGGTAAGCCACAAGCTAAACAGAATCAGGCTAGTGTACCACCTGGTTCCACACCAGATGGAGGTCAAAGCAAGCCCCCATTCCAGAGAGCATTTGGGAAATGCTTTGTTTGTGGATTGCCTGGCCATGTGAAAGGAGATCTGAAGTGTAAGGGTAAACCTTCAGGGATCAACACAGTCTCCTTAGCCTTCTCCCAGGTGGATGAAGTAACTATGACAAGTGGAAACTTTCAGCTACTAGCTGATGAGCCCATGAGAGTCTCAGCTAGTGTTTCTTTAGTGTCCTTGGGTCTTTGGGAACAACAGAACTTAGATGTCTATAACTCAATCCCAGATAATACTAAAGAGTATTACAAAGATAGTGTTCTTGTGAACGGTCAGGAGACCCCTGCCATCAGAGACACTGGAGCCAGCATAACTGTGGTTGATGAATGTTTTTTCAAGTAGGAGGATGTTGCTAAGGCACCCAAACACCTAACCAAGTTAGCTGGAGGCCCTATGAAAATGGATCCCCAGTTACCAGCTCTCATCCAGTGTAATGACATGACTGTCAGGATACCTGTAAGTATGCAAAATAACGTACCTGGGAGGGTCCTGTTGGGTAATGACCTTAAAACTCTTGGAGTTGTGTCTAGTACCCCCAGGCCCCCCCCCCAGTAGAAGGAAGCAGGAGCTCACAAGGTCTGCAAGGGAGAGAACCTTAAGAGGCTCTCCTGGGGACATGATAGAGGAAGCTATCACCCCAAGTCCACAGGACTTACTTACTACCATTGCAGGGCAAGAAAAGACAAAAGGGAGACCTAAGTCTGCCAGCAAGAAACCAGAAAGCACTCCTGTGCCCAGGAGGACATCTCCGAGACTGTCCAAAGTCACACCTGTGACTGCCACACCAGCTGAGGCTGAGTGTGAGGTTCAACCCTGTATGGTCAAACTAGATACTGAGGAATCAGATATAGAAGAGGATCTTACCTTGATAGGAGATCTTGACCCTGTTGACCATCCTGAGCTGCAGTGGTTACTGGCAGAAGGTGGACCCAAGAGGGAGGATTTCAGCAAGGGACAAAGAGAGTGTCCTACCTTGGAAGGTCTTCGCCAACAGGCCACTTCTCAGCTCAATGGGACTGAGCCAAGGAAGTATAGGTTGCACTGGGAAGATGGCCTCTTCTACAGTGAACCAACTGTGTCAACCCCTGGAGACTACAAAAGACTGGTAGTACCTCTAGTGAACCGACTCCAGTTTCTGCAGTTAGCCCATGAGGTACCTTTGGCTGGTCACTTAAGTTTTAAGAAGACCAAGGAAAGACTATCTCTGCACTTCTACTGGCCTAATATGGGTACAGAAGTAGACAAATTCTGCAGAAGCTGCCACACTTGCCAAACCTCTAGCAAGAGTGGGTCCAAGAATGTGGCACCCTTATGCCTCTCCCAGTGGTGGGAGGCCCTTTTAAGAGGGTGGGGATTGACATTGTTGGTCCTCTTGACCCTCCCACATCTTCAGGCAACAGGTTTATCCTGGTTGTAGTGGACCATGCCCCTAGATTTCCTGAAGCCATACCTATGAGGACTGTTACGGCTCCGTCTGTGGCTAAGGCCCTACTTGGTATTTTTACCAGAGTAGGTTTTCCTAAGGAGGTGATATCTGACAGGGGATCAAATGTTATGTCCCACTACATGCAAACCATGTGGAAAAGCTGTGGAGTTACCTACAAGTTCTCAACTGCCTACCACCCCCAAACCAATGGACTGGTAGAGAGGTTTAACAGAACTATGAAGAGCATGATAGGTGCTTTAGAAGAACCCCTTAGAAGAAAGTGGGACCTTCTACTGCCATGCCTTCTATTTGCTTATAGAGAAGTACCTCAGGAGGGAGTAGGATTTAGTCCCTTCGAAATTCTCTATGCCATCCAGTCAGAGGTCCATTGACCCTGATTAAGGAGGGTTTGGAGAGTGCTCCTTCCCCCAAGCCAGTCAGAGTGATTGACTATGTGATAGGTCTCCGGAGGAGAATGTCACACATGATGGCAGAGGCAAGTGATAACTTGAGGGCTGGTCAAGCTCTGGTCAAGCATTGGCATGACCAGAAGGCTAACATGGTTGAGTTTACTCAAGACCAGCTTGTTCTTATTATGGTCCCCACAAGGCAGAGGGCCTTGCAGAACAAATGGATAGGACCCTTCAAGGTTGTGGGTAAACTTGGAGAGGTGAACTACCTCGTGGACGTAGGCAACCCTAAGGAGGCTCCCAGAGTCTTTCACACCAACTGTTTAAAGGCTTATGTCTCTAGACCTGACATAGGAGCTCTGCTTCTAGCTTCAGCTCAGGAGGAGGAGGAGAGGGAACCTCTGCCTGACCTCCTCAGAGGCTTACCTTTAGATGAGCAAGTGGAAGGAGTTATTCTCTCTTGCAGTCTCACATCTGACCAGCAGGATGAGTGCAAGTTACTGTTAAATCAGTTTGCCTCCCTGTTCTCACTTTCACCAGGCTTGGCCCCTTGGGGCCAGCATGACATACACACTGGTGACTGTTTACCTGTCAAAAGCAGGGGGTACAGAGTGTCAGACAATATCAGATTCAACATAAGGAATGAGGTCAGCAAGATGCTTGAACTCGGTGTTATAGAGCCCTCTAATAGCCCATGGTCTAGGTCCGTTGTGCTTGTACCAAAGCCAGGATCAAAGGAGTTGAGATTCTGCGTGGTCTATAGAGCTCTAAATGCAGTCACCACGACTGCTGCCCATCCTTTGCCTAGAACAGATGAGCTGGTGGACAAACTTGGTGCAGCCAAGTACCTCAGCACATTTGACCTAACGTCAGGCTATTGGCAAATAGCCCTGACAGACCATGCCAAGGAGAAAACTGCATTCTCCACTCCAGCTGGCCTCTACCAATTCAAGGTGATGCCTTTTCGATTAAAGAATGCACCTGCTACATTTCAGAGGATGGTCAATCAAGTTCTGAATGGGATGGAGGACTTCTGCATGGCATACTTGGATGACATTGCAGTGTTCAACCCTACATGGAAAGAACATATTGAACACCTAGGTTATGTATTGCAGGCTCTGGAACAGGCCCATCTGACCATAAAGGCAAGCAAATGTCAAATTGGTCAGAGTTCAGTGGTCTACCTTGGACATGAGGTAGGAGGATGTGAAATAAGGCCATTGCCTAGCAAAGTACAAGCTGTACAAAACTGGGCCACCCCAACTATTCAAACCCAAGTAAGAGCCTTCCTAGGTCTTACTGGGTACTATAAGAACTTCATAGAGAACTATGGGACCATAGCTTCTCCCTTGAATGTCATCTCCTCTCCCAAATTTCCTAAGAAGGTCAGGTGGAATGAGGAGTGCAATCAAGCCTTTGAAGGTCTTAAGAAAGCCCTTTGTCATGCTCCAGTCCTAAGAGCTCCTCACTATCACCAACCCTTCATTGTACAAACTGATGCTTCTAATGTAGGTATAGGTGCAGTCCTTAGTCAACTGGATGAGAAAGGTAGGGAACACCTCATTTGTTTCATCCGCAGGAAGTTAAAGGATCCTGAAACAAGGTGGGCGACAATCGAAAGAGAATGTTTTGCTATTGTGTGGTCACTGAAGAGGTTTAGACCATACTTGTATGGATCTACCTTCATCATTCAGACTGACCACCAACCCTTGAGATGGCTGATGCAAATGAAAGGGGAAAACACAAAATTACTCAGATGGTCAATCTGCCTGCACGGATTTGATTTTTCCATTGAGCACAGAGCAGGAAGTCAACACCAAAATGCTGATGGTCTCTCTAGGATGTTTGTAACCGACTAGAGGTATGAGATCCATCCAGGAGTGGATTAAATCCTCCTGTCCCTTAGTATGGAGGGGGCAAGTTTTAGGGAGACTTCTCCTTCTAGGGCTAATTTCCCTCACCTAATGAGTACCCCAGCAGCTTTGCTGGATTTCTGGAGTTTATTTTTTCCACCTGGTAAGAGTGTACATCCTTTTCCCACTCTTACATGTGTTTTAGCCTATGTGGTTTTACTCATTGTGTGATCTTGGGCACTGGAGCACACCACTCCAGGTGCCCCTGTTCTTGTATGGGTTACAGCGCACCCTCAGTGTAGTAACCCAGGGTTATCTTTAAGACTTCCCTCTGACTCCATTTCTCTGGGGCTGACTACTGTCCCCCAGAGAAAGGTAAAGTTGTCATTTAGTCATTTTTACCACAGACCCAGTACACCCGATCTTACATGGAGTACTGTAAAGGGCTAATCTGTACCCCTTTTCTGTCTGTACCTCCCTGAGCATTGTTTCGCTCTTTTAACATTTAGACTTGGCTGGTGGCAGTGGTATCTACCCTAACTTTTCTACCGCGATTATATTAGATAAACGTGGTACTGTTCTTGGCTATTATATTAGCCTCGAACATAAACCTGCTTGACCAAATCGTCTTTCTTTTGGCTCCAGTTGGGTTTTGTAACGCTCACCTGATTCCCGCAGAGGCGCCGGTCTTGACTGGGTGAATGCCGTATCTTCAAAGGTAATGTGTAACACACGGTTGGCTCTTTGGGCTGGACCTCTGTGCACTGTATGTCTGACTCGAAGAGTAAGATGTCTGCAGATAGAAAATATGGGATTAATGAACTGGGGTTATTGGGTGCCTCTCTCCTCTTCCCTTTCTCTTCTCCTGTAGAACCCCAAAGGTTAACGCCCTCACCTTAGGTAAGTGAACGCCGAGCTCTCCATCTGCCTCGGGGCAGGGTGCCGTAACCAGTTTCTTCACTGGATAAGGGTGCAGGCCTCTTGACCTCAGAGGACTGCTGTCCATCGTTAACTGCACGAACGGTAAGTGCTGGGCACTTCAAATGTCTTAAAAGTCTTTTGTAATGATATCTCTTGTTTTGCAGGGTTCCGGCGATGGCGGATGGTGGGCTGATGAGAGTTGAGGATCGAACCCGCGTGAGGAATAGAAGCGCCTGGAAGCACGTAAGTAAGCGCTTGTAGCCTGCTTCACGATGCGCACTAACTGTCCCTTTTATCTTGCAGGTACAAGTTCGGAGCTTTAGAGAAGCTGAAGGGTGCTGGAATACCCACTGGATTCGGCGTGGGAAGGAGTAATGGCACGTGAGTAATAAAGTTGCCCAATGTCTTTAAACGCACCTTCTTTTGTCTTTCAGATGCGGGATGCAGCGCCGAAGGCCTCCGGAGCGTGCGAAGAGCTGGTAAGCTTTTGTCTTTCAGATGCCGGAATACACTGCGAAGACCTCCGGAGCATGCGAAGAGTAGGTAAGCCTTTGTCTTTCAGATGCCGGAATGCAGCGCGAGGCGTTGGTGACAGCCGATGGACCAGGTAAGAGATGCGCTGCCACTGAAGACTGTAGTGCTAACCTGTTCTTTCTTTGTCTTTACATGTGCTGCTGAAGACTGGATTCCAGGATGGTAAGCCTTTGTTCCCTTAGGCCCAGGATCAGAAGCAGAAGACACGATGAGCGTTCTGCTGCAGAGAATGCAGAATAACACAAAGCAAGATTCATCCATCGGGTGTGGTTTAAATAGCCTCCTGTAGTGCTTAGGTCCCTCCTTCCACAGCCACGCCTGTGGAAAGAAAAGAGTTCCTGCTTTCCAGAAGAGTTCCAGTGTTCTGAACCTAGGGAGTGGCTCCTGCCCCACCCAACAGGAAAAGTAGTCCCAAACAGAAGAGGATCAGGGGTTCAACTGGCAGGTAAGTAAGCAGCATGGTCTGCTGCAGGTAAGTCCACCCAAGCATTATGAGCCCGGCGCTTCCAGCGCTGGGACTGGGCATCTTTATGAGCCTGGTGCCACTGGCGCCAGGACAGGGTCCAAAAGGTCCCAATTGGGACTGGCTGGCACTCGGAACCGGGGTTATGGGTCTGCTTCCAAGGGAGTCGGGCAAGTCCTGATCTTTTGGAAGCAGAGATCATGACAGCACCCCCCCTCAAGGCCCCTCCCAAACCGGGCTTCTCCGGAGGTTTGGGCTTGTTAGGAAATGTTCGATGAAATCTTTTGATTAGACGAGGCGCGTGGACATATTCTGCAGGTTCCCAGGATCTTTCTTGGGGACCGTAGCCTTTCCAGTCAATCAGGTAAAATAGTTTAGATTTGGAGATCTTGGAATCCATGATGCTTTTGACTTCAAACTCGAGTTCTCCATCAACTAGAATAGGTTTTGGAGATGTAGTTAGTCGGGTTTGAGGTTGCACAGGTTTTAATAGAGAGACGTGGAAGACCGGATGTATCTTCATGTGAGGGGGCAAGTCCAACTTGACCGCTACTGGATTTACTATGGTAGTGATGGAATAGGGACCAAGGTATCTTGGGTTGAATGTGCGTGGTCCTTTTAGAGGTAGATATTTGGTGGATAACCAGACTTGATCTCCTACTTGATATTGGGGGGCTTCCTTCCGATGTTGGTCTGCTCCTTTCTTGTATTGTTCTTTAGCCCTTTGAAGGTGAGAAACGGCTTCCTTAAAGGCTTGGGTGATTGTAGAATGCAGGTGGTCTACTGCTGGTGTTCCAAGATCTTGGAGTGGATCCAACTCCGAGGTTCGAGGGTGACTACCGTATAAAAGAAAAAACGGGGTCTTCCCAGTTCCCGAGTGGACAGAGTTATTGTAGGCATATTCGGCTATCCAAAGGATATCTTTCCAAGTTTTTTCAGTTTGTTGTAGCATGCAGCGCAAATACTGTTCCAGAGTTTGATTGGTCCTCTCGGTTTGTCCGTCGGTTTGAGGGTGGTGGCTGGTCGAAAGTCTCACATCAATTTGAGCCGACCAACAGCAACTTCGCCAAAAATGAGAAATAAATTGACTACCTCGATCCGAAATTAGAACTGAAGGAAAACCGTGCAGTCGGACGATGTTTTCGAGAAATTCTCGGGCCAGAGTTGCGGCTGTTGGTAAGCCTTTGAGTGGAATGAAATGCGCCATCTTGGAGAATAGGTCCATGATTACTAGGATCGTATTGTATCCGGAGCATGGAGGTAGATCAGTGATGAAGTCCATAGAAAGCGTATGCCAAGGGCGAGGCGGGATGTCAATAGGGCGTAAGAGGCCGGCTGGTTTTTCCTTTTGACTCTTGTTTTGGGCGCATACTCCAGAGGACATTATAAAGTCTCTGATATCTTTTTTCCAAGACGGCCACCAGAAGTAGCGCTTGATCTTTTCCGAGGTCTTGGTCATACCGGGATGTCCTTCCATTAAAGAATCGTGATAACAAGAGATTACCTTTTTCTGTAAATCTGTGCTGGGCAGGTATAACCGTTCTTGGAAATATAATAGGTTGTCCTTCACCGTAAAGTCCTTTCCCTGCAAATGCCAATTCTGTATGTCTGCTGGAGTTACCAGTAGCCTGGCTTTATCCTTAACTTCCTCTATGGATTGTGTGGCGATTACACCTAGAATTCTTTGTTCGGGAATGATAGGTACAGGTTTAGGATTGATCAAATGTTCTTCCACTCCCATCCGAGAAAGGGCATCAGCTTTACCGTTTTTTGTACCAGGTCGATAGGTCATTATGAAGTCAAACTCGGCAAAGAATAGTGCCCAACGGAGTTGCCTAGAGGATTGAGCTTTTGCGGTTTTCAAATATTGCAGGTTTCGGTGATCTGTAATCACAGTAACGGTGTGTCGGGCCCCCAGAAGATAATGCCGCCAAGCCTTAAAGGCGGACTTGATAGCTAGAAGTTCCTTATCAGTAATAGTGTAATTGATTTCAGGAGGTGAGAATTTGCGGGACCAAAATGCCACGGGATGCAACTGATTGGTTACTGGGTCCTTTTGTGATAGAACTGCCCCCATGGCAAGGCTCGAAGCATCAGTTTCAACGATGTAGGGGAGTTCTGGGCGAGGATGTTTTAAGATCGGTGCAGAGATAAATCTAGTCTTCAAATTCTGGAAAGCTTGTTCCGCCTCGGTAGACCATTCAAAACGTTTGTTTTTCTTTAACAAGGCGGTGATGGGCTGGACTATTCGAGAGAATTCGGGGATAAACCTGCGGTAAAAGTTAGCGAAGCCTAACATGCTTTGAACACCTTTTACGGAGGATGGCGATGGCCATTTGAGAATTGCATCGACCTTCTTTGAATCCATACGCACTCCGCTAGGTGATAATATGAATCCCAAGAATTCAACTTCAGTCACGTTGAAAACACATTTTTCCAACTTAGCGAAAAGTTTGTGTTGACGCAATCTCTCGAGGACCATTTTCACGTGTTTCCGATGTTCAGTTTCCGATGAAGAATAAACGAGGATGTCGTCAATGTAAACAACAACACACACATCTATGAGCTCTCTGAGGACATCGTTCATAAAATATTGAAAGGCGGCCGGGGCATTGCAAAGTCCGAAGGGCATGACCTGATATTCAAATAGCCCATACTTGGTGCGCAAGGCCGTCTTCCATTCATCGCCCTCTTTTACTCGTACCAAGTGGTAGGCTCCTCTAAGATCCAGCTTTGTATATATGCATGCTTTTCTGACTTGGTCCAGGAGTTCAGGGATCAAAGGTAACGGATATCTATTCTTAACGGTGATCTGGTTCAGGGCGCGATAATCTATACAAGTTCTAAGGTCCCCTTCTTCTTTTGGAACGAAGAACAAAGCTGAGGAAGCAGGGGACTTGGAAGGACGAATAAACCCATTCGCTAGGTATTGATCCAGGTATTGTCGGAGGTGAAGATTCTCAGGCTCGGTGAGGGCATAAATTCTACTACAAGGAGGAGTAGATCCAGGTATCAGGTCTATCTGGCAGTCATAAGACCTATGAGGAGGTAGAGAGTTAGCCTGATCCTTCCGGAAAACATCTTGGAATTCTAGGTATTCAGGAGGTAACTGGGGAGCCTCCGAGGAAATTGCTGCCAGTGCAACACCAGGTCGAGGGTGACAAGTAGAGACACATTCTGGAAACTGAACCGTTCTTGCTCGCCAATCGATCTGAGGATTGTGCTTCTCTAACCAAGGAATTCCTAGAATAATCTGGAACTGAGGGGCCTTGATCACATCGAACACGACCTTCTCATGGTGTCCATCTTGACTTACTAGCGTCACTTCTTGGGTGGTATGCGTTACTGGTCCGTAGGCTATCTCCGTACCATCCACCGTAGTAATGACGTCCTTTACAGCCTTTGGACAGAGAGTCAGATTCATCCTCAAAACCATTTCATGATCCACATAATTACCGATGGCACCGCTGTCGACGTAAGCTTCAATCGCATGTAATCGATCCGGATGTTCAGGGCTAATGAGGACCATAGGTATCACGAAATGCGAGGTCACTGAACTGGTTTTAACGCTCGGCAAGAGGACCTCTATTCTTGTCGGGCAAGGTCGTTTCCCTGCTCAGAGTTTGTGACCCTGGTAACTGCAGCTCCTACTGCCTTCTTGGCTGGTTTCACCGGACAGTCTCGAAGAAAGTGCCCCGAGTTTCCGCAATAGAGGCATAATTGCAGCTGTTTTCTCCTTTCCCGCTCCTTTTGTGTTAGTGGTCCTTTCAGGCCCCCTATTTGCATGGGTTCCCCGGAGTCTACTCCTTTGGTAGGAGTTGGTGGTTTGGAAAATACTCGAGCATCAAACTTGGAACGATCGGCCTTCCTGTTCTGCAGTCTGTGGTCAATTTGAACGACTAAGTCAATATAGTCCGAACAGTCTTGCGGGGGATTCACTACTTGGGCTAACACATCTTTGAGCTCTCCACGTAGACCTCTATAAAACAGCGTAATCCTTTTGTCCTCAGGCCATCGAGTTTCCACTATCAGTCTGTTGAAAGACGCAATATAAGCCAAAAGGTCTTGATTACCCTGTCGCAATGTAAGGAGCTCATTATCCAAGGCCTGCCCCTGTGAATGTCTTGCAAACAGTTTTTTCATACTGAGCTGAAAAGCTTGAAAATCATGGAGAACCGGATCATCTTGATTAACTAGAGGGATCGACCAGTCTGCCGCATTGCCACTAAGGTACGAAAGCACGAAAGCTACCTTAGCTTGATCAGTTGGAAAGGCTGCTGGCCGGCATAAGAAGTGCAACCGGCACTGATTAATAAATACTGCAAACCTCTTTGGGTCACTAGAAAATCGTTCGGGCGGAGCCAGAGGTACATTCCCAGGTAGGTTGATCTGCACTGGGTTCGTAGAGGATGTTGAAGGAAGATTTGCCCCTGATGCGGGTAACGGAGTTTGTCCGGCTTGTGACTGTAGCAATTGTCTAGCGAGATCGTCTGTTCGCTCCTTGGAAATAATCAGTTCCCTTCTTAGAGCATTCGTTTCCTGACGGGCTGCATGCACTTCTGCTCTTAGTTCCCCAAGTAACTGGGCTAGCTGGTCGGTATCCGAGGTTTCCATAGCTCCTGGGTGGGAGTTTTGCGGTAGGCTTTGTGTTCTGTAACGCTCACCTGATTCCCGCAGAGGCGCCGGTCTTGACTGGGTGAATGCCGTATCTTCAAAGGTAATGTGTAACACACGGTTGGCTCTTTGGGCTGGACCTCTGTGCACTGTATGTCTGACTCGAAGAGTAAGATGTCTGCAGATAGAAAATATGGGATTAATGAACTGGGGTTATTGGGTGCCTCTCTCCTCTTCCCTTTCTCTTCTCCTGTAGAACCCCAAAGGTTAACGCCCTCACCTTAGGTAAGTGAACGCCGAGCTCTCCATCTGCCTCGGGGCAGGGTGCCGTAACCAGTTTCTTCACTGGATAAGGGTGCAGGCCTCTTGACCTCAGAGGACTGCTGTCCGTCGTTAACTGCACGAACGGTAAGTGCTGGGCACTTCAAATGTCTTAAAAGTCTTTTGTAATGATATCTCTTGTTTTGCAGGGTTCCGGCGATGGCGGATGGTGGGCTGATGAGAGTTGAGGATCGAACCCGCGTGAGGAATAGAAGCGCCTGGAAGCACGTAAGTAAGCGCTTGTAGCCTGCTTCACGATGCGCACTAACTGTCCCTTTTATCTTGCAGGTACAAGTTCGGAGCTTTAGAGAAGCTGAAGGGTGCTGGAATACCCACTGGATTCGGCGTGGGAAGGAGTAATGGCACGTGAGTAATAAAGTTGCCCAATGTCTTTAAACGCACCTTCTTTTGTCTTTCAGATGCGGGCTGCAGTGCGAAGGCCTCCGGAGCGTGCGAAGAGCTGGTAAGCCTTTGTCTTTCAGATGCCGGAATGCAGCGCGAGGCGTTGGTGACAGCCGATGGACCAGGTAAGAGATGCGCTGCCACTGAAGACCGTAGTGCTAACCTGTTCTTTCTTTGTCTTTACAGGTGCTGCTGAAGACTGGATTCCAGGATGGTAAGCCTTTGTTCCCTTAGGCCCAGGATCAGAAGCAGAAGACACGATGAGCGTTCTGCTGCAGAGAATGCAGAATAACACAAAGCAAGATTTATCCATCGGGTGTGGTTTAAATAGCCTCCTGTAGTGCTTAGGTGTCTCCTTCCACAGCCACGCCTGTGGAAAGAAAAGAGTTCCTGCTTTCCAGAAGAGTTCCAGTGTTCTGAACCTAGGGAGTGGCTCCTGCCCCACCCAACAGGAAAAGTAGTCCCAAACAGAAGAGGATCAGGGGTTCAACTGGCAGGTAAGTAAGCAGCATGGTCTGCTGCAGGTAAGTCCACCCAAGCATTATGAGCCCGGCGCTTCCAGCGCTGGGACTGGGCATCTTTATGAGCCTGGTGCCACTGGCGCCAGGACAGGGTCCAAAAGGTCCCAATTGGGACTGGCTGGCACTCGGAACCGGGGTTATGGGTCTGCTTCCAAGGGAGTCGGGCAAGTCCTGATCTTTTGGAAGCAGAGATCATGACAGGTTTATTCGCCATTTCGTTTTGTTAAAGTCCTTCTTGTGTTTTACTTTGCGCGGCAAACTAGGTTCGCCTTCTTTGTTCACCGTCTTTTGGCAGACTTCTGCAGAGAAGCCCTCCTCAAGGTGCCTAGGTGTCTAGGTGGGCTGAATGTGAGGGAGGGGTGTAGTCACCCCCTGCACAGGGTATCCTAGAAAACCCAAGTCGCACTTTGCCATGATTGGCTGAGGTGGTTGTCCCGGCTGGACAACCCCCCTGCTGAGTGATTGACAGCCAGGCTGTGTGAATGGGGATTTTGCGCATAAAAGGCAGGTCTCTTCGGCTAGAAGTCAGAGTCGCCTCTGGAACTACAAGGAACCGAAGAGAAGCGGAGAGAACGACGGCTGCTGCAACTACCCCGTCCCAGTGAAGCCCTGCTGCAGTCCTGAGCTATCTACCCTTCGACGACTAAGAGGAGGTCCAGTCCGAAGTCTTCTTCCCTTGAGCCTGGTGGGGATGACCAGCTCATCTTCTTCAGCCAGAGATCTCTGCCGTGGTCGAAATCGCTGCACACTACTGTAGTGGTCCGGATAGCCACCTGCCGAGTCTCTCCTGTTTTTGTTTAAGGAGCGCACCTTTTATTCGTTGTCGCTGCTGCCGGCTTCATCCCTGTGTGGTGCAGACCCCCTTCGGACATCCTCCTTCACAACGAAGCTCCAGGAATCGTGGGTCTGCGGGAAACCAAGAGGAACAACTGCCAGGGCACCAGCTGCATCATTGGAATAAGGTGCTGTGCTCAACTCGAGGAAACTGGGTGAACCCCCTTTTCTTCATCCTCAAGGCTCGCCCTTGTCTTCCCTCCTTCTTATAACTTTTGCTTCCGAACATTGACAATATCAAAGTACTTTTGGGCTATGCTGAATCGTGAACTGTCTAACGGTGTGATCTTCGGCAACAGGTCTCCGGTGTCACTTAACCCTGGCTCCGACCCTTTGACTTTTGAACTCCAACTCCCTCTGGGTATATCAGGTGCTTTTTGCCCCGGTAGCATTTCATGTCACGGATACGCGTTTATTGAGTAGACTGAACTGTCAAAAAGTGATCGCAACCGTATCCATGGTATCGTGTTTTGTTCATAACATCGGTTCATTCAAACACAGGGTACTTACCTCGAGACATACTGTACAAAGTGAATTGGTTAGTTGTAGTATATTTAACGTGTGGTTTTGTTTAAAGTTTAAGAGAAGTGTTGTGTTTATAACTGATGGTTTAAAAATAAATGTACTTATATTTTTTACCTGAAACCTTGAGTCAGTGTTTGCTTGAGGCACAGTAATTGTGGTCCCTTTGTTTAATCTCTGCTACTGCTCATATACTCTTGAGATAAGCCTGGCTGCTCTGCTACTGCTACCACTATAACTGAGTAGTACAGGCTTGTACCAAAGGTAAAACTTGTATTGCCACCTGTGGTCTTAATTGTGTGTAGTGGTCCCTTTTTCAGGAAGGCTAATACTTGCAGGTGAACCAAAGTTCACAGCTTAGTTTTGCAGCAGAAAAAAGCTACATGAGGTACATTTGCCCCATGTAACATAAATGTGCTATTTAAATTGTTTGTTTCATCCAAAGGCAGCCGGTGTGTCTATTTATGAATCTACCAGATCTCTTATGTGTTTTACAAGTAACATTCTGTCCATCATTTAGACTACTAGACTATATGATGCAACGTTTACTGTATTCCCTTTTCTTATGGAAACATAAATACAGAAGATCCTTTTCATTAGCTAATTTTGTTTTTAGTAAAGCATTTGGTCTTGTTATGTTTAACATGTCTTACACGATAGTGCAGTGTGAAGCCATCCTGAGTTTGCATTATTTATTGGACCAAATACATTTACAGGGTAATTCATGGAAATTCGCACAAAAGTGACGCAGGCGGGTGGCGCACAGTGTTCCCGTGCGATAGACTGTGCCAGCCGCGTGTGATAAAATCCATTTCAGCGTACAGCGTATTCATGGATTTTAGCCTCCAAAACCAGCCGTGGCGCAGAGTGGCGCAGCGACCCTGCAGCAGCGCCAGTTACGCCCCCAAGAACGCCCTCGCGAAAGGAAAAGGCATCAAAATCCCCAATCCAGCGCAAAGGTCTTCGCCAACCCAAAACCAGTTTACCGGACTGCCAAACAGCAAACGCCAAGCGGGGAACGTGTATTACGAGTTTCGCGGTAACTTCCACACGCGAAAGGGCCTGTGCGAGCGGGGTACGTGTATAACTGGGGTTCGCGGGGAGTTTCACACGCGATTGGCCTGGGTACGTGTACTCCAGGGGTGCGGGGGAAATTAGACACGCGAATGGACTGGGTGCGTGTATTTCAGGGGTGCGCTGGAAGTTTCACACGCGATAGGCCCTGTGCGAGTGGTGTACGTGTATTCCTGGGGTTCGCGTGAAGTTTCACACGCGAATGGGCTGGGTACGTGTATTCCAGGGGTGCGCGGGAAGTTCCACATGCGATTGGACTGGGTACGTGTATTTCAGGGGTGCGCGGGAAGTTTCACCCGCGAATGGGCTGGGTACGTGTATTTCAGGGGTGCGCGGGAAGTTTCACACGCGATTGGCCTGGGTACGTGTATTTCAGGGGTGCGCGGGAAGTTTCACACGCGAATGGGCTGGGTACGTGTATTTCAGGGGTGCGCGGAAAGTTTCACACGCGAATGGGCTGGGTACATGTATTTCAGGGGTGCGCGGGAAGTCTCACACGCGAATGGGCTGGGTACGTGTATTTCAGGGGTGCGCGGGAAGTTTCACACGCAATTGGCCTGGGTATGTGTATTTCAGGGGTGCGCGGGAAGTTTCACACGCGATTGGCCTGGGTACGTGTATTACGGGGGTGCTGGGGAGTCCTACACGTGAATTGGCAGTGTGGGTCCTCCCAGGTGTTCCCTCTATACCCTCCACGGCCCCTGCAGGCAGCCCACACCACAGGGGACTACCCTGCACCCCATGTCATGTCCCACAGGCAGCCCATCCACCATGGGCATGCCCCCCAGCAAAGCCACATGTCACCTTGCACTACTGGTCACCAACTCATGTCCCCCTGCACCCCCACCCCCCAGCAGTGCGGGGCACCTGCCAGCAGGCCCCCACTCATGCCCCCCTGCACCCCCACCCCCCAGCAGTGAAGGGCACCTGCCAGCATGCCCCCACTCATGTCCCCCTGCACCCCCATCCCCCAGCAGTGCGGGGCACCTGCCAGCAGGCCCCCACTCATGTCCCACTCATGTCCCCCTGCACCCCCACCCCCCAGCAGTGCGGGGCTCCTGGCAGCAGGCCCCCACTCATGTCCCACTCATGTCCCCCTGCACCCCCACCCCCAGCAGTCAGGGGCACCTGCCAGCAGGCACCCACTCATGTCCCCCTGCACCCCCACCCCCAGCAGTCAGGGGCACCTGCCAGCAGGCACCCACTCATGTCCCCCTGCACCCCCACCCCCAGCAGTCAGGGGCACCTGCCAGCAGTCCCCCACACATGTCCAACTCATGTCCCCCTGCACCCCCACCCCCAGAAGTCAGGGGTACCCACCAGCAGGCCCCCACTCATGTCCCACTCATGTCCCCCTGCACCCCCACCCCCCAGCAGTGAGGGGCACCTACCAGCAGGCCCCCACTCATGTCCCACTCATGTCCCCCTGCACCCCCACCCCCCAGCAGTGCGGGGCACCTGGCAGCAGGCCCCCACTCATGTCCCCCTGCACCCCCACCCCGGGCAGTCAGGGGCACCTGCCAGCAGGCACCCACTCATGTCCCCCTGCACCCCCACCCCCAGCAGTCAGGGGTACCTGCCAGCAGGCCCCCACACATTTCCCACTCATGTCCCCCTGCACCCCCACCCCCAGCAGTCAGGGGCACCTGCCAGCAGGCACCCACTCATGTGCCCCTGCACCCCCACCCCCAGCAGTCAGGGGCACCTGCCAGCAGGCACCCACTCATGTCCCCCTGCACCCCCACCAGTCAGGGGCACCTGCCAGCAGGCCCCCACACATGTCCCACACATGTCCCCCTGGACCCCCACCCCCAGCAGTCAGGGGCACCTGCCAGCAGGCCCCCACTCATATCCCACTCATGTCCCCCTGCACCCCCCAGCAGTGAGGGGCACCTGCCAGCAGGCCCCCACTCATGTCCCACTCATGTCCCCCTGCACCCCCACCCCCCAGCAGTGCGGGGCACCTGGCAGCAGGCTCCCACTCATGTCCCACTCATGTCCCCCTACACCCCCACCCCCAGCAGTCAGGGGCACCTGCCAGCAGGCACCCACTCATGTCCCCCTGCACCCCCACCCCCAGCAGTCAAGGGCACCTGCCAGCAGGCACCCATTCATGTCCCCCTGCACCCCCACCCCCAGCAGTCAGGGGCACCTGCCAGCAGGCCCCCACTCATGTCCCACTCATGTCCCCCTGCACCCCCACCCCCCAGCAGTGAGGGGCACCTGCCAGCAGGCCCCCACTCATGTCCCACTTATGTCCCCCTGCACCCCACCCCCCAGCAGTGAGGGGCACCTGCCAGCAGGCCTCCACTCATGTCCCACTCATGTCCCCCTGCACCCCCTCCCAGCAGTCAGGGGCACCTGCCAGCAGGCCCCCACACATGTCCCCCAAACACCACGTCATGACTATACAGACCCATGGCCCTAATGCCAACCCAAATCCCAACCTTCCACCCCCCAGTGCAAACACCCAACGATCCACTGCACCCACTCCCTAGTAAATCACCCATTCCATGATAGTCTGAAAAGAACCAGCATGCCCATCAGCAAATGTCCTACAGAGCCACACAGTTGCAACACATGCTCATGGAGACATGCACCAAACCATCACTGTACACCACACCAATAATGTAGAATAAATAAATGTATTAAAAAGTACAACAAATGTCAAAATGAAAAGCACACATGCAAAAGAAGAAATAATTTTTGAAATAAGAAAAAGAAAGTCAAATCCAAGCAAGAAAAGAAATCCAAAAAATTAAAAAATATAAGTGTTGCATCCCCAAAGTCCATAGAACGAAATCCAAAGATAAAAAGCATAAGAAAACATTACTCCATGTGAATATGACTAAAAGAAAGTATATACATGTCCTGAAAATTGAAAAAGAAAGTCTGACGGGTCCATTATCCCAAAAGCAAATGAAACCTAACAAAAACCCTATCTAAAATACAACTATATACAAAGCAAAGTCCGTGGACTCCAAATCATAATAATAAAGAAATGAAACCTAAACCTAAATAACTATATACAAAGGCGGCGGGCTAGTCCGACGGCTCACTGGTTAATGTCATGGGCCAGGGCATCATCGAACTCCTGTTCAATGGCTTGGAGGCGGGCATGTTCACTGACCCTGAGGTCTCGCAGGGATAATGCAGTGTCCAGCTCCAACTCCCTGCGAATACCCTCGAGGCACTCAGCCCGCCTCAGCGCCCTCCGCATGGAGATCTCCGCCCTGACCATTGTGAGCCGTTCCTCCTCCGCCCGCCGCTGCTCCGCACCTATCTGCTGGCCCAACCGCTCCCACACGGAAGACACTCCCATTCCAGGGTTCTCCTGCCCTCCGGCCGATGCCTGCCCCTCTGATGTTGATGGCCCCGAGCCATGATGCCTCCCACGTCGAGCCTGCCGCTGCCTCCGACGCAATTGCCTCTGCCAGCACGACGGCATCCAGGCTGATGGAATCCACCGACGCTGTCGTGCACATGCCCTGCCCGATGATGCCGTCACATCCTCCATCTGCTGGGGTCCAGTTGCTGGTGTGTCCACCCCTGCTGGACCTCCGACTCCCGACTGTGGCAGGGATGGGATCCCCACCAAGCTGGCTGTGTTGGTCGGGGCAGGTCCACAGGGGGCCCTGGTGGCATCTGGGCCGGAAGACGGCATGGAGAACGACTGGCACATAGCCTCCACAGAGGAGGAGAGGGTCGCCAGAGTGCCCGACACATGTAGGAAACCCCCGACCATGGTCGCTCCCAACTGGGCCACGTTGGCACGGTGCTCTTCGTGATGACGTGCGTGCTCCCCCCGGAAAGCACGCACCTCATCACAAATGACACCCGTGCGCAACGAGACACCAATCAGGACCTTCTCCATACGGCCAGGGGTCCCCTCATCCGCAGGTAGAGGAGTGTCAGATGACATGGACATCCCCCCTACCTAGGGACGGGCCTGGAATGGGGCATCCCTGCTGGTGCATGGTGGTGCAGTCACAGTGTCAGGGACAGTGACATGCACAGGCCCCTCCACGGCGACCTGTGCTGCCTCCTGCCCCTGGACTGCACCACTTGCACCAGCAGGGATGCCCCCACCAGGCCCCGTGTGCGGCTCAGTAGCGGCCTCCTCCTCCTGTGTGGAAACCACCAACCTGGATGGCTCCACACCGCTTCCGCTGCAGCCGTGGGGGCATCCCCGCCGCTTTGCTCCACAGCGCCGTCTCCGTCCTCTTCTTCACTTGGCGCTGTGTAGAGGGAGACATAGAACACAAGCATCAGGGTACTGTACAATGGTCCCCTAGACAGGAAGCAATAGCAGATGAGTGGCACTGTCAAACATCACTTCCATCATGTCCCTCCACAACACATGGGTCAGTGCAGGCAAAACACATGCAGTAACAGGCATGGCGCATGCCATGGACATTAGCATACATGTCCAAGGGACTCTTGAAACATACAATTTTTGTTTGAAACTCACATGCATCATAGGTCATGCCTATCACATGCACACACCTCACCGTAGTTTCATCCATCTGGACTCGTACACCCCAGACACAGTGGATACAAGGATGACTAGGCTGCATCAGTGAATCCAAACATTGTCACAGACATGTGTCATGCATCCATGGCATTTACAAGTCACAGACATGCAGGTCAGACACACAGACATGGACACCATACATGTACATGGCATCAGCACCCATCCCTCACCCCCACCCATGTCCAGGAACAGAGACTGGCATGCTTTCATGTGTCCATTCCGCATAGAGCTCCACATGTTGCATTTCAACACATGCACCAACCATGTGGTTCACACATTACTGGTCCCACATGCATGACCATGATGTCCCTGCACACACACATACGTACATGGCCTATGTCACACATACAGGCAAGTATCAGACAACCAGCACACTGCAACATGCCCTGTCTCACACGGCAATGCTTGGCCACTTACTGCTCAACTCCAGACGGGTCTGCCTCTCAAGGATCTGGGCGTGGAGCGCTGGGCATACGCGTTCCAGGACCCTCAGCTGGATGGTACTCATGGTGCCCCGGCCCCCCTCCACGAGGCGCCAGGCCTTCATGAGGGTCCTGGACCTCAAGTCCTCCCAGCGCTTCCTCACTTGCTTGATGTTGCGGGTTGCCACCCCCTCCGCGTTTAATGGCAACCACAAAGTCGTCCCAGATCCTGTCCCGTCCTTCCTTGTTGGCCCGTGATGATCCGAAGAGGGCATCATAATGCCCCAGGACAAGCTCCACCAGGACACCAACTTCGGTGGCAGTGAAGCTGGTGCCCCTCTGCCTCTCTGGCTGGGGGTTACCAGTGCTGCCAGATGGTGGTGTGTCCGACATGGCAACCCCAGAGGCAGGCGTGGGTGGGCAACTGGGTCCTGGGGCTGGGATGTGGAGCGATGGTATCCCAGTCGGGAGTCTTCAGTTCCAGCAGGGGTGGACACAGCAACTGGACCCCTGCAGATGGCTGATGTGCAGGCACTAAATAGTAGGGCACGTGGCCAGCAGGCAGTCAGGCAGCAGCAGATGGCAGGTGGGAGGCTGCTCGGGGCTCTGGGGGGCAGTGATTTGGCCTTTTGGGCAGGAGCGTGATCTTCCGTGTGTTTTTGCGTGGCCAGCTTGATACAGAGTGATTTGGCACGTGAAAAAATTGCACGTCAGCGTGTGATTCGAGGAAAGGCCCTTAGCGCGTAAGCGCGTCAGCACGCGTACGCGATTTCATTGGACCAAAGGTCCTTAGCGCCTAAGCGCGTCTGTGACGTATTGTGCACGGGCGTTGCCCTTTCGCGTGTAGAACTTCCCGCGAACACCGTAATACACGTACCCTGCAGAAATCGCGGGTGAAACTTCCCGCGAACCCCAGTAATACACGTACCCCGCTTGTTCGCACAGGCCCAATATTCCTGGGGGCCCTGTTGGAGCGGGGTACGTGTATTCCTGGGGTGCGCGTGAAGTTTCACACGCGAAAGGGCCCTGTTGGAGCGGGGTACGTGTATTCCTGTGGTTTGCGTGAAGTTTCACACGCGAAAGGGCCCTGTTGGAGCGGGGTATGTGTATTCCTGGGGTGCGCGTGAAGTTTCACACGCGAAAGGGCCCTGTTGGAGCGGGGTACGTCTATTCCTGTGGTTCGCGTGAAGTTTCACACACGAAAAGGCCCTGTTGGAGCGGGGTACGTGTATTCCTGGGGTGCGCGTGAAGTTTCACACGCAAAAGGGCCCTGTTGGAGCGGGGTACGTGTATTCCTGGGGTGCGCGTGAAGTTTCACACGCAATTTCACCAGGGTACGTGTATAACTGGGGTTCGCGGGAAGTTTCACCCGCGATTGATGCAGGGTACGTGTATTACGAGGGTGCCGGGGAGTCCTACACGTGATTTGGCAGTGTGGTTCCTCCCAGGTGTTCCCTCTACACCCTCCACGGCCTCTGCAGGCAGCCCACACCACAGGGGACTACCCTGCACCCCTGGTCATGTCCCGCAGGCAGCCCATCCACCATGGGCATGCCCCCCAGCAAAGCCACATGTCACCTTGCACTACTGATCACCAACTCATGTCCCCCTGCAGCCCCACCCCCCAGCAGTGAGGGGCACCTACCAGTAGGCCCCCACTCATGTCCCACTCATGTCCCCCTGCACCCCCACTCATGTCCCCCTGCAGCCCCACCCCCCAGCAGTGAAGGGCACCTGCCAGCAGGCCCCCACTCATGTCCCACTCATGTCCCCCTGCACCCCCACCCCCCAGCAGTGCAGGGCACCTGCCAGCAGGCCCCCACTCATGTCCCACTCATGTCCCCCTGCACCCCCACCCCCCAGCAGTGCGGGGTACCTGCCAACAGGCCCCCACTCATGTCCCACTCATGTCCCCCTGCACCCCCACCCCCCACCAGTGCGGGGCACCTGCCAGCAGGCCCCCACTCATGTCCCCTTGCACCCCCACCCCCCACCAGTGCAGGGCACCTGCCAGCAGGCCCCCACTCATGTCCCACACATGTCCCCCTGCACCCTCACCCCCCACCAGTGCGGTTTACCTGCCAGCAGGCCCCCACTCATGTCCCACTCATGTCCCCCTGCACCCCCACCCCCCAGCAGTGCGGGGCACCTGCCAGCAGGCCCCCACTCATGTCCCCTTGCACCCCCACCCCCCAGCAGTGCGGGGCACCTGCCAGCAGGCCCCCGCTCATGTCCCTTTGCCCCCAGATCATGACGATCCGAAATCATGGCCCTCATGGCCAGTCTACCCAGCACAAAGACCCAACCAAGTATTGCATCCACCCACATCGAAAAGGCAATTACATGATACAACCCCAATGGCAAGTATGTAAATGAACACCTGTCCGTCACACACACACAATGGGTGCAAGTGAATCTCAAAACACAATTCATGACATGCATGAAACCAATGAAATAATACCACAAATGGAAGTATTAAAAAACATATTGAAGTGGGAGAATGGAAGACCAGGCTCCCGTCCTTCACCTCTCGCGCTTGGCCTAGAGGGTCACGGCCCAGACACCCGCCGCGAGAAGAGTTTGTCCATTTACCAGACGACCAGGTACCCTGGTACAGGAACATACGGATGTGTCCACCTGCCTGCCCAGCAGCCCGCACTGGCCATGCCGACACCTGCGGCTCGGATCAGCTAGACTAAAAACCACACGTCGTTAGAGATGCCATGATGACCTAGACAACGGGAAGCACATCTGTACAAGTATACACACTTAACATTTCCACACCAATCTACACGAAGAACATACTCAGTGCTCTGACGTAGGCGACAGGCATATTCACGGACGTGCATCTTTATTATTTTTACATAGGCTTTCAGAATGCAGAAACGCAAGATGCATCATGAACTCATCTATAACGCTTGCTCACGCTTCTCTTGAAACCCGTTACCACCATGAGAGGTATAATGGAAACACGATACTGGTCATGGAAATATATGCCACTATAACCTAAAGCACCTATGCACCAAACAGACTACTTAAGCACCAGGCCCGAGTAGGCCTCAAACAAGAACTCCCGTGGACATTAACAAAGCAAGAGTCAGGTTGCTGATCCTGCAGAAAGAGCCTGGTGGAGCAACCAGCCAAGGTCGCAATGTTGCAAACCCACATCCAAGAACAAATCATCAAAGGCACGATGTTGCAACCTCGCACTCCGCGTACCAACGTTAAAGTCATATCTACAAATTAAACCAGACACACAGTGGAAAAGCAATATTAATTGTGCAGAATTCTGCCTCTTTCACGGTCCCTCCCCACGTGACCAAGCCGAACCTGACGAGATGCCAAAACCCAGGAGAGAAAAGGCGTCTGGGTCCCTCACTACGAGACACAGGCCGAGACACTTGAAAGGCTCAATGGACACCTGCTACAGTGGGAGCGGTCAGCCTTCCACCTATGAATAAATCCTCACATTGTCTGCACGTACCCATATTGAAACATTGTTGCAAACACAGGTACACCGAGAGCTGGGAACAACGGTGGTCCCAGGCTGGGGAGCTCACGGATGCACCAATCAGAACATGGGGCTCTTATCTCAGACGTCAGTAACATTAGCCAATCCTCAGGAGTCTTCATGTAACAATTCTTATGTATCTAATTGTAGGGACAACCCAGATATACCACCTGACTACACCTTGTCCACTAATATCATTCTCTATATGTGTACTATACTAACCCTACCACTCGAGCAACCAATTAAGAGTGGCGATAGGTTTTTTGTTAACTTTCTGAAGTGACGCAAGTAGCGCGTCATAATGCAGTAAAAAGGGCCTGCGAGCCCCACGATTATGTGTGTCAGGATGAACGCGTGCGCTCCTTGACCCATCCCTGCCGTTTTGTATAAATAAACAGCAGAGTCGCCTTGCTCCTTGTGTGTGTCTCATACTCTATCTCATCTGGGATATACGGGAGGAGTTGGGGCCTCCCTGCCCGGAGGTCTGCGGACGGCCCGGCCGACCCCGGCAGAATTTCCCCCCGACAAGTTGGAGGCACTGCTGAGATCTGTTTAAGATCAACTTTTATTTTTAGTTTTTCCAGGCACTCCCGTTGCGAGGAGGCCCGGCGGCGCGGCCCCCTCTGCCGTTGCCCCCTTCTGAGGACTACAGGACCATCGCGGAGCCGCGAGAAGACCGGACAGCGCAATCCGGATATTGGCCCTCGGGAGCCGGTTGAGAAGTATCCCGCCCGCGGTCGGCGAGTGTCCAGACGTGGTCCAGACGAGGGGAGGTGGCGAGCCGCTTGGAGGGTGCACGCAGTCGAGCGGCCCTGCATCGAGAGAACTTGGTGAACATGACACGCACAACAAGCAATGCGAAATTGTGAGGGAGGGGGAGGAAGTAAATAAGGGAGGGGGGAGGTATTGTACAGATGTGCGGCGAAGGTTTAACTGAGTGTTGCTAATGGAATGAATGGTAGCGAAACGAGTGCGAGAACAGTCGGCTAACGTTACGCGAAAGAGGGGGGCGGGGCACGAAAACATCACGTGCAGCCGCTCGTAACAGTCAGCTAACGTTACGCGAAAGAGGGGGGCGGGGCACGAAAACATCACGTGCAGCCGCTCGTAAGACACTGATGGTCTAAATTGCGACTAAGTGTGAGGGTGGGTGTGTGTGGTTTCCTACGACTTGACATTTATTGATCAATGAGTAGATGAGGTTCCCTATTGTTCGAGCAAGAAACTCGATAGGTAGATGACGTTTCCCTGTGGCCGGTAGCTAGTTACATAGTTGCACAAAACGGAAGATAATTGGCTGGTTAAGCCCTCCTGTTGAGGGGCGTATCACACGCGAGGCGACGCAGCGTGCGCAGTCCGGTTATATTATTGATGAGATTACCTTGTTCCAGGAGAGACAGGAAGACAGCTGTAGGGTTAGCGGGGTAGATTGCAAGTGTATTTTGAACTTAAAGAACATAACAAGAATATACCAGTAGCTCGAAGAAATCGGTGACGTCACCAGTAGGGATTTAATAGGATACCGCGAGCACAAGGAATTTTTGGGTTTGAGAGTGGTGGGGAAGAGAAGCATGATAAAGGAGCTGGTACGGAGATAAACTATAAACCAGTGGATCGAAAGAAGGGGAAAGGGGCGTGGCTGCGCACGGAGAACGCCGGCCACGGCAAGTGTAAAAGGGGGAGGAGAACGGAGAAACAGGACGACTGTATAAGATCATCGTAAGGGGTACGCAGCCGCAGGGGGCTGCGTGCGCTTCGGCCGCAGGGGGCCGTAGGGGAAGGAATATAATATAACATCATATTTATTATTATTGCATAATTTGTCAAAAGGATTGTCGTAAGTCCCCACACTTGCGGGGCGAGGTAAGCAATACAAGGTTGTATATCGTAAACTGCTAGTAAGGGGAAGGGTAACAAGGGGAGTGAATTTATGTCATACGGGAGAGGGTCGGGAGGGTGGGGGAACACCCTCACTACCCCACTACAGCACATATGCACCACACTGCCACCACATAGGGAGAAGTTAATTAAGTACAGCATAGAGTGGACCCAGGGGACAGATAACAAAATGTTAACACCATGGCCGCCTAATGGTAGTTTCGATCCATATGCCCAACATTCACTACTGAACCATCTGCACAATACATACAAGGGGAAGAAGTTGGCAAACCATGTGGAGGTGTTTAACTTATGGAGGATGTTCCAGGGGTCTCGACCAGGACCAAATGGAATGTTCACTATGGGGGAAACACCGGAAGAAAAGGAGATTAAGAAAGAAGGAACGGGTGGGGAAAAGGAGTGCGAAAGCACAAAGAATACGGGGAACGAAAGACAGGGAGGAGAAAAGATTGATAAATCAGACGACATAAAAAAGGAACCGAGCAATGGGATACCCATAACACCGGGAGTGAAAACAGAGGGAGGAGGGTTGTACCCTTTAAGAGAATTAGGAGAAATAAAAGGACAGTTAAGGGCGGCTGAAGGATACTCAAACCCGGCATACAGCCCTCCACCATATGTGGCTCATGGGAAGATACCAATGGGGGACAGGAGGATTAGAGAAGAACAGACTGTAGAGATAGGAAACGATGAGTGGGTAGCTGCACAGATATTGTTGAAATTACGAGGCTCATTAACTGGAGAAGAAAGGGAGGCGGTAAAGAGAACAAACGAGGATAGTGCCAGAGAGAGTGAAATGAGGGGAGAGGAGCTACTACGGCAGAAGGAAGAGATTTTGGAGGAAAGATTAGCAGAGCTAAGGGATGAGCAGAACGAACTGATCAAACAACTTGAGCGGGAGGAAAGAGAGAGAGTGAGGAAAAGGAAAGAAGGTAAGGACGAATTGGAAAAATTAAGGGAACGAAGTGAGGAGCAAAAGAGAGAAGCTGAAAGGGTAAAAGGAGCAGCAGATAGGATATCAAGAGTAGTGCTGAGAGAGAAGAAGAAGGAAGAAGAAGAAAAGGAAAAAGAAATGGAAATATGGAGGAGGAGGATAATATCAGAGGCAACTAAGAAATATGAAGAGGGGAAGGTAATAGAGAGTATAGTAGAAAGAGAAAGGGTGAAATGGGAAAGGAAGAAAGAGGATGAAAGGATATTGGAACAGATGAGCAACGAAGTAATGGAGGAATTGAAAAGGAAAAGGGAGGAAAATAGTAGGGAAATGGAGGAGAGGAGTGAAGGAGGAAGAGAAGAGAGGGGTTGGGAGAGTGAAAGATGGGGAGATGTATATAAAAGTAGAGAGGTAGCAACAACATCAGCACTAAGGGGAACAGTTGGTAACAACGGAAAGGGAGAAAGAGACCTAATAGACTTAAAAACAGTAACAATAAAAGGAAAAAAGGCAGAGTGGGGGGTGCCATTTATGAATGATTTTTGCAGTGAGGAGGAAGGAGGAGTGGAGAAGGATGGAAGGAAGAGTGAAAGGGAAAGCTTAGATAAACTATACCTCACTAGAACAAACATAGATTCGCCCTGGATGAGTAGAAGATGGGAGGAGCTGGAGAGAAGTAAGGAGGAAGTGAAAAGAATAGGGGAAACACAAACCAATGAAACCACGCCACCCACATCACCATCGCACCCTCCCACGTCACGCCCTACATGTTCAACCACCGCGCGCTCTCTGCACAGAATAAAGCTCGCGCCCTTCATGAATGAACTTACACCTTATGCATGTCGGCTTAGGGACCTCCCTAGTCGCAGGCAAGACAGACAAATAAACATACCCATATTGAACACAGGAAATGATGAAAAAAGGGGAAAGGAAGAGGAGGGAGGTAGGAGCAGAGGTAGTAAGGAAGACTTTGAAGTAGTAAAAGAAATGGGGGAAGAGGAGGGGTCTGAAGACTCAACATTATGGAGCGTAAAGGGTGACACAAGACAGAATTTAATGCCACTGCTGGAGAGAGGAGGGGTTAGACCACAGTATGTACCTTGGAAACATACGGATAAGGAAAATATAAAATGTAGGCTCCCATCACTAAGTGGAGGTGCGGGTAAGTGGATATATGAAATGGAAAAACACACCGCAGGACAGAAACTAGCAGTAGGAGATGTGAAGGGCCTGTTAATATCAATATTAGGGGATAGAGCGGATGACATTTGGAAAAGAGCGGGATTCCATGGGGTAACAATAACGAACACATCGCATGATGGGGCACCATTTGCAAACTGCAGACATGCGCTATGGCAGGCACTGAGAGTGCAGTACCCAGACACATCAGACATAGGAGCCATTACTTCCCGTAAGATGGGTGAAAATGAGGATCCTGTTGATTATATCCAGGATGTTCAAGAGAAGTGGCGCATGGAAACTAGAGAACAATGGGACAAAACACCAGCCATATTTTATCATATACTAGTACAAGGGCTCCCAGAAGGAGTTCAAAAACAACTAAAGAAAGTAGTGGGGATGGAAGCAAAACCATGGCCAGAAATACAACTGACTATAGTACATCACTGCAGAACATGGCAAGGAAAAATGAAACAAAAGGAAGAGGATAGGAAAACAGAAGAGGCCAAATTAGTACAGAAAAAACTTACTAAATACACAATGGAAGGGGCACTAATAACTACGCCCACACCAATGGCCCAAAGCCCAACGCAAGTAGTGGCTGCACAAGATCCCGCACAAATAGCGCCTCCACAAGGTGTAATACAGCAAGTGCCGCCTCTGCAATTACACGCACCAAACATGGGAGGAGGGTACCCAATGCAAGGAACTGGGTATTATAGTTATAACAGAGGGAGAGGAGGGTTTATGAGGGGGAGAGGATATGGATATAATACCCAACAACAGGCTGGGGGACTAAGAAATAACTACCCCACAGGGCAACCCGTATACCAGGACAACACAGGGAGCTTCCCATGGCAAAACAGGGAACCACCCGTGTGTTGGAGCTGCGGACTATTAGGACACATGTCACGTACATGTAGGGTCAGGCCAGGAACACCAGCATGGAATGAACAAGCACAACCTAGGACATTACAAGAACAGCAGGGCATACAACAACAGCAGACGTCACAAAAAGGGAGTGACCCACAACAACAAACAACACAACAGCCACAAACCTATTCACTGCCACAACAACAAATAACACAGTACCTGCCACCGCCACAACAACAAGTAGCGTTAATACAACCACCACCCCAAAATGAACGAACACAATTGGGTGGGGTGACGGTGTTGGGACACAACCCTTACACAGGGAATGGCCAATCATTGTACCCCCAATAGGCCAGCCCACAGACGGCCTTGGTGTGTCCCATCCTGTCAGTAACACCTAATAGTGCGGAGGAACCACGCATAGAGGTAACGATAGGTGACAAAAAATTATCATTTCTTGTTGACACCGGGGCAACCCGGTCTTGCATAAGGGAAGGTAAATTTAAGATGTCAGGCGAAGCCATGAACACCCAAGGATTTTCTGGGGCTAAAGGGTTGGTTCCATTTACTGATAATGTTCCCTTATCTATTGGAGATTATGATCTGTCAGTTCCACTTTTGTATTATAGTGCCTCACCAGTAAATATACTGGGGAGGGACATAATGAACAGGTTGAACATGACGATCTCCTTTACAGAGGATGGCATAATTTGCTCTACTCCAGGGATTAACATGCTCGCAGCACGACAGATTTTGCAAGCATACTGTGGACAGACAGCGATTAGGGCGGAGCCAGTAGATGGCGAGATATTCCAATATGGCACAGACATGGCATTTGCATGGATGCCAGGGATAGAAGGGAAAATATGGAGGAGACCAGCAGCCTATCTATTCCGACCAGAAACACCAGTTAATGAACTAGAAGGGAAGGTGTTTGTAGTGGACATTGAGAGCATTATTGCAACAGCTGATTATGTTGCTGTGCACGCCCAAGATAAAGAAGGGAGAGCATGGAGGGCGGTGATAGCACTAGCAGAAGGATGTAGGTTGACCCAGGTGTCAGATGAAGAGCTGTTCTCAGAAGAAAAGGAAGAAAATGAAATGGTGTTCATGATGAGTGTAGAAATATGGCTAAGAGTGGCTCACAAACAAGTAGCACAGAAAATTGCAATGGCACTTGAGGCACCCGCAGGCACCCCAGTCCCATTTTTTAAGGAGGATATGTCAAAGGTGCCCAAATCATTATGGACTATTAGCCCTTATGACGTGGGATGCATAAAAAGCATAGGGGGTGTAAGGATAAAATTGAAAAAAGGTGCTATACTACCAAGAGTGAAACAGTACCCATTGTCAAAAGAGGCAGATGAGGGCATATATGAAACCATAACGGCCCTTATAAACAATGGCATATTGGTCCCCTCAGAATCACCATGTAACACAGCTGTGTACCCAGTGCGCAAGGCTAAAGGGGGGTCTTGGCGCTTCATACAGGACCTCAGACCCTTGAACAACATAGTAGAAGCAGAGTATCCAGTAACAGCAAACCCGGCCACAATATTGTGTGGCATTCCAGCAGAAGCATCACGATTTACAGTGATTGACCTTAAAAATGCTTTTTTCTCAATACCATTACACCCAGACTCACAAGATTTGACAAGCTTCACTTACCGAAATACAAAGTGGAAACATACCAGATTACCACAGGGGTATTGTGAATCACCCTCAATTTTCAATAGAGTAATACAGATGGATTTGGGTAACGTTGAGGTGGAAAGCACAGTGTTACAGTATGTGGATGACATAATAATTTGCAGTACAAACGAAAGTAAATGTAGAGAGGACTCCTTAAAAATGTTGACGATACTGGCAGAAAAGGGGTACAAGGTAGACATGGAAAAGATACAATACTGTCAGGAACAGGTACTTTACATTGGCCAACTGATATCCCAACATGGAAGAAGGATTGCACCACAAAGAGCACAGGCCATCTCAAGCACTCCCGTGCCACAGACTGTGAGAGAACTGCAGCAATTTCTGGGGCTGTGCAACTACTGTAGAGCATGGGTATTTGATTACAGCTCATACATAGGACCCCTGCTTGAGGGTTTGAAGGAAGCAAATAAAGGGGAGAAAAAGTTGGGATGGACTATGGAAATGAGGGAGGCATTTGACGAATTAAAAGACGCGATATCAACTGCTCCAGTACTGGCATCCCCAGACTATGAGCGGCGCTTCTTTATATTTTCACATTGCGACTCAGCAGTGATGAAAGCAGTGTTGGCCCAAAAAACTAGCATGGGCTATAAACCAGTAGCATTTTACAGCGGTCACTTAGACCCTATAATGTTAGGCCACTTCTCTTGTGAACAAGGTCTTGCTGCAGCTGCTTTTGCAGTAGAAAAAGCATCAGCAATAACTATGGGGTGTCCAACTACACTATTTGTGGAACATGCACTATTTGCGATATTGAATAAACCTAAGTCCACATTAACGACACAGAGGGCATCAGGTTATGAGATTATTTTGTCTAAAGCTGAACTAGCAATTGTTAGATGTAGCACGGTTAACCCTGCAAGGTTCCTAGCAGAAGTAATTGAAGAGGGAGATTACGCCCACGACTGCACCCAAGTAACTGAAATATACTCATGTACTAGGAAAGTTGAAGAAAACGCACTAGAGGGAGGTGAGCTTTTGTTTATTGATGGGTCATCAACTATTGATCAAGGAGATGGGATACGAAGGACTGGGGCAGCAGTAGTAAAAATGATGGAGGCGCCGGTGTGTGTGGCTATGAAGTGTGTACAATTACCACAGCATTACTCTGCTCAAGCCGCGGAACTCGTTGCACTAATATTGGCATTAAAGGAAAGTTTTAATAAAAGAGTAACTATATATTCCGACAGTGCATATGTTACATCCACTGTCCACTCAGGGCTATCAAAATGGAGAAGAAGAGGGTTTAGGAGAGCTGATGGCACTCCAGTACAACATGCCCTCTTGTTGGCTGAACTAATTGAAGTAATAAACGACCCCCAAGAACTAGCCCTAGTAAAATGCACCGCACACACCAATGGAGAAGACTACGTCTCAAAAGGAAATGCAGCAGCAGACGCACATGCGAAATATGCTGCATATTTTGGTGAGATATGGAACCCCACAGACTCACAGAGAGGGAGAGGGAGGGGAATAGCGAGGGAGATGTTAATAAGAGAAGGGTACACCCATCTCCCAGCCACACAGATTATGGAGCTACAAGCGGCTGCACCAATGGCCGAAAAAGAAGTATGGGTGAAAAGAGGATGCACAATGTCACCAACCGACGCACTATGGCGCCAGGGTGGCACTGGGAAAGTTGTAATACCGTTGGCACTGTTAAATACCGCCTTGAGCCAATTACATCACCCTGCCCATACAGGCAAGGAAATAATTGCAGCGCGAATTAGAGAAGATTGGTTTTGTCCCGAGTTAACCTCCCATGTGTCAAATTTTATCAGCAATTGCCTCACATGTCAACAGTTTACGGCCGGTCATACTCTAAAAGTGATAAGAGGTACAATACCCCGGCCAGAAGGACCTTTTCGGCACCTTCACATTGACTATGTTGATATGATCAACATCTGTCAAGGCAATAGGTATATGATTGTAGTAGTATGCCCATTTTCTAGGTGGATTGAAGCAGGGCCCTGTTCACACCCTGATGCGTTTAGAGCAGCCAAATTCATAGTAAGGGAGGTCTTCCCCAGGTGGTGAGTGTGCGAGGTGTTAAGATCAGACAACGGCCCCCATTTCGCAAATGAAATGTTCCAGCATATCACATCCCTGCTGAACATTAAACACAAATTTGCATGTGCATACCACCCACAGGCTAATGGTGTATGTGAACGCCTGAATGGCCTATTGAAGGAGGCAATTGCTAAAATACAACAAACAACAAAGAAAAGTTGGTTGTATTGCCTTCCGTTAGCATTGTTTGAACTTAGAAACAGGCCAGGGTCCGACCACCACCTCACCCCTCACGAAGTGGTTACTGGACGTCAAATGCGCCTTCCCCTAACACCAACGTCAAGGGCATTCACCGACAACGAAAGTTCAGCGAATGTGTTAGGAGATGAAATGTATCAATATGTGTCTTCTTTGATTACTAGTGTCGTGTTTGTGTCTCAACAGCTCGAGCGCACACGGGGCGGGTCTACCAGCAATCAAGAAAAAGACGAAAGTACGGAATTGGGAAAGGAGAACTCGTGCAAACTTGCCAAAGGTGACCACGTACTACTTCGCAATTTCAATAGAAAGTGGAATGAGAAGAGGTTCACTGGCCCCCATCTGGTAGAGGACGTATCAACAAGAGCAGTAAAACTAAAGGATAAGCGTGCCTGGAACCACCTACATGACGTAAAAATCTACAAACTGCAGACCCGCCCCAGCGCCAACGACAGGTCCATTGGAAGAACAGCAACAACATCCCCGACAGCGGAAGAAAGTTCCACCACAGACAACGACCCAATTGTTCCCTCGGAGACAATAACTGACGAAGAAGGGGGTGATCCCCATACTGCCCACCCCATGATCACTCGCTCAAAGAGTAAAAATACTTCCGCCATCTGAGCACAAACCCCCCCCCCATTGACTGCTAAGTACAGTTGTAACTAAAACTGAAGGACATTGCTTGCACCAATACACATGTAAACACGTGAATGTTCTCTTTTTTCTCTCGCACATACAGGAACTGCGTAATATTGTATTGTTAAGAAAAGTTAATTAACAAGTTCAGTGTGCAGGTGTAGATGGTGCTGCCAGACGATAACTACCCAGAAGAATTGTCACACCAATTTGTATACGAAATAAAGAGGCCAACATACTTAAAAAGGAGAAGGGTACGTGTCTACTACATAGCCTTCCTCCTGGCCATAGAATATTACATGCCCCACCTCCGCCCATACTTGCCGGTCCTAAGAGACCCATCACTTAGAGTAGCGTGGGAGCAGCTCTTCGCCTGGGCACTGAATGACTACTTGATAGGGAGAGCTTAAAGGAAACAAAACTAACATTTAATAACCAGCACTTTTGAGAATTTTCAGGCGGGCAACTGTAACGTCGCAAGAATAAGCTGCCAGGACTGCAGCAAGGTAAGAGCAAAATGCCGGTGAAATTAGCATATGTAATAAAAATAATAGGGATTTTTATGATCACCGGGTTCTTGGCTGCCTCTGTCTGGCAGTACAGCTATGCTATCGATTTTATTGCTGCACCCAAACTTAATATACCCCCGTCCCCTGCTGCAACAGGTGTTACGTCAGGTGGTAATAGTAATTTTGCACCCAAGCAAAATAGAGTTAAACGCAGCACGTACTCAGACAATAAAGGTATTGATAATTATGTACAAGATTCAGCACACGTCACAAACAACATATGGTACCAGCACATGACCCGCATTGGTAAGCAGACAACTGAGGATAGCTGTTACGTTTGCTCATTAATACCATACGCCATGAGCGCTTCACGAACATTTGTTGCCACAGAAATAGATGAAAAAACAGCACAGTGCATAATATATTTGGCCCTGTTCCAAACGAAAGGAAGATTTCAAGGAACAGTAGTGCACATGACATGGAAAACACGAGACTCATACCCATATGAAAACAACTTCCTCAAGACCTATCTGAGTTATCACAAGACCAGTTTACATGCTGAAGCATTCAGGTACATAACAAGTGGCCCTGCAAAAGGAGAAACAAAGAAGGTAACACTGCAGTATCTACCATGTGATTGGTACGCCACTGAAGTTCCGGGTAAACAAGGATGCTGGGAGAGGCCGCTACTGACGATAACAGGAAAGGTGTACCTGGGCAACAGCTGGGAGATAGGAGTGATTGGCAGCAACATGGTAACAAAAGAAACTATCTCAACTATCGAGACACACAATCATCGATGTTGGACGACGTGGATCAAGTATGTACCAATGCTCACGTGGGTAGAAGAAGATGAAGACCCGATAACTATACTACCATTGACTGCGCCCAAAGTATGCTACCAGCATAAAGGAGAGGTGGACGTAGGATATAACACCAATTGTGCAAGCGTGATGGAGTTACCTGAGGGGGGAGCGGGAACAGCAGTAATAATGGACCATTATTGGGCCTGTGGAGAAAAGGCATATCATACACTGCCTCCCCTGTGGAATGGTGTGTGCACAATGGTACACGTCAATGTACCATCACTAGTGGTACCTAAGAAGCATGTCGATGTGGCGAAATTTCCTAAAATGGATGAAGGGGATAAGAGAAGAAAGAGATCTGCACCACTTCAGAAGGAGCAAGGAAACAGGACCAACAGCAATGATACTGTCCTAAATAGGAGAAAAAGACAAGGAGAGCCATTGACAGGAAATTACCTGTGGGGAAGGTCGGAAACGGAACTAACATCAATACCGCCAGAACACAGACTATTCAGCAGAGCAGCAATGTTCTTCTCCTCAATAATACATCCGGGACTGCAGGCATACGCAAACGCAAAATGGCTCCAAATAACCAGGTGGGAACTAATGATGACCATTAATTCAACAGTAAATGGGTTCAACGCAATTAAAGAGGAGCTGCGAGCTGTAAGGATGGTGGCACTCCAGAACAGATATGTATTGGACCTTCTCACAGCAATGGAAGGAGGAGTTTGTGCAAAGATAGGACAATCTTGCTGCACGTTCATACCTGCCAACGATGCTGACAATGGTACACTGACAGAAGCAGTTTCACAATTGGCCCAGATGCACTCCAAAATGATGGACGAAAGTAACGGTGTAAACAAGGATAAGAGCTGGTTTTCACTATTATGGTCATGGATGCCATCTTGGCTGTCAGATGGACTGAAAATAATAGTGGGATGTGCTATTTTGGCTGGAGCTACCCTGATCATAATTAGATTTTGGAAGGCCCGGAAGGCACGCACGACTGACGAGTTGCTGGAAATGGTGGGAATGCACCCCTTAATGCCAGCAGATGACGGCCAGCATACAGGTGTGATAATACAAGAAAGGGAGAAGTTGCGCACCCAAATCATCACCAATCATCTAGACCCACCATCAGTGAAGATCGAGAACCCAAGGAACCCCAGGAGCTACATAGGAAGATGGGTATACTGTACTCCTGGAGGAACATGTGAATACATGTATTGGTCATTTGAAGATCATGTAAACCATTATGGACATCTCGGAGGGATAACTAAGATATGGAGGGTAAGAGGAGATAACGAGAAGGATATGTTTGTGGTCGACAAGTCGACCAGAGGGGGGACTGAAGTGGGAGAATGGAAGACCAGGCTCCCGTCCTTCACCTCTCGCGCTTGGCCTAGAGGGTCACGGCCCAGACACCCGCCGCGAGAAGAGTTTGTCCATTTACCAGACGACCAGGTACCCTGGTACAGGAACATACGGATGTGTCCACCTGCCTGCCCAGCAGCCCGCACTGGCCATGCCGACACCTGCGGCTCGGATCAGCTAGACTAAAAACCACACGTCGTTAGAGATGCCATGACGACCTAGACAACGGGAAGCACATCTGTACAAGTATACACACTTAACATTTCCACACCAATCTACACGAAGAACATACTCAGTGCTCTGACGTAGGCGACAGGCATATTCACGGACGTGCATCTTTATTATTTTTACATAGGCTTTCAGAATGCAGAAACGCAAGATGCATCATGAACTCATCTATAACGCTTGCTCACGCTTCTCTTGAAACCCGTTACCACCATGAGAGGTATAATGGAAACACGATACTGGTCATGGAAATATATGCCACTATAACCTAAAGCACCTATGCACCAAACAGACTACTTAAGCACCAGGCCCGAGTAGGCCTCAAACAAGAACTCCCGTGGACATTAACAAAGCAAGAGTCAGGTTGCTGATCCTGCAGAAAGAGCCTGGTGGAGCAACCAGCCAAGGTCGCAATGTTGCAAACCCACATCCAAGAACAAATCATCAAAGGCACGATGTTGCAACCTCGCACTCTGCGTACCAACGTTAAAGTCATATCTACAAATTAAACCAGACACACAGTGGAAAAGCAATATTAATTGTGCAGAATTCTGCCTCTTTCACGGTCCCTCCCCACGTGACCAAGCCGAACCTGACGAGATGCCAAAACCCAGGAGAGAAAAGGCGTCTGGGTCCCTCACTACGAGACACAGGCCGAGACACTTGAAAGGCTCAATGGACACCTGCTACAGTGGGAGCGGTCAGCCTTCCACCTATGAATAAATCCTCACATTGTCTGCACGTACCCATATTGAAACATTGTTGCAAACACAGGTACACCGAGAGCTGGGAACAACGGTGGTCCCCGGCTGGGGAGCTCACGGATGCACCAATCAGAACATGGGGCTCTTATCTCAGACGTCAGTAACATTAGCCAATCCTCAGGAGTCTTCATGTAACAATTCTTATGTATCTAATTGTAGGGACAACCCAGATATACCACCTGACTACACCTTGTCCACTAATATCATTCTCTATATGTGTACTATACTAACCCTACCACTCGAGCAACCAATTAAGAGTGGCGATAGGTTTTTTGTTAACTTTCTGAAGTGACGCAAGTAGCGCGTCATAATGCAGTAAAAAGGGCCTGCGAGCCCCACGATTATGTGTGTGTCAGGACGAACGCGTGCGCTCCTTGACCCATCCCTGCCGTTTTGTATAAATAAACAGCAGAGTCGCCTTGCTCCTTGTGTGTGTCTCATACTCTATCTCATCTGGGATATACGGGAGGAGTTGGGGCCTCCCTGCCCGGAGGTCTGCGGACGGCCCGGCCGACCCCGGCAGAATTTCCCCCCGACAATATATTGAAGATAACATGAACGTAAATCAAATCAAACACACAACAATGGGAATAACAAAAGAAATGGTCCATGTCCGGTAAATAATGAAAAACAAGAAATAATAAGCCAAAGAAATCCAAATAGGAATGGTGTCCAAAGTCACAGTCCAAATAATAAAATGCAAGGATTAAAACAAAGTAAAAACCATTGCTCCATGGTGAACACAATTTTTTAAAAAAAAACATGAATCCAATGTACAACTATGTACAATCGAAGAATCCAGGGTCCATGATCGCAACTCAATAAATGAAACCTACAAAATACTACTAACTAATAAAAATAACTATATACAAAAATGTGGTTCAGTGTTCAAGCGGTCCAAAATAAAGAAAAAACAAAAGGAAACCTAACACTAACTAACTAACTATTTACAAGGGCAGCGGGCAAGTCCAACGGCTCACTGGTTGATGTCCCGGTCCAGGGCATCATCGAACTCCTGCTCAATGTCCTGGAGGCGGTCCTCTTCCATGGCCCCGAGGGTTCGCAGGGACGATGACATCCGGATTTCCAGGTCCCTGCGAATGGCCTCGAGGCACTTGGCCCGTCTCAGGGCCCTCCGCATGGAGTTCTCCGCCCTGACCATCGTGAGCCGTGCCTCTTCCACCCGCTACCGTTCCGCATCTATGGCATGGCACAACCGCTGCCACACGGAAGACACTTCCCGTCCAGGGTCCTCCTGCCCTCCGGCGATGCCTGCCCCTCCGATGATGAAGGCCCCGAGCCATCATGGCTCCCACCTTGTTGCTGCTGCTGCTGTGCCGCTGCCTGTGCCCTGGCTCTTTCTGCCTGCACATCCTCCTCCGGCTGGGGTGCAGTTGTTGATGTGGTCACCCCTGCTGGACGTACGACTCCCGACTTTGGCAGGGATGTGTCCTCCACCAGCCTGGCCGCAGGGTCAGAGGCAGCTCCACAGGGTACCCAGGTAATACATGGGTGTGAAGATGGCATGGAGGACGACTGGGGCATAGGGGGTTCAGTTGAGGGGGGGTCGGAACAAGGTCCAGAAAACAGAGGAATCCAGCCCTGGTGAGCTGGCCCAGTGGGTCAACGCGGTCAACGAGCCATGCGAGAAGACGTGCAGTCTCCTCATGAAAAGACTGCAGGTCAGCTCGCATGGCATGTTGACGCAACGCCACCCCACCCAGGACAGGCTCAACCCGGTGCCGGATAGCCACATCCACAGGGAGAGGAAGGCCAGTTGGTGTAAGCCAATCCCCTCCCTGGGAACGGGTCTGGACGTAGGCATCCCTGCTGGTGCAAGATGATGCAGTGACAGGATCAGGGACAGGATTGCACACAGGCACCTCCGCGGCGGCCTGTGCTGCCTCCTGTCCCTGCCCCTGCACTGCACCACTAGCACCAGTGGAATCCCCACCTCCAGACCCCGTCTCTGTCCCTTGCACGGCCTCCTCCTCCACCAAACCCCCCACCAACCTGGATGACTCTGTGCCATCTTCCTCTGTCAGACCCTGTGGGGTCTCAGCTGCCCCTTCTGCTGCCGAGGAGTCCAACTCTGACCTCCGCCTCTTGGACCTTCCCTCGGCAGCTGCGACCTGGGACGCGGCACCGGACTCCTCACTCCCCGACGAGATGACAACCTGGGAGGTGAGCCGGGCCTTGCGTCTCTGGCTGGCAGTGCGATCCCTGCCGCTGTGCCCCACAGCACCCTCTCCGCCCTCTTCATCAGTTGACGCTGCAGAAAGGGAGAGATAGGAGACAGGCATCAGGGCACTGTACAATGAACTCATACACACATGACAGTTGCACACGAGTGTCATTGTCAAACTTCAGACATGGCATCACAATCCCCGACACACATGTCATTTAAACTCACACACATGAGCTATTCCACAGCCATATTGCAACAGCCAGCACCATCCATACACATACAACAGCATGAACAGCCAAAGGTGAGCCTGACATCACATTAAACACAAGGATTGCACTAGACACGCACACACACCACCACACTCACATGCATGTGTACAACTCCTACGACTGTCGCAGTAATGAGATTTGCACCCATGTGACATCTGGCAATCAGTCTTCTACACATCAGTGTCCCAGGCATCCATGTTGCATCACTGTTGCACCCTTGTCAAATACACACACATGCACTTGCACACGGTGCAGACACATGCAGCTGGAACCGACATCCATGTGTGACACCACAACCATCCCAACTAACATACACAGTCATCCATACATGTGTGCCCACACATCAGCATTTTGCATGCAAGCTCACACACACATGCACCATCCATGTGTCACACATGAGAGGCCTCGCATGTGTCAGCCTCACGGCCCTGTACATACATGGCCCGACAAAAACACATGTGCAACCTGCACACTACTGGCACACCACCACACGCACAGCATACAATCAGTATGCATGTACACTTACCGCTCGACTCCAGATGGGTCTGCCTCCCAAGGACCTGGACGTGGAGCGCTGGGGATATGCGTTCCAGGACCCTCATCTGATCTTCCGACAGGTGGTCCCGGCGCCCCTTAGCATCTTCTGCCTTCAAGAGGCGCCGGGCCTTGCTGAGGGTCCTGGACCTGAAGTCCTCCCAGCGCTTCTTGACATGATGGAATAGGCGGACTGCCACCCCCTCCGCGTTGATGGCAGTCACGATGTCCGTCCAGATCCGAGTCCGTCCTTCCTTGTCGGCACGAGAACTTCCGTAGAGGGCCTCATACTGCCCCAGGACTTGCTCCACCAGGACACCAACTTCGGTGGCAGTGAAGCTGGTGGCCCTCTGCCTCTCTGGCTGGGGGTTGCCAGTAGTACCAGATGGTGTAGTGCCTGACATGGCAACCCCAGAGGCAGGAGCGGGTGGGCAACTGGGTCCTGGGGCTGGGCTGTGGAGCGAGATGGTACTCCAGTCGGGAGTCTTCGGTTCCAGCAGGGGTGGTCACAGCAACTGCACCCCTGGCTGATGTGCAGGCAGCAAATAGCAGGGCACGTGGGCAGCAGGCAGGCAGCAGCAGATGGCAGGTGGGAGCATGCTCGGGGCTCTGGGGGGCAGTAATTCGGCCTTCTGGGCAGGAGCGTGGTCTTCCGTGTGCTTACGCGTGACCAGCTTGATACGGAGCGATTCGGCACGTGAAAATCTTGCACGTCAGCGTGTAATTCGAGGAAAGGCCCTTAGCGCATAAGCGCGTCGGCACGCGTACGCGATTTCATTGGACCAAAGGCCCTTAGCGCGTAAGCGCGTCTGTGACGTGCGTGCGCAGGCGTTTCCCTGTACACGGGTCATGTTACACGTCCAAGAACTGCACGTCCGAGTGTCAGCTCGTGTAATTGGAGGATAGGGCCTCAGCGCGTATACGCGGAAGTGATGTGGGACGTGTGGGCCGGTTCAAAAGGCATGTGTAGGACATAATTTCCTTGTACCTGCTTTTCGTGGAGAGCGAGTGGGTGAATTCTGTACTTCTTGTCGGTTCACACGCGATTTACTTCACAGCGTTTCTAGTTCGTACTCCCTGTTACCTCTGACAGCTTTTTTCTGATTTTCTGTTGGGCCTGTTTCCTCAAACAGGGTTCACTTCTTCTTTTGTCCTGTCTCCTCAGACAGTGTACAATTCTTCTTTTGGCAGGGGTGTTGCCAACAAGCACACGTGCGTATTTTTCACGCTCATTTTCCAGGCAGACGGTGAGTCGTGCACGTATTTACCAACTGTGCTTGCCCTGTGTGTTGCGTACCCCTTCAGAGGTCATTGTGGGCTGTGTGTAACACGCGTACGTTCATTTTTGTGTTTCTGGGTGCCACAGCGTAGTGCGGGTTCATTTTTCCATGCACGTGGTCTACGAGGGGTTGCGTGCACGTTATATTCTGTTTTTGGGGTGCCTGTGCGTTGCGTGACCCGTCATCTTTCCCCAGGGGTTACATACAGCCTTGATAGAGCACTATGGTACAAATTCCATCTAGTACCCTACCCCTTTGACACCCAATTGCCCAGGACAATAGTTTACTGCAACTCCCATACGCACAACAACATCCGTGCCATGGTTGGGAGGCGACCAAGCGGTAAGGGTGGCAAAGGTGGCCGAGCCTCAAGAGGTGGTCGTGGTGGGTGCGGTAGGGGACGTGGCCGGGATTTTCAGGGTACCCCTAGGCCCCCATGTGTGGAGGACCAGTCAGGGACACCCATGCCCCCCCCATAGTTGAGGGAAACGTGGCTGACACCATCTCTGATCAGCCCTTGTTGAACCAGCCCATTGTGGCACCTGACCTGACAGAGGGTGACTCCCAGGCTGACTTCCAGGTCGCCAAGTCTAGGCCACGTGTGGTGGTGCAAGTTGGTGTCACCAGGCCACGTGGATCAGGGGCAGCTATGCCCCAAGTAGGCAGGGTGGGGAGGCTGCAGGGGCAGCTGCAGCTCCATCCACCCCAGCTCTGACTCTCCCAGCCAGGGCAGTGTTGGTCCCAGTCCATCTTGCTAACGTTCCCCCTGACTACGTGACACTTCAGCCAATGCCTGCACCAAGTCCCATGCTCAGTGTGCATTCCCACACTCCAACTACCCAGTCCACTGGTGCTCCTGCCCCTAGTGGCCAGAGCGGCGTAGGCCACTCAGGATCCCCACCACCTTCCAAAAAAAAGAGGAAGAGTGCTCATCCACTACAGGCTGATACCCCAGACACGGCTACGCAGTCCGGCACGCAAAGGAAGCCTAGCTTCAATGATGCCGAACGTGATGCACTTGTGCAGTATGTGTCCGCACACGACAGCGAAATGTTGATCACTTCAGGGTGCAAGACCACACCTGCCCGACGTCAGGCACACTGGCAGACCGTCGCGGACATCATAAGTGCCCTTGGATCAGTGAGGCACACAGCTGGTGAGTGCTACAAGCGCTGGAATGACCTTGAGCGCAGGGCAAAGAAAAAGCTGGCCTCAAGTCATGCCGCTACTCTGGTGACTGGAGGTGGGTCTCCGCAAGAGGACATTGAACTCACTGTACATGAGTCTGTTGCTGGGACCTACGTCACAGAGGAACAGATCCAAGGTGTGGGAGATCTGCCAGATTGCGAGGCATTGTCCGGTGAGTGCACATGCATGTGTGTGTGATCCATGTGTATGTGTGTGTGTGAGGGGTTCTGATTGAGTGCCAGGTGAGGGTGTGTGTGCCTGAGTGGTTTGGGTCACTCATGTGCTTCATCCAAAACATTTTGCGTCCCTGGATTTGGGTATTACAGTATCCCTTCTGCCCACAGTAGACTTTTTGTGCAACATCACGCCAGTTGCCCTTGAAGTGGCATCTTTCTACAACATTGTTCCGTATTTCTCATTGTTCATTCAGGCTGATTGTTTCAATTCCCCCACTTTCACTACGCATATCTGAGCCCTATTGTCAAACGATATGTGACATGCCTATGGTACATGCCATCTGTGTGATAGCATGGTCATGTATGTGTATTGGACATGCCACTCACAGGCCAATGTGTGATGGCTCTGCTAGCCAGCATGCAGCTAATGTGTTGCTCTTCCATCTTGGTGTCATCAATGTCTGACATCTTCCTCCCCTTCAAACTCAGTGACAGTGCATGGTTATAGTCATGTGGGACATGTTTCAATCAAGTACTGGTTCTGCACCTTGTGAGTCCTAATTGTGTGCCATGGTGCTAATGCCTGTTTCCATTTTTTGTATTTTATGTTTCTGCAGGGGATGATGCACTTGATGCTGTTGAGGGTGAGGAGATGGTGCAGACCCAGGAGGGATCGCAGGCACGACTGGGCACCAGTGGGGGACGGGGTGTGGTGGTGGGTGAGAACCCACTCTTGCTGCAGACCATTCTCTCCAGGGGTGTCTCTGGGTGCACCTCACCAGACCTCTTTTCGGGTGTTGATTCGGATGATGAGACCTATGTGGCTTCGCAGGAAAGTGTTTCTGGGAGGGATTTTGTTCTGTCCGACCCACCTGCACCAGGGGTACAGCCCACTATGGGGATGTCAGTGTTGGTAGGTCCCCTTTGGTGGTTACGGATGCAGGGCCACACTCCACAACATCTGATCCTGTTCCTGGGCCAGCTGATCAGAGGGGGAATGCAGTCCTGCAGCCTCAGGCAGTGCCGACACAGCAAGGCACAGTTCGCCTTGCCCCAGACAGGTGTGGTGCCCGCCAACGCAGTGGCCGTACGCCACCAGGCAATACCGCATGGGAGAGATCCATATACGGTATGGCAAACCAACAGGCAGCAGCATCTGAGATGATGGCTCAAGCTATGGAGATGGTGGCCACTTCCATTGTCCCCCCAGAGAGGCAGATGGAGCAACTACAACAGGCAACAGACTCCATTTGCCAATCACTTAGGGACGACATGTTGGCGTCCAACAGGGACAGACGGGCGGCCCTGGACACTCTGCGGGAAGCCATTTCTTTAGAGTCCCAGGGCCAGAGGGAAGCCCTGAGGGTAGAAGTCCGTCACCTCAGGCAGACTCTTGTGGAGCTTGAGGCTTCCACTGTCACAAGGACAGAACAGCTGCTGGAGCGTGTCACACGTACGCTCTCAGCAGAGATGCAGGCAACTCGGGAGGAGGTCCGGGCATCACGTCAGGTGGTGCATGGGGATCTCCGCACCATAATCCTCCAGAATGAGACCTTTTACACCCGCATGCTTGCTGCCATGGAGGACCAGACTAGGGCTTTGCGTGGGCTGCCTCCCATAGCACCACCACCTCCTGTGGCGGCAGCAGCACAGGGTGATGAGAGCGAGCACAGCGATTCAGAATCTCTCACATTAGCATAGCCGTGCAGGCCCTGAGCCCATGGAGGTGTTTTTTTTTTTCGCAACATCCACACAGGTGGCTGTTGGTGTGAACCTTGTCCTCGGACCATCTGGGTGACCTCCCCCACCCCCCCTGGCCCCCACATGGCCATTTTTGATTTTTGATTTTTGGATTTTGGTTTTTGATTTTTGATTTTTGCTTTTTTGTTAGAGTGTGTTGCCTTGTGTGGCTCCCGTGGGCATCCACTGTATTGCGGCTGGGCACATGCAGGCTTGTCCTGAGTTTGGGTTAGATGCTTGGGTTCGTGAGACACACACCCCCCCTGCTTTCCGTTACCATGGGCTTGCAAAGGGTGTGCCCAAGTGACAGTAACTTACACAGTGACGTTGGACTCCCATGACATGTGTGGGCAGTCTGTAGTCAATACTGTGTATAAATTCCTAGTGCATATTGTTGTAGTATTGTACACTGCATGGTGAATTGATGTGTGCTTGTGCATCCATGTCTCCCTCCTAATTTGCAGGTTCATTCCACATGTCTTCACAAGGCCTTCTACTTTGGAGATTGAGTTCATGTTGTAAGCAGTGCAGTTACAGATTTGCGTGGCACCAACACTGTACAGTTGGGGGTGGTCGATGTGCTAGCATCACCAGGTTGTACGTCTACGTATCCTTTAACTTAGTACTGTCATGTGAATGCTATGTTTGGGTGGCTAGCTGCATTGTATTGTGGTAAGTCTTTGGTCATGTGTGTTGTCAGTTCTACATTAATTGGAGCACATTGTGTGTGGCCATTTTCCCATCGGGACACTGTACTTTGTGACCCTTGTGTCATGTTTTGGGTATTCCTTTGTTTGCTCTCACATAGCATGACATGTCATGGTGTGTTGGGGGGCGGTGCTGGGGAGGTGTTGGGTGACATGGCACTGTTGTCATGTTGTATCTTGCAAGGGGGTAATGATTTTAGCAGCATAGAAGTGTCTTTTGATGACACAGCATTGGTGGTCTTTGTGTAGGTAGGGATGCACACAATGGAACACTACCAGGTGAACAATCTCAGGCTGGTATGGTTGTGACAGTTGACTGTCAGTTGAATCATCATCATTGATAGTCAGCTGGTATGTCCCAGGGCTGTGTGCACTCCACAGGGGTGTGATTTTAGGTGAAGTAATTAGCCACCAGCTGCGTACGGGCTCCCTCACCCCGTGCCCTTTCCCCTCCCATGCGCAGCAGGCGTGCATGTGGTTGGGGATGTGGGGGCACCACCATGTCCACCGGCAGGCCCCTGTGTGTTGCAACGTTGTGCAGGACACATGCTGCCACTATGATCCTGCACACTACTGGGGGAGCGTATAGCAGCTGCCCACCAGAGCGGTCAAGGGAGCGAAAGCGTGACTTGAGCACTCCGAATGTGCGCTCCACTATGCCCCGGTTTGCAATATGGGCTGTGTTGTATCTTACCTGGGGTGGCGTGGTGGGGTTCCGAATGGGCGTCATCATGTGGGTGCTCAGAGGGTAGGCACTGTCCCCTGGGGAGGTGGTGATGGGTATCATTAGTGGGGTTGTGACATTACTCAGTATCTGACATGCATGCATGTGCAGTGACATTTATACTCACCAACCAGCCATGTATCGCCATGCCGACCAGCTTTTAGGTCCCGGTTTAGGGTTGACATTCTGTAAATGAAACTGTCGTGGGTGGACCCTGGATAGTTGGCATATACTGAGGTGATGATTCCCTTGGCATCACATACTACCTGGACATTGATGGAATGCCAGTGCTTGCGGTTTCTATAGATATGCTCAGTTGCCCTGGGGGGACGTAGTGCCACATGGGTGCAGTCAATGGCACCTAGCACTTTGGGGAAGTGTGCCACCCCGTAGAAATCCTGGACGACAGCCTGCCTTTCTGCAGGTGTTCTGGGCAGGTATATGTGCCTGCGTACTGATGGGCGTGCAGTCATGATGGCCAAGACCTGGTGTAGGCAGCATGACTGCGTGGCCTGTGAGACACCCCCAACTATGGCACTTGTCCGCTGAAATGATCCAGTGGCCAAGAAGTGCAGTACATTAAGGACCTTCACTAGGGGGCTCAGTGCTTGGGAGCAGAGGGTGGGTGATGTGATGTCATCCTCCCACTCACTGACCAGGTCGAGTATTATGTGCGGTGGAAACCTATACCTCCCATACACGTGGTCATCAGGCATCCCAAAAAGGCTGGTTCTGGGTGTAAAAATTCTGGCCCTGGCTATCCTCCTCCTCCTCCTGCAGTATCCCACGGCCACTGCTGCTAGGAACGGTATATTCATCCTGGCGTCTGAGCTTGTTTGTTGTTTGCGCGCACTTTTATGCTGCGCGGGTCGACGTATGCCTGCTTCCTGCTTGGATACGTGTTTCCGGATTAGCGCGAGTTTTTTTGCGTGTGGGTGTTCCGCGCATTTGCCTCCTGTACTTCCACGCCCACCACAGTGATACACGTACCCCGCTCGGCCAGGCCCAATCGCGTGTGAAATTTCACGCGAAACCCTGAAGTACACGTACCCCGCTCGCCCAGGACCAACCGCGTGTGAAACTTCACGCGAGCCCCTGAAGTACACGTACCCCGCTCGCCCAGGCCCAATCGCGTGTGAAACTTCCCGCGAGCCCCTGAAGTACATGTACTCCGCTCGCCCAGGCCCAATCGCGTGTGAGACTTCCCGCAAGCACCCCGAATACACGCTATTTTTGACACAGCAGGTGTCCGTGTTTGTTGCGTACCCCTTTGCACGTCATTTGTCCTAGAGGGCCACAGTATGGCACATTCATCGAGCTGTATATACATTTTTTCGTTAGCGCAAATTCTTTTGATGCGCAGGGACGCTACCGCCTGCCTTCATGTGGCGGACATGTGTTGATGTACATAGTTGACTTTTGGTTTGTGTCGTGGGATCGCCATTTCACTGCTGGGGGGAGGGTGTGCAAGGGGACATGAGTGGGACATGAGTGGGGGCCTGCTGGCAGGTGCCCTGCACTGGTGGGGGGTGGGAGTGCAGGGGGACATGAGTGGGACGTGAGTGGGGGCCTGCCGGCAGGTGCCCCGCACTGGTGGGGGTGCAAGGGGACATGAGTGGGGGCCTGCTGGCAGGTGCCCCGCACTGCTGGGGGGTGTGGGTGCAGGGGGACATGAGTGGGACATGAGTGGGGGCCTGCTGGCATGTGCACCGCACTGGTGGGGGTGCAGGGGACATGAGTGGGGGCCTGCTGGCAGGTGCCCCGCACTGGTGGGGGGTGGGGGTGCAGGGGGACATGAGTGGGACATGAGTGGGGGCCTGCTGGCAGGTGCCCCGCACTGGTCGGGGGTGGGGGTGCAAGGGGACATGAGTGGGGGCCTGCAGGCAGGTGCCCAGCACTGGTGGTTGGGGGGTGGGGGTGCAGGGGGACATGAGTGGGACATGAGTGGGGGCCTGCTGGCAGGTGGCCTGCACTGGTGGGGGGTGGGGGTGCAAGGGGACATGAGTGGGGGCCTGTTGGCAGGTGCCCCGCACTGCTGGGGGGTGGGGGTGCAGGGGGACATGAGTGGGACATGAGTGGGGGCCTGCTGGCAGGTGAACCGCCCTGGTGGGGGGTGGGGGTGCAGGGGGACATGTGTGGGACATGAGTGGGGGCCTGCTGGCAGGTGCCCTGCACTGGTGGGGGTGGGGGTGCAAGGGGACATGAGTGGGGGCCTGCTGGCAGGTGCCCCACAATGGCGGGGGGTGGGGGTGCAAGGGGACATGAGTGGGGGCCTGCTGGCAGGTGCCCCGCACTGGTGGGGGGTGGAGGTGCAGGGGGACATGAGTGGGACATAAGTGGGGGCCTGCTGGCAGGTGGCCCGCACTGGTGGGGAGTGGGGGTGCAAGGGGACATGAGTGGGGGCCTGCTGGCAGGTGCCCCGCACTGCTGGGGGGTGGGGGTGCAGGGGGACATGAGTGGGACTTGAGTAGGGGCCTGCTGGCAGGTGCACCGCACTGGTGAGGGTGCAGGGGGACATGTGTGGGACATGAGTGGGGGCCTGCTGGCAGGTGCCCCGCACTGATGGGGGGTGGGGGTGCAAGGGGACATGAGTGGGGGCCTGCTGGCAGGTGCCCCGCACTGCTGGGGGGTGGGGGTGCAGGGGGACATGAGTGGGACATGAGTGGGGGCCTGCTGGCAGGTGCCCCGCACTGCTGGGGGGTGAGGGTGCAGGGGGACATGAGTGGGACATGAGTGGGGGGCCTGCTGGCAGGTGGCCCGCACTGGTGGGGGTGCAAGGGGACATGAGTGGGGGCCTGCTGGCAGGTGCCCCGCACTGCTGGGATGTGGGGGTGCAGGGGGACATGAGTGGGACATGAGTGGGGGCCAGCTGGCAGGTGCACCGCACTGCTGGGGGGTGGGGGTGCAGGGGGACATGAGTGGGACATGAGTGGGGGCTTGCTGGCAGGTGGCCCGCACTGGTGGGGGTGCAAGGGGACATGAGTGGGGGCCTGCTGGCAGGTGCCCCGCTCTGCTGGGGGGTGGGGGTGCAGGGGGACATGAGTGGGACATGAGTGGGGGCCTGGTGGCAGGTGCACCGCACTGGTGGGGGTGCAGGGGGACATGAGTGGGACATGAGTGGGGGCCTGCTGGCAGGTGCCCCGCACTGGTGGGGGGTGGGGGTGCTGGGGGACATGAGTGGGACATGAGTGGGGGCCTGCTGGCAGGTGCCCCGCACTGGTGGGGGGTGTGTCACGATGCCCGCTCCCGGGGAGCCGGCTCAGGCCCTGCGTCCCCGAAAGCAGACATCAGTCCCCGGGGAAGGTCCCAGCAACCCCTTATAGGGGCCCTTTGGACAGCGTCCTGGCGCCTATGGCGCCAGGCTCATAGAAAATGTCAGTCCTGGCGCCATAGGCGCCAGGCTCATTATGAAAGTGTTTGGGTGCACTTACCTGATGCAGACCATGCTGCAGAACCCCGGCCTCCTTGAGGCCTGAAAGGAACTACTTTACCTGTGGGACTCATTTACCACCCGGGCGTGGTCGGGGAAGGATACATACCTGATTGGAGGAAGGACACATTCTAGGAACTTCTTCCAAGGCTATTTAAACCACACCCGATCAGCCACACGTGCTTCGCGTTGTTCTGCATCTAGCAGCTGGACGCTCACCGTGTCTGCTCCTGCATCTTGACTTCTGCCACACCTGCCAGCATCCTGAATCACCTGCAAAGGAAGGGAACAAGAGAACAGAAGAAGGAAAAGGCCTCACCTGCTAAATCTGCATCCCAGAGACATTTCGCCGACAATCCTGAAAAGGAAGACATTTATTTTTAAAAGCACATCGCATCGATCGCTGCAGCGCCGCATTCTACTCACCTTTACAGGGCGCCTCCATGTTCAGCAGCGACCATCCGGATTCGCAGTCGCGCCCCCGCGCCTAGGGAGAAAAAGACAAGAACAAAGGTGAGAGAAAGAAGGGAAAAGGGAAGCTAAAACTCCATGCCAAGACTTACCTGTTGGGTCATTCCCTTTTCATTTCGGGTCCGCGCCGCATCCAGGCATTTTCGGACCCCGGCCCCTAAGGGGAAAAAGACATCAGCGTTAATGAGTGAATGAAAAGACATTACCAAAACACTCATTAAAGACTTACCTGATTTCCACAAGGATTTCACCGCTCACCTAGGGTCGGTGCCTGTTCCCCGGCATTCCGTACCCCGGCCCCTATGGGGAAAAAGACACTAGCATTAGAACATTAATGCATGGACACAAGGGGAACCACTTATAGAAAAAACTTACCTGGAAGCCAAGCAAGTTTGGTTCTCACCCATCCGAAAATCCAGTGACGTAACTGGATACCAACGCGCCCCTGCATCAGAAGCAGGATGGAGAGCTCGTCCTTCCAGACCCTAAGGTGAGACGCTACGGGGAAGCACAGAAGGGTTTTGAGGAGGGTGAGAGGGGTAAGTGGGAGGCCGATTGCATTACCCCGCAGACAGTTAACCCCCTATTCTCACCTACAGAAGGATACTTCTGCGAGTCAGACAAGCCAGATCTGGGGCCTGGTCCAGTCCATCTTCCGAACCCTGCGCATCACCTTAGACGAGGTCACAGCAGCGCGAACCAGGCCAGCGCCCCCGTGGGAGTCAGGTGAGCGTTACAGAACACGAAGCCTTCCTACAAATTCCCACCCAGGCGCTATGGAAACTTCTGAGACTGATCAGTTGGCCCAATTACTGGGGGAATTACGGGCCGAAGTACATGCCGCTCGTCAAGAGACTAATGCCCTCAAGAGGGAATTAATAATATCAAAGGAAAGAACTGATGACCTGGCCAGACAGCTTTTGCAAGGTCAAGCTGGACAAACTCCTCTACCCTGTTCCAGAGGGAACCCCACTCCTGTGGTTCCCAGTAACCCTGTGCAGATTAATCTACCTGGAAACATGCCGCTGGCCCCACCTGAACGCTTTGCTGGGGACCCAAAACGATTTGCCGTATTCATGAATCAGTGTCGTTTGCACTTCCTATGCAGACCTGGGGCCTTCCCTAATGATCAGACCAAAGTAGCCTTTGTATTGTCATATCTCAGCGGCTGCGCTGCCGATTGGTCAGTTCCACTGGTTACTCAAGATGACCCGATTCTCCGTGATTTTCAAGGATTTCAAGCAAGCATGGAAAGGTTATTTGCTCGACACTCTCAGGGGCAGGCTCTGGATGACGAACTTCTATCCCTGCGACAGGGCAATCAGGACCTCCTATCCTATATTGCAACCTTTAATAGACTAATTGTGGAAACGGGATGGCCAGAGGATAAAAGAGTCACGTTATTTTATCGAGGTCTACGCGGAGAACTTAAAGATGTCTTGGCCCAAGTTGTAAATCCGCCCCAAGAATGCACAAAATATATAGACTTAGTGGTCCAATTGGATCACAGACTTCAAAACAGAAAAACAGATCGGTCCAGGTTTGAGACCCGGGTGTTGGTCAAGACCCACGCTAACCCCAAGGGAGTTGATGTCTCTGAGCCTATGCAAATTGGAGGGGTTAAAGGACCCTTAACTCAAAAGGAACGTGAAAAGAGGCAGCAGTTAAAATTATGTCTTTATTGTGGGAACTCTGGACACTTTCTACGAGATTGCCCGGCAAAACCGCCCCGAAAAGCGGTAGGAGCCGCTGATAAAAACCATGAAGACTCTGTTTCGGGAAACGACTCAGCCCGACAAGCGTAGGGGTCCGCTTGCCGAGCTTGAAAACTAACTCTCAGACCTCGCATTTCATTGTGCCAATGGTTCTCGTAGATCAAGAAAAGCCTAACCGGTTGCATGCAATAAAGGCATACATCGATAGTGGGGCTATCGGAAACTATGTGGATCGTGAATTGGCCTCTAGGATTAACCTCCCTCTCCGTCCTAAAACCAGCAAAGATGTCATCACCACAGTCGATGGAACTGAAATTGCCTCTGGACCGGTAACACATTCCACCACTGGGGTGACTCTTATTGGTCCTGACGGCCATCGGGAGGCAGTTGTGTTTGATGTAATCAAGGCTCCACAGTTTCAGGTTATTCTTGGAATTCCTTGGTTAGAGACACATAATCCTCGAATTGATTGGCGAGCTAAGAGAATAACCTTCCCGGATTGTGCACAAACATGCTACCCAGAAAACCTGAAGATTAATCTAGCATCTGTAACCTCTGCCTCCATGCAATTACCTCCGGAATACCAGGACTTTCAGGACGTCTTCCAAAAGGAACAGGCCAACACGTTACCTCCTCACCGATCGTACGATTGCCAAATCGATCTGGTGCCCGGTGCACAACCCCCTTGTAGCAGGATTTATGCCCTTACCGAACCTGAGAACCTGCATTTGAGACAATATTTGGATCAATACCTCGCCAATGGTTTTATTCGCCCGTCAAAGTCCCCGGCATCCTCGGCTTTGTTCTTCGTGCCTAAAAAAGAAGGCGACCTTAGAACTTGTATCGATTACCGCGCATTGAACCAGATAACGGTTAAAAACCGTTATCCTCTGCCTCTGATTCCTGAACTCCTTGACCAGGTGAAGGACGCTTGCATATACACCAAGTTAGATCTCCGGGGGGCATATCATCTGGTGCGAGTAAAAGAAGGCGACGAATGGAAAACAGCCTTCTGTACAAAATATGGATTATTCGAATACCAGGTAATGCCTTTCGGGTTGTGCAATGCGCCTGCTGCCTTCCAATTCTTCATGAATGATGTCCTTCGCGAACTCATCGATGTTTGTGTTGTCGTCTATATCGATGACATTCTAGTGTACTCCTCTTCGGAATCTGATACAGAAAACACGTTAGGGCAGTTCTGGAAAAACTGCGCCAACACAAACTATTTGCTAAACTGGAGAAATGTGTTTTCCATACCACAGAAGTTGAGTTTCTCGGTTTCATCCTGACACCCAAAGGAGTCCGAATGGACTCAAGAAAAGTGGATGCCATCCTCAAATGGCCATCCCCTAGCTCTGTAAAAGGGGTTCAAAGCATGCTCGGCTTTGCCAATTTCTATCGCAGGTTTATCCCGGAATTTTCACGCATAGTACAACCCATTACTGCACTCTTGAGGAAAAATAAACGTTTTGAATGGTCTGAAGAACCCGAGCAGGCCTTCCAGGATTTAAAAGCTAAGTTTACCTCCGCACCTATATTGAAACACCCACGTCCAGATCTCCCGTATGTCGTCGAAACTGACGCATCCAGCCTAGCCATGGGAGCAGTTCTGTCTCAAAGAGATCCTGAAACCAACCAACTGCATCCCGTAGCATTTTGGTCCAGAAAATTCTCGGCACCAGAGATTAATTACGCAATCACTGACAAAGAACTGTTAGCCATAAAGTCCGCTTTTAAAGCCTGGCGGCATTACCTGCTTGGTGCTCGACATACCATCACGGTGATCACTGATCACCGGAATTTACAGTATTTGAAAACCGCCAAGGCTCAGTCATCACGGCAGCTCCGATGGGCTTTGTTTTTCGCTGAATTTGATTTCGTGATTACCTATCGACCTGGCTGCAAGAACGGCAAAGCAGACGCCTTATCCCGAATTGGAATGGGAGAATCTGATACAAACTCAGAACCAGTACCAATAATTCCCGAACAGAGAATTCTAGGCATGACTTTGTTACAGACGCTTGAAGACATTCAAGTCAGAGTGAAACAACTCCTGGACCCTACAGTCCTACAGGATTGGATACAAAAGGGATCAGACCTTACCATAGATAATGCTTTACCTTATTACCAAGGACGCTTATTCCTGCTGCACAAGGATTTACACGAACTAGTTATTTCAGGTTATCATGATACATTAATAGAGGGACACCCCGGTATTGCCAAGACAATGGAAAAGGTGAAACGACAATTCTGGTGGCCCTCTTGGCGAAAAGATGTTAAATCTTTTGTGATGTCCTGTGGTGTTTGCGCCCAAAATAAAGGTCAAAAGAAAAGACCAGCCGGTCTCCTTCAACCTCTAGACATACCGCCAGCACCCTGGCACACCCTATCAATGGATTTTATTACGGACTTGCCTCCTTGTTCGGGATACAATACCATTCTGGTAATTGTAGATTTGTTTTCCAAAATGGCCCACTTCATTCCTTTGAAAGGTTTACCTTCAGCTTCTGTCCTAGCCAAAGAATTCCTCGAAAATATTGTTCGGCTACATGGATTCCCATCTATACTAATCTCTGACCGGGGAAGCCAATTCATTTCCCACTTCTGGCGCAAACGTTGTCAAATGGCACAAATCGAGGTAAGATTATCGACCAGTCACCACCCTCAGACCGATGGTCAGACCGAGAGGACAAATCAGACCCTTGAGCAGTACTTACGGTGTATGTTACAGCAATCTGAAAGCAACTGGAAAGACATTCTTTGGATAGCCGAATACGCATATAATAATTCAGTACACTCTGGAACTGGCCATAGTCCTTTTTATACCTTGTTTGGACATCACCCTCGAACCTCAAACCTTGACTCACCTCAGAACCTCGGAGTGCCCGCAGTAGAACATCTGCATTCTACCATTACCCGAGCCTTCAAAGAGGCAACCACGCATTTACAACAAGCCAAGAGAAAATACAAGGAGAATGCCGACCTACATCGGAGTGAAGCACCTCCGTATCAGATTGGGGATCAAGTGTGGTTAGCTACCAGACATTTACCGCTCAAAGGGCCTTGAACTTTTAACCCAAAATATCTGGGACCTTATTCTATTACGGCAATAATTAACCCAGTAGCGGTTAAACTTGATTTACCAGCTAATATGCGAATTCACCCTGTTTTTCATGTGTCACTTCTGAAACCAGTGGTCCCCGGAACCCGACTACTCAAACCTCCAGAACCTATTCAAATAGATGGGGAACCCGAATTCGAAGTGAAGAACATTTTAGATTCAAAAATGTTTAGGTCAAAGCTTTTCTACCTAATTGATTGGAAGGGGTACGGACCTCAGGAGAGGTCGTGGGAACCCAGTGACCATGTGCATGCACCTCGATTAGTCAGGAAATTCCACCGACTCTTCCCAAACAAACCAAAACCCCCGGAGGGAACAACCTTGGGAGGGGCCTTGGGGGGGAGTGCTGTCATGATGCCCGCTCCCGGGGAGCCGGCTCAGGCCCTGCGTCCCCGAAAGCGGACATCAAGTCCCCGGGGAAGGTCCCAGCAACCCCTTATAGGGGCCCTTTGGACAGCGTCCTGGCGCCTATGGCGCCAGGCTCATAGAAAATGTCAGTCCTGGCGCCATAGGTGCCAGGCTCATTATGAAAGTGTTTGGGTGCACTTACCTGATGCAGACCATGCTGCAGAACCCCGGCCTCCTTGAGGCCTGAAAGGAACTACTTTACCTGTGGGACTCATTTACCACCCGGGCGTGGTCGGGGAAGGATACATACCTGATTGGAGGAAGGACACATTCTAGGAACTTCTTCCAAGGCTATTTAAACCACACCCGATCAGCCACACGTGCTTCGCGTTGTTCTGCATCTAGCAGCTGGACGCTCACCGTGTCTGCTCCTGCATCTTGACTTCTGCCACACCTGCCAGCATCCTGAATCACCTGCAAAGGAAGGGAACAAGAGAACAGAAGAAGGAAAAGGCCTCACCTGCTAAATCTGCATCCCAGAGACATTTCGCCGACAATCCTGAAAAGGAAGACATTTATTTTTAAAAGCACATCGCATCGATCGCTGCGGCGCCGCATTCTACTCACCTTTACAGGGCGCCTCCATGTTCAGCAGCGACCATCCGGATTCGCAGTCGCGCCCCCGCGCCTAGGGAGAAAAAGACAAGAACAAAGGTGAGAGAAAGAAGGGAAAAGGGAAGCTAAAACTCCATGCCAAGACTTACCTGTTGGGTCATTCCCTTTTCATTTCGGGTCCGCGCCGCATCCAGGCATTTTCGGACCCCGGCCCCTAAGGGGAAAAAGACATCAGCGTTAATGAGTGAATGAAAAGACATTACCAAAACACTCATTAAAGACTTACCTGATTTCCACAAGGATTTCACCGCTCACCTCGGGTCGGTGCCTGTTCCCCGGCATTCCGTACCCCGGCCCCTATGGGGAAAAGACACTAGCATTAGAACATTAATGCATGGACACAAGGGGAACCACTTATAGAAAAAACTTACCTGGAAGCCAAGCAAGTTTGGTTCTCACCCATCCGAAAATCCAGTGACGTAACTGGATACCAACGCGCCCCTGCATCAGAAGCAGGATGGAGAGCTCGTCCTTCCAGACCCTAAGGTGAGACGCTACGGGGAAGCACAGAAGGGTTTTGAGGAGGGTGAGAGGGGTAAGTGGGAGGCCGATTGCATTACCCCGCAGACAGTTAACCCCCTATTCTCACCTACAGAAGGATACTTCTGCGAGTCAGACAAGCCAGATCTGGGGCCCGGTCCAGTCCGTCTTCCGAACCCTGCGCATCACCTTAGACGAGGTCACAGCAGCGCGAACCAGGCCAGCGCCCCCGTGGGAGTCAGGTGAGCGTTACAGGGTGGGGGTGCAAGGGGACATGAGTGGGGGCCTGCTGGCAGGTGCCCCGCACTGGTGGGGGGTGGGGGTGCAAGGGGACATGAGTGGGGGCCTGCTGGCAGGTGCCCCGCACTGGTGGGGGGTGGGGGTGCAGGGGGACATGAGTGGGGGCCTGCTGGCAGGTGCACCGCACTGGTGGGGGGTGGGGGTGCAGGGGGACATGAGTGGGGGCCTGCTGGCAGGTGCCCCGCACTGGTGGGGGTGCAAGGGGACATGAGTGGGGGCCTGCTGGCAGGTGCCCCGCACTGCTGGGGGGTGGGGGTGCAGGGGGACATGAGTGGGGGCCTGCTGGCAGGTGCACCGCACTGGTGGGGGGTGGGGGTGCAGGGGGACATGAGTGGGACATGAGTGGGGGCCTGCTGGCAGGTGCCCCGCACTGCTGGGGGGTGGGGGTGCAGGGGGACATGAGTGGGGGCCTGCTGGCAGGTGCACCGCACTGGTGGGGGGTGGGGGTGCAGGGGGACATGAGTGGGACATGAGTGGGGGCCTGCTGGCAGGTGCCCCGCACTGGTGGGTGGTGGGGGTGCAGGGGGACATGAGTGGGACATGAGTGGGGGCCTGCTGGCAGGTGCCCCGCACTGGTGGGGGTGCAAGGGGACATAAGTGGGGGCCTGCTGGCAGGTGCCCCGCACTGCTGGGGGGTGGGGGTGCAGGGGGACATGAGTGGGACATGAGTGGGGGCCTGCTGGCAGGTTCACCGCACTGGTGGGGGGTGGGGGTGCAGGGGGACATGAGTGGGACATGAGTGGGGGCCTGCTGGCAGGTGCCCCGCACTGGTGGGGGGTGGGGGTGCAGGGGGACATGAGTAAGACATGAGTGGGGGCCTGCTGGCAGGTGCCCCGCACTGGTGGGGGGTGGGGGTGCAAGGGGACATGAGTGGGGGCCTGCTGGCAGGTGCCCCGCACTGCTGGGGGGTGGGGGTGCAGGGGGACATGAGTGGGGGCCTGCTGACAGGTGCTCTGCACTGCTGGGGGGTGGGGGTGCAGGGGGACATGAGTGGGACATGAGTGGGGGCCTGCTGGCAGGTGGCCCGCACTGGTGGGGGGTGGGTGTGCAAGGGGACATGAGTGGGGGCCTGCTGGCAGGTGCCCCGCACAGCTGGGGGGTGGAGGTGCAGGGGGACATGAGTGGGACATGAGTGGGGGCCTGCTGGCAGGTGCACCGCACTGGTGGGGGGTGGGGGTGCAGTGGGACATGAGTGGGACATGAGTGGGGGCCTGCTGGCAGGTGCCCCGCACTGGTGGGGGGTGGGGGTGCAGGGGGACATGTGTGGGACATGAGTGGGGGCCTGCTGGCAGGTGCACCGCACTGGTGGGGGGTGGGGGTGCAAGGGGACATGAGTGGGGGCCTGCTGGCAAGTGCCCCGCACTGGTGGGGGGTGGGGGTGCAGGGGGACATGAGTGGGACATGAGTGGGGGCTTCTGGCAGGTGCCCCGCGTTGGTGGGGGGTGGGGGTGCAAGGGGGCATGAGTGGGGGCCTGCTGGCAGGTGCCCCGCACTGCTGGGGGGTGGGGGTGCAGGGGGACATGAGTGGGACATGAGTGGGGGCCTGCTGGCAGTTGCACCGCACTGGTGGGGGGTGGGGGTGCAGGGGGACATGAGTGGGACATGAGTGGGGGCCTGCTGGCAGATGCCCCGCACTGGTGGGGGGTGGGGGTGCAGGGGGACATGATTGGGACATGAGTGGGGGCCTGCTGGCAGGTGCCCCGCACTGGTGGGGGGTGGGGTGCAAGGGGACATGAGTGGGGGCCTGCTGGCAGGTGCCCCGCACTGGTGGGGAGTGGGGGTGCAGGGGGGCATGAGTGGGACATGAGTGGGGGCCTGCTGGCAGGTGCCCCGCACTGGTGGGGGGTGGGGGTGCAAGGGGACATGAGTGGGGGCCTGCTGGCAGGTGCACCGCACTGATGGGGGGTGGGGGTGCAGGGGGACATGTGTGGGACATGAGTGGGGGCCTGCTGGCAGGTGCCCCGCACTGGTGGGGGGTGGGGGTGCAAGAGGACATGAGTGGGGGCCTGCTGGCAGGTGCCCCGCACTGCTGGGGGGTGGGGGTGCAGGGGGACATGAGTGGGACATGAGTGGGGGCCGCTGGCAGGTGCCCCTCACTGCTGGGGGGTGGGGGTGCAGGGGGTCATGCGTTGGTGATCAGTAGTAGTAGTGGTGCAAGCTGACATGTGGCTTGCCTGGGGGGCATGCCCATGGTGGATGGGCTGCCTGCGGAACATGAAGTCCCCTGTGGTGTGGGCTGCCTGCATGGGCCGTGGAGGGTGTAGAGGGAACACCTGGGAGGACCCACACTGCAAATTCACGTGTAGGACTCCCCTGCACCCCAGATATACACGTACCCCACTCGCACAGGGCCTGTCGCGTGTGATAATTCCCACGCACCCCCGAAATACACGTTCCCTGCTCGACCAAGGCCAATTGCGTGTGAAACTTCCCGCGCACCCCAGATTTACATGTACCCAGCCCAATCGCATGTGAAACTTCACGCGCACCCCTGAAATACACGAACCCCGCTCCCCCATGCCCATCGCGTGTGAAACTTCACGCGCACACACAAAATACACGCACAAGCTGATTTTTCACACAGCGGGTGTCGCTGTTTGTCGCGTACACCTGTGCACGTCATTTGTCCTAGGGGGCCACAATATGGGACATTCATCAGATCTGTTTATTTGTGCTTTTTGTTAGCGCACATTTTGGTGCACATTTTTTTCCTGTCCTGGGACGCTACCGCCTGCCTTCCTGTGGCAGACGGGTTGGGGTCAGTGCGCGTCTTTGCCCGTGCGCTGGTTTGCCCTATTCGATTCCATGAATACGTGTTGTAGGCGAGCGTGTGGGCTTTCCGCGCACTTGCCTCCTGTACTTCCCCCGTGACGCCCACATTTTCACGAGTTGTTCCCCATTCCGAGTGTTCCGCCCCGTGTTCCGCCTACTTTAGTTATGTGCGCCGCGCTATGTGCGCTTTCGCTGTGGCCTTGACGCACGCCGTTAGATGACCTGTTCGCCGGCGTGCACCGCACAGTTTTTCAGCGCACATCCCTGATTTTACTCGCGCACGGACTTCCATGAATAGATGTGCGATGGTTTCCCTGCTATATTCGCACTTGCACTGCGATTTTCGCTCTTTCACTGCGAATTGCTCGTTTTCGCACGCTTGCTCCGGAATTTTCGGCGCACATTGATTCCATGAATCGGCCTGTTAATCAAATAATACCTAATGTTGGGTAACCGCCTCCCACTTTCATTAAAAAACAACCTACACTTATTGTTTCCAGTAAACATTGAAAGACTCGTCTATTGCTGACCTATTCCATTTTTTGTATTGAATTATACAGTTAACAAAGTCAACTTTTAATACATTTATACACAAAAGTCCAATATCCATCAAAACAAGAACTTAACGGTATCATATTTAGCAAGCATTCATGAATAATGTCCATGTCAATGCGATGTCGTGGTCCTTGTGCATACCAGCAGGCACTATGTAACCATATCTCAAATTAAATAGAGAGGGATATACCAGTAAAAGATGCGTGGCCATTTCAACACGGTTCTCCCACATAAACTGCATAATCTCTTGTTCCTAGGAGTGCCTAACCAAACCCCAATAATATCCAATGTATGTAGTGAGTTGTTGCACTTTACTTTCAGATAGTTCCAAACATGCTAATTACCAAGAATGTTACAAATATATCTTGGACCACCTTCCAGTCGAAGAAAGTATGTGGCATAATGTTCAGCTGTAGTTTTAGTACACAGGTCCACAATCATGTGCTACATACAATGTGAAAACAGAAGATCTTGCATACTATGTCTATACCCACTGTATGACATGCTCAAGGGATCACCCTGATTATGTCAGATGCAATTCTCACCTGTTACCTGTAGCTTAACTATAGCACTAGATTGTATAACATTCTATTGTGTCTCAAGGGCGTCCCTAAGGATTCCCAATAGAGTACCAGAGGGAGCGGTGATTATTTTCCAGTAAATAGAGAGACAGTGCAGATTAATCCTAGCAGTAATCCTCATTATGTTAAATTTCAGTAGGAAAAACTGAGCAGGAGTATTATGTGATAGTCACAATAACCTCCCCAATATACTGTGCTTTAATTCAGCAAGTAGTGGGTTTTTCACTAGGGCCCACATTTCTACTCCATATAGTATAGCAGGGGGGACCTTAGTAAGATACAATCGCACAATCATGCCAACTGATAAGAGAAGGATCCAGAGATGTCACTAAGAGTTGCCTAGTGGGGCTATAGCCCCGGGTCTTTTGGCTGTAGCCCAGGATAGAAGCTGAGGGGATACAACCAAAATTAGATAATGCGTCTAGTTTCTGCAGCCAGGGCCAATCCAGGTGGCTTCCAGTTGCGTTTTCGAGCTGGGCTTTGGTGTCTGCTGTGACTCTTGTTCTTTGGGGATGACTAATTAAAGGCACAGTCAGACTTCAGAAGTGCTAGCCAACCATCTTTGAGGCTAAAGGACAGTGCTCATTTCAGGCACAAGAGCATTTTTTTTGTACAGAGTGGACAAGGTAAAAGTGTGCATTTTTTTAATGCACAATAATAATCTTTTTATCCAAACATTGAGCCTCCCTGCAGGAGTTGGCAGAACCTGCGGTGTGGAGGCGTGATTTCAGATCATTGCATGAGGGAGGGGAGTACTGGAGGGGATTATAAAGGAGAGAGAGGGCAGCAGCGTGGAGAGTAGGGTCAGTTATTGTGGTGGAATTAGGTGCTTGTGTCAAGAGGGTCTCTGCATGTCTCAGGAAGCAATAGAAGTGGAGAGTGAAGGTAAAGCTGGTGACAAGAACTTGGGCAGGGGGCATGCTGGAGGGGGTATGAAAGGAGATAGAGGGGAGCAGTGTGGAGGGCAGGGGCAGTTACTGTGGTGAAAGTGGTTGCTTGTGTTTGAAAGGTTCTCTGCAGGTTTTAGGAAGCAGTAAAAGTGAGGAACGTGCTGTTGGGTTTGGCCGCTACCATAGCTTGGGCCCTGCCAGGCCCTGCTGTGCAGAGGGCCACACCACACCAAGTCCAGCGGGGCCCCCGGCCCAGTCCGTATCCATCTCGATGAAGTCTGGGCCGGGGCTCGCAGCACAAGAAGGAGGCTCTCTGTAGGGGACAGAGCTGAATGTGACATCTGGCCCGTGTCACATGCCACGTTCAGCTCCTATTCCTTCTCCTCTGGCTTCCTCTCATCGTCATATATAGGAATAAGCAAGATCTCCGAACGTCTGTGTTCCTATCTATGAGCAGAGCACAGGTGCCAGGGGCCTGCAGTGACAAACTGAAGCTCAAGTGGGAAAAATAGGTAAGAAGGCTTTTTGTTTAAACAAATGTGCATGTGTAATTTGCATATGTGAGGTGCATGTCAGATGGATGTATGTGGTATGGGGCAGTCAATGAGTGATGGGTGAGAATGAGTATGAATGTGAGAGTGTGAGAAGGTTGATGACTGAGTGAATGGTGGGTGAATGAGTAGGAATGTGATAGTGTGTTTTGAAAAGCCTAAGGGTGCTTCCCTACTTATTGCCTGGGGATCCTCTTCTCAGGTGGCCAGGGGACGGCTATCGCTGTTTGATCCAGACCCTGGAGGTGGACAAGCGAGGGAGGATCACCTGGGTGGAGAGTCCTCAAGTAGCGAAGGGGAGGTGCCCGGAGGCAAGACGCAGCATCTACCTCTTCTCAACACCTCCTTAACCGACATTTCCTCCACCCTTATGGACTGTTATGGATCCTTTACTGTTCCCCCGTCCCCGATTCCAACAGTTACCAAGACAACAGGGAGACGTAGGAGAAGCAGAAACAGGAAATGATTCATATCACCCCTTGTCCTACAGCAACAGGATTATTCCCCTTTTTCTGACAACATTTCACCCAATTTACCCCTAATCAACAGGGAACACTACCACTTCCATAATTCCTCCCTCTGCTCTTTTCCAAAACCACTGGGACATAGAAGAGGCAAAAAGGAGCTATGAGGATTGCCCATAGGAATCAAATCACCATGGATTCTTACGGGCAGTCGCCATTTTGATTTCCGATAATGAGGCCAGGCAAGGTCAGGCCTTCCATTCCAGAAGCAAAAGTAGTATCTGGCGAAACCTCCACCAGACCTGGGGTCGCCACACTTGTAGTGAATACTACTGTATATATTTGTTATATACTGAATTCTTCCTTGATTGTCTTGTCACCATGAATGATGATACCATATGTATATAAGATAAAATATTTCTCTTATTTTATTCATATTCATTTTCATATTGGTTGTGCAGAAGTCTCTACCGCCAATGCATTTCGGACTTAGGTCCTTCTTATATTTATTTATTTATTTATTTATTTATTTATTTAAATTCTTATAAGGCCCCATGCCCATAGGCCTCAGAGCGCTCCAAGAGAAGAATGAGAGAGATACCGTAGAACATGAGTTAAAATCTATTTGGGTAGATTGAAGAACAAAGTCTTCACATGTTTCTTAAAGACAGAAATTGATTTAGATGTTTTGGTGTTCATGGGCAAGTTGTTCCATTCAAGTGGAGCATTAAGTTCAAAACTGCAATCACCAACATTTTTAGGCGAGTTCAGGGTGGGTTCTTTGCTGTTTCTGCACACATTTCAACATTCACAAGAAGTATGCCTCCCATTTCAATCATCCCCAACCTGAATCCTGTTAACTTCCCCACATGGGATAAAAGGCAGAGCACACAGACACACTTTGAGCGAGCTGGGTATTCTGGAGGAAGCACAAAAACCAGGAGAGAAGGACTTCAACTGGAGAGACCCTGGAAGGCCTGGACTCAGGAGGACTGCCAAATCACTGGGCCTGTGAGTACAAGGTAGGCTGCAGTGAGCCTAGGGAGCTCTGACTCCAGGGAGCCACATCAGGGGTAGCTGGGGTTTCCTAGCAGTGCCCAAGCCAGAGCTCCTCCCCTGGGCCAAACAGGAAATCCCAGGCCTTTAAGGGGTAAGTGGTGAGAGCCTGACTGCAGGAAAACATCCCATTTTAGAACCTGCTGCTCCCAAAACTGCCAGAATGCCATTTAGGGGAGCTGGTGAAGTGGGAGGAAAATAAAAACAGTGCATTGTGGGACTTGAAGTTCAGAAACATTTTGTGGGTTAAACTTGGAGCGAAGCTGGAGACCAGAAGCAGCCCGCTTCTCTCCCTACGCCCGAGCAAGGTTGTGGAGGAAAGCGGCAGAAGCAGCCTCCGAGAAAGCTGAGAGGCGCTGCAGAGAAGAGCTGGAGATTTGATAAACACACTACCCATGAGTGATGTGAGAGCCGGTCATGTGGGGAGGGAGAAAAACGATTGTTAAGGTTTGAACCTTGTCCAAGGTGATAAAGCATTGGGGTGGCCTCCAGACAGGGGATTGACCCAGGAGGGCCTCAGAGACCACACAAGGAAAGGAAAGCTAAAGCATCACAGGTGGCTTCCAGGCAGGGGATTGACCCAGGAGGGCCGTAGAGACCCTACATTCTGAACTATTGATTTCGAACGTGCAAAGTGGTCATGTCGAGAAAAACATGTCAGATCCTTTCACACTCTAAAGTCTTTGACAATACTAGCGACAATGGTACTCTCTAGGCGGGGACTGGCCTAGGAGATTTGTGAAGGTAAACAATACTCTCCAAGTGGGGAACTGACCCAGGAGATTTAAAGAAGGTTTGAGCCCGACCGAGGGGAACCTGAAGGTTTGAGTCCGACTGAGGGGAACCTGGAAAATATTGAGAAAAGGAAAAAGCTTGAGAGGTTTGCGCCCGACTGAGCGGAACCTACTTGGCTTAAAGAGACTGGTTAAAAGTCAAACATATGAACTACGAAATACAAAGAGTGTGAATGAACTACAACTACAAGAAAGCATTGAGAGTGTGACATGATATAGTGATTGTCAAAGTGGTCAGGCATAATAAGAAGCCAAACCTAGGCAGTCTCGAAAGCCTTCAACCAAGCAAGCTTGGGGAAGGGTATCCCTGAGTTATTTTTGTGAATGATTGTGACTATTATATGTTTTTGCTTTAAGACGAAGAAGTTGAATCAGAGAAAGCATTTGCAACCTTGTTTTTGATCAAAACAAAGTGACATTTGATGAGAGAGAAGCCTGAATAATGAGAGGCTCACCCCAGTAATCCAAAGTGTGCTTCACTGGGGAGTACTGTGCTGCCTGAATCACCCTGTTCCAAGGTGGAACCGTGGGGAAGGGTTTCCTTAGAACTACAAAGACCTTGCCATCCTAATTCTGTTGTTGAGAACACTATCATTTTCCTTTCATACACATTTGCTTTACACCTTTTGGATTATCAATAGTTCAGGCATTAGGTTATATTAGCATGGGCATTCATTATTTGGACAAGACTGACTAGGACTTTTATTTTCTTTATTTTAATGGTCGAGATTACTCACATTCTAGCATTAGCGCAAGTTAGGAGTTTTTCCAGCCCTTTAAAACTGTTCAATAAACCCCCTTTATCTTGCTCTTTGTGTTGCATTCTTACTTTTGATACCAAGAGTGGGATGAAGTTCAATTGAAACAAGTTGGGGAACCCACACATTTAAAAATAGGTCAACATTACACCCCTACACCTTACCAAGAAGGTTAAGCTGAGAGCTGAAGAATTACAGCTTTCTCAGAGGTAATTTCAACTCCCTTCAACTTGAGGAAAGACAATGTACTCCAGCCCCTTTTTCCATCAGCGGTGTGACCCCCATAAAATAATTACCGGACCCCTTTAAAATCACCACGGGTCATAAAGTAGGAATCCAATTTTTGCCCTTGACCAAACAAGCGATCCTTCCCATTTGGAAAAATGTGGAAAGTAATACGTACCAAATTGTTATGCCAGATTGTTTTCGATGGCAGCTGACCAGCTGGCTAATGATACCGAACAGGCGTTCAATTTCATAACAGTAGAACTAAGGGCCTTAAGACTAATGACTATGCAAAATTGCTATGTGCTGGATCTCTTGACAACTATGGAAGGTGGTGTTTTGTAAAAAGATCTGGAGTTCAGCTGTCACGACCCACATCCAGAAACCCCTCTGGCAAGCCCATGGGCCAGGAGGGGTCTTCGCTCGGGTCTCCAACAAACGTAGGCATCCATTGCCTAGGCCCTCTTGGGGCCGGTCCTGGCGCCTTTGGCGCCAGGCTCATACTTAGTAAAGACTTGTGTTTAGGGAACTACTTTATTTCAAGTGCCAGCCAACATGGAGGCATCCACATAGCTTGGCTCCTTGGAACCAAGCTATGTGGTATAGTGTTTTGGGTGTGGTAGCTTAGGAACTACTTTACCTGGACTACTTTCTTGAAGCTGTTTAAACCACACCCGACTTGAATAACACGCTTCGCGTTACTTTGTAATTCTGCAACGTGACGTTCACCGTGTCCAGCTCTGCCGGTGAACCTCGGAAAGACAGCAAGAGGTTCCGGTGCTGCGAGTAGCGCCTACTTACCGCATCATAGCGCTCGTTACACGCCATCTTATACCGGCGAGACTCAGTTCAGCCAAGGCATCTCACTGGACTTCTGTACACCTAAGGAAGAGAAAGAGACATTTATTAAACCAAGAAAGGCATGCAAGAATAACAACAATATACAACAGCAATAAGACCTACCTGAAAGACTCTAAACGGCCGGCATCAGTGAAGTAACTAGATCGCATCCGCCCACAGAGGACAACGCGCTACTGCCAAGAAAGCAGGACAGAGAGCACACCTGAATAAACAATAAGGTGAGGAGAAGCTCCAGAGGGGCTGAAGGCATATGGGGTGGTGGGGGGCTGATTACCCCAGTTGGCCAGTCTTGAACCTAGCCCTCCTATATTACAGGCAGAACTTCCCCGCTGGCCACACCTGGGAACCGCAGAGAAGGATACCAGTGTCCCTACAGCTGGGCGGCGTCCCCGTGGATACCAGGTGAGCGTAACACATGTTGCACATTCGCACCTTCTGAAGACGCTGAAAATGGCACACCATCACATGTTCTTGCAGCAGTACATGAGCTAGGGATGAAAATTAAAAAAAGAAGCAGGGGCCCAAGAAGAAGACTGGTTCACCATGGCTTTTAACTGGGTCCCATCTTGGCTTGGAACATTGGTGAAGATGCTGGTCCGAATCTTCGTGGTTATCCTGGTGATCTTTTGCACGTGCAATTGGGTTTCCGTTGTTGTGCCAAAGCTGTACCTAATAGCGCAATGATGATGGTTAGTATTGGGAATACTAAGGTACCTCATGAGACAAAGTAAGTAGAGATACAAACTGAGCAAAATTACCGCCCCGTTCATCATATGGTCCCAATCCCTATTGGTGATATAGTTGATAACTTATACCACACAATCATTGTTCCTCCCCCTGATCCCAAAAACTATAAGGAAGTATGGGTGGATCTGGACGGTGGTGAACGATGAATCTACATGACATGTACACCTGAATAGTATGCGCAGTGGGGAGAAAGTTTACGATACTTATGTAGAGCATGGATGCCAATTAAGGGAACATCCGCAGGGGTCGAAGCAGAAAGGCATGCAAATGAACTTAAATATGGCAGGGAGAATGTGTTACTGTAGAAGTAACAAAAGGGGGGAATGTTGGGATGGAAATGAGTATATCCTACCTCCCTGGGCACTTTAAGGTGAGGCGGGCCACCTATGAGTTGATGTAGTGTATAAAGGGGGAGTAATCTGCACTATTAAACACCATGTATAGGCACTGTCACTGTAGCACCTACTGTAGATGCGCGGCACTAGAAAACACATAGCACATGACTCCATTTTGTAGTAGGCCCAAAAAGCATAGGCTTGCATGATCACGTTGTTCACAAACCCAGCTCACAATTTTCAATCTCATTAAGACAGAATGAATCCGCAGAGCCCTGTTCCCACGGAAGTTCACTTCCCCCTCTTCTCTCCAGTGTTGTGAATATTTATTATTTGGCCAAAGGAATGCCCCCTGCAAGAGTGTGAGACAACACCAGGCTCTGCACTGTGTCCATTCATCTCCATTAAACAGCCAGCTGGCCTCTAACCCCCACCCAGCCAGTCCAGAGCCCGCCCCACACCACAGACCAGACCCCCACACCTTTGCATTCCCTGATAAGCAAGCGACCGCCCCGTCCCATCACAAATCAAGTGTCCAAAGAAGATCTAAGCATGCGCGGCTGCATTTCTTCAAGCATAAAAACACATCCCTTGTAACACGAGCTACAGGGAGGGATGAATTAAAGATCAAAACCCTGGGTGGAGACCTTGAATGCAGGAACTGTTGTTTCAACGAAGCCCTGGGTCAGCGTGACTGTATTTTATCCTCCCTTAGCCCTGGCACCATTTCCCGTGCTGCCCAGGTGCACGCCACAATGATATATTAACCAGGCTTAGCATGTTTAGTTTAAAAAGAAACAATGTAGTATATGTGTGCCCCGACCTTCACCCACGTGGATCCCGATCGATCAGAAAGAACCAACCAATTGTAGCTCAGCATCCCTTATGCAGCAGACCATGTGTAGGTTGCCACCAATCAGTGGCACCCTTTTGTACTTTATGTGATGACGCTTTTTGGCATTTTTAGCTCTTGTTTATAGCACAATGAGTCAGAGTGCTCTCGAGCAGCAGAGTCCTTTGCTGATATTTGTATTCTGTACATTTAAACCTTTATTATCCTTGCAAATGCTATCTCCTGGCCTATTTCCTGGTAGTCTTTATTCTGGAGTGTGTGTAAAAATAGACTTGCCTTCAGTATTGAACAATATGTGTAGTTATGGCGAGATCTGAGGGCAAGCTGTATCTACTTCTTGTTATCCAGGCAAGGCTGACTCGCCTTTTAATCCTCTGATTTTTGTAAAATGAGCACCATTGAGATGGGTAATAGTAACATGGGTTGGCTAATTGTACCCACTTCCCAGTCCCTGTCAGTCTTCACAGTAAACATTCCGCTAGTTAGCGAGGTGGGTAGCCGGGGAGGCGAGCAAGCAAGAATTCTGATAGGGGAGCCAGTTTTACTAAAGCATGATGCTTTTTCTTACTGCAAATGGTGAACAGGTAATTCTACACTCTTTACAGGTCTGGCCGTCCTTTTCACGAAACATTGTATTCTAGAAATTCTACTGCTGGTTCACTTCATTTGAACACAAACACACCTGTTTCACGGAACACCGAAAACTGGAAATATGGTGCCAAAGTGACCCTGCGCATTCTGGTGACCTGATTTCTCGAACACCTGTGTGACAAAATGAATCATGAAGGTGAAACAGACACAGCCCAACTGGTGTATCCCTCCTTTGCTTCGTTTGGTGACGTTGGCCGAGAGCAGGCTATACTCTTAAGGAGGGGTCTAAATTGGTACAGATACAACACAAACAACAATGATAAAGTGGTACCAAAATAAAAGAATGTCCAACCAAGGTTCATGGAAATCGGAATTTTTATCAAATTAACAATGCACACAACTAATTAAAAACACTAAAAAAACGTCCCTGTAAAAAATAAAGAATGCTGACTTTGGGAGAAATTGGGCACGTTGGGTGAAGATGGGGTTGGGGTCAATTGATTTCAGCAGCAAATGTCAAAAGTACTTCAAAGTGTCCTGAAAAATCTAAGCACAGGTTCTAAAATGTCACTATAACCCTTTAAGGCTGACTGGTGGGACGGGACCATGTAAATATTTGTATTACTTGTCTTGGTGTCTCAAATGTTTTGAGCTTGGCTTCTTGGTGCTTTTATGCAGTCGAGCTGGTGTCAAGACGGTCGAGTTGCGCTGTTCCAGTGGTGAGTCAACATCAAGGTGGCTTCAAGACAGGGCTCTGTGTGGACGGAGTCTAGGCAGGTTGAGTTGACAATCGAGTCGGGCCGAGCCGATGACTCTACCCGGTTGAGTTGGCATTCAAAAAAGGTGAATTGATAGCTTCCAGAAGTTTGAGTCAGATTTTTAATCAGGTCCAGCCAATGCTTTGGCTGGGCAGAGTCGGTGCTGGGGATGCATTGAGTAAGGTGCTTCCACGGTGGTGCTTCACTGGGCTGAGTCAGCGTTGAGTTGGCACAATGGCTCAGTTAAGTGGTCTCGAGTTCTTAGAGTGCCAAAAGCATCATCATCGTACCTGTAGCAGTTTGAACTGAGTTGAGCATCGTCAAGCTGGCTTGAAAGCATCTTCAGACAGTAAACAGAGTACTGAGCTGCCTTTGGCCTGCTTAGTTGTGTCGAGACAGTCAAGTCATGCTGATCCAGTGGCGAGGAGGGTTGAGGCAGGTTCAAGACAGGGCTGTGTGTGGATCAAGTCAGCGTTTGAGACAGATTGAGTCGGTGGCTCCCAACAGGTTGAGACGAGTTGAGACGATGGTTTGACTGGGTCGAGTCAGCATATGAGACAGGGAAATCAATGGATCCAGCAGGTCCAATCAGCTTTCGAGTGGGTTCAATGCTTCTGTCTGGTTGAGTCAGCACTTGTAGGTTTGATGCGTCCACAGTGGTGATAATGCCATTCATTGGGTCTAGTCAGCATTGAAATGGTTCAAAGTTCTTAGGGTGCCAAAAGCAGCACTGTAGGGCCTGTAGCGGCTCAAAGCGAGTAGAGCACTGTCGAGCCAGCTTGAAAGTGTCTCAGAGTGGTAAACCGTGTTCTGAGCTGTTTGTAGGCTTTTGAGTTTCTGGGAGGCCAGTCCAGGATCTCCTGGGACAAGGTGGGTACTTTTTCCACACTTTCACTCCTTGAGGACTTTCTGGCACCTGCATGGGTACCTCACCACCAGTGAGCATGATCCCGGTTCCAATGGACAGGCAGCAGAGACCCTTGGTCCGCCGCAGTTTACCTTATGTATGCCCTAGATGTGGTAGAGATATGAGCTGTCCTCTTCTTGAAGCCTTCTCTCTTCACGTCTATGGCAGAAGACTTGGAATCGACTGTATGACCAGCAGAGTTCCAGATTAATCCTTCTTGTTGTGAAGTGCAAAGATAAATCAATGAAGGGGGCCTTGTGTGGCCAAAATGTTTCAGAAGATTTGTCCAAAGTAAGCCTGTTGTCAGGGGTCCGATCCAGGCTGCTGTCACCATGGGCGTAATTTTAGGAGGGGACGGGGGTGTTTGTCCCCCCCAACTTTCATGGCACACTATTTTGTCCCCATTCATTTGAATGGGGCACCTTTTCTTCTGAGGTCATGTCCCCCCCCAACATTTTCAGCAAAGTTTCTCCACTGGCTGTCACAAGTGTCCTTTGCCTTCTGATGTCATACCCAGAGTGCCTTACCTGCAGGAAATGGGGGGGATCAGGATGTTTGGGCAGCCCCAGAAAAATCCAAGATGATGGAACCCATCACTTTGACAAAACTTCTCATCTGGGCTACTCTAGCTCCAACCCCTTTGTCTGCCTACTTTGAAGGGACTCCAGTAATCAGCACTCTTATTTGAGCTGACCTTTGTTATGTGAGGACAGTCTTTGAAACACTGATTCCCAAAATACCTATCAAGGAGGGTTCCAGTCGCCTGGAGGAAGGTGCCAGCCTTCCTCAGGGGGGTGAAAAAAGAAGCTTTCTGGGCAGGGTCCCACATCGATTTTGTGAGTTCACCCTGGTAAGGCAGCTAATGCAAACCCAGCTGTATCATGTAAGGGTCACCTCACTAAGTTAACAATAATATGACATCTAAATGTGTGTGTCTTTATAATTGGGTAATCTCAGTAGCCACCATGTCATAACAATACATGGCCTATATTTAGAGATGAGCTTGCCACCAGGCTGCTGGTATACACAATTATAAGAACTTTGGACCAGAGGTACAGTTGATTAAAGAGCCACCGCTGTCTTTTGGAACTTTGCTGAAATGTCTGTGACAAATGCATACTGTATATAATCTGTGGTATGTTGTGTGCATTAGTAATATGTGTGTTATATATCTAGTAATAAAAGCGACATTATTTTGTGAAACAGGGAAAATACCCTTGTCGACATTTTTGTGTAGGGAAACATGGATAAACACAAAATATGGATTGACAAATGTTGAGAAAAAACTAGAAAAACTGTGAATTCACAAAACAGAAATAATGAAAGCATGAAACACTATGCATGTTTGGTGACGAAAATGCATGGGAAAGGAAAACAGAGGGGTTAGAAGGGGCTTAACGTGGCTCAACGTGGTCATGAACAGCCTGAGGCAAGACATAGTGTCCGGAAGGCCAGGAGGTAAGGAATGGCAAGCCGTTGTGGAACTGGAATGAGAAAGTTATAATTGTATTTACTATTTGCCATGTTATTGCGTTATTGATCCTCTGTCATGCCCTGTACATTAAGGACCCATGTCTTTTTCGTGCAGAGGAAAAAACAAAGGCGTCTCACCCTTTTCATTTTAACATTGTCCAGCTCCACACATTACATTTTGCAAGGACAAGACGCACAGTCGTGTACAGGCCATGTTTGGCACTTTGTCTGGTTGTTTTACGTTGAAAGATTTTTTGGCCTGCAGCTGCTAAACAGCAGAGCATACAGCTGCCGGCTATAATGCCACCTACTCTATACAGACAGCGCACGTGCACTGCGTTTAGGCTCGCGCGTTTCCCTTATTAGTACTTCTGCGTTGGCTTTGCCCACGCGCCGGCGCCTTTGATTAAACAGAGGTCTGTGCTCGCGCCCTCGCTGGGCGGGATTCAGTTTCCAGTCAGAGTTCTCGACTGCGAAGGAGGCGCAGCTTCATTTTCAATTCAGGTTGTCAGGCATCTCGCTTCGCGCCGTTTACATAAATAGACAGATCTGTATCTGGAAAGGAATATATCTTGAGCCCTTTTCCCTGCCCTCCCATTGCCCGATCTAATCAAAATGCAAACAGAGCGCAGACACACGCCGTCCGTATGTTTGAATTTCACGGGCTCTTTATTAAAGCGCAGAGACCGAGTGAGGTGAGAGCAGGTTTCGATGTATTACATTAGAATAAAGGAACTAAATGCAACGCTGTGTGTTGGGGCAGCGGGGGTGGGTGGGCTGAAGATCGTGTCACATGGTTGCCTTCGTTTTAGCTGCTTTCATCGCCGTGGGAAGGCCGCAGCAGGGGTTCGCCTGTCTCGGCGGAACATTATTTTGTAGTTCTGCTTCTCTTTATTAGTGTCAGCGTGCTAGTGGAGCAGGTGGGAAGACACGCAGCAGCAGAACCCTGTTCCTCCACTCTTTAGCTTTCGAAATGAAATCCTTCTCAGGTATATTGTTCCTCTGCTGCTAGCTTAGCTGGCCGCCTGGGAAGGTGGTGATTGAAATTCCGCAGTTCGGTACGGATATAGGAATGACGGGTTGGGCGCAGAATCCGGGCCATTTTAGTTTCTGGGGAATGGAGCACAGACAGCCTCAAGCACCTCCCACCCCCAGAAACACATGCCGTCCTCTCATAGGTTGACCAGAAGTCCCAGTTTTGCCGGGACTGTCCTGGTATTTGATGCTCTGTCCCCTTTTCTCAAGATTGTGGTCCCTGCAGTGGTCGCGTTTTTTTGTAGTAGGCAGTGCTTTAAGTGGGGTAAGAAATTGAGGGGGGGGGGGCTCATTTGGAGGTGTGGCTTGCGTGATGGGCGTGGCCTAAAATCTGAAGGCATAGCCTAAAGAAGAGCATGTAAAAATGAACAGGGGTGGTCTCGTCTACATACAGCAACACTGCTGGTACAACCAAAACGTGTGTTCCTGGGCAAATCATTTAATTGCACTGTTGAGGGGGAGGCTTTTTAAAAGGAGAGAAAGTTGACTACTTTTAAAATAAAATACAAGCAGTCCTTGCTTTCGGGGAGGGGGGCCTTCCAACAACTTTTTTCTCAGGGGGCTCGACATAAAGTTTGTATACCACTGCCATCGCCCAATGCGGCCAGGGCATGGTTGCAGAGCCCAGATCCTGCACGTGGGTGTGCTGCCGACAGGGTAAGGTGACAGTTGGAAGATGTTGGCTACGAAAGCTCACTACCGGGGGCTCTCGTATCCCCCCACGCCAACAAGCAAACAGAAAAGTTTACAAATGGTTCTGTCTTTAAATGCACTGGGGGGGTCCTCTGTAGTGAAGGCCGCAATGCCTGCTCACAGGAGTTGTTGTGTAAGAAATAATAGACGGTTATGACTGTGTGAGGAAGAGAGGGTGGGAGCAGGGGCGGAGCGGGGCAGAGGCGGTGTGTGTGTCTGGGTTCCACTGATAGGCCAAAGTTGTTCTCTGCGTCTGTTCTCAGCTCTGTTTATGCAAATGCTATAATGGCCCCTAAAGTTACTGCCCGAAGCTCAACCCTGATATGAAAGGGGTAAAAACAACTGATAAAATGGACAAAAATGAGTCGGTTAACAAACTGATTGCAGAAAGTGGTATAAATGAAGAAACACTGATGCAGGCTGTTCAGAAGGTTTTGGCTTTAAGTCAAGGCCTAAAAGAGCCTACAGTGATTATGAGTAATGAACCAAATCAAATGAAAGAGTTACATTTTTGTGAAACCACTGGTGTTGAAGTAAATTTGAATAAAACTGAACCATTAGTTTATCCTTATGACAGGGGAGTTGAGAAGGAGGAAACTTGGTTGGAATACTGTGCAAACAATTTAAGAAAACCGGTTTATCCCGAAACTCCAGGTCTCTTTTTATGTTCAATGTTTAATGGGGATGGGCAGCGGCCCTTGAATAGACCATTCTTTCATTATTTGCCTCCATACCTAAACTAAGTCTTATCGCCTCAGCGGATATATTGCTGATGGATTTCATCCATAAGTCTAGATATGACTGTGTAAGATTGGTCATACCGTCACCTGTTGTATTATCCCTTATAATGATAGAAGCAGAATCCTTTCAAAGCAGAGTATTTGATTTGTTTACATTCACCTCCCCAATCCCTGCTGTTGGAACACAGAGGAATGGGCCCAAGATAGGGAATGGTGTGTCATATGAGACAAAAGCTGGATCTAATTATACTAGGCGAGAAGACAATCCTGTTAGTCAGGATTGGAGGTGGCTGGCCCTTTCGCTGAGAGAATCGATCAATACACTGAAACAGCTGAGGAAACCCCTCTAGCAGATGGGCTCTACTGGAGATTAGTCAGCTGGAACTCACAGGGGTGCTATCATTTATTGAATAATGTAACCCTGACTGATAAAGTTTCCACTTTCGACTTTGTCTTATTACAGGATACCTGGGCTCGAGATAAGTTGGGCTGGGATGGTTTTGCAGTGGACGAAATATGTGCAACAGGTGGTGCCAAGGGACTCTCAAAGGGTTGGTGCTGGCTCACAAAGAATCTGTGCATATTAAAAAAACGGGGGGCTGGAGTAGTGTGCAATCAATTTTGGTTGTCACTTTCATGATTGGGGCAGTAGTGGCGGATATCTACTTCTTATTGCTAATGTTTACTGGAATCCGCTTGAGCATACATATGCTCAATTGGAGAGTGAGCTGATTATTTTAGGGGAAAAGATTGACCTGTGGCTATTGGACAACTTAGGAGGCCAAATCATTATAGCCGGGGACCTGAATGACGACTGTATGGTTGACAGGGTGGTTGAGGATGTCCTCTACTCAAATAGAAGTTCCTATGTTTCGAGGGGTGGGAACCCGAAATAAAGAGGTATTCTCTGGTTACATTTTGGGGATTTATGAGGCTTGGAATTGATCCACAATGATAATTATACTTGGAAGGCAAGGAGTTTTTCTTCAATAATTGATATTTTTCTGTCTCCTTAACTGAATTATAATACAATTAATTTCAATGTTGAAGCAGTACAAGTCAGTGATCACTGTATGCTATCTATTGAAATAGCGTTTAAGACCCAACAACAGGGGCGTTGCTAGGGGGGGGGCTAAGGGGGCTATAGCCCCTGATCTTTTGGTTGTAGCCCCGGATAGAATCTCAGGAGCTACAGCCAAAAGACTAGCTAGCCCCCAGTCCCAACAGTTCTGACATCAGCGTAGCCCCGGGTCTTTTCCAGACCTAGCAACTCCCCTGCCCAACAACAAGTACCCAGTTATTATAAAGAAGGTATTCTGATCAATCCTACAGGGAATCGAATTAAATGATCCTTTTCCAATGCCCAGAGATTCACTTTGACGATGATAAAGGAATACGACGGGTCTCACTTGTGTCAACGGATAAAAAGGTATTCTGTAAAGAACTTTGTACCTTACATTGCTAAAAATACAAATGCCCTGGAGAGGTCACGGGTAGTTAGGAGTAACCCTACGAAAACTAAAAGACACTGTACAGATATTGAGGTCCACGAATTGTAATGCAGAAGGAGTTACGGAGGCTCCACAGATTGGGTAAGTTTGATGTAGACTTTTTGCAAAAGAAGAAAAAAATCAAACAGCACTACAAAAATTGGTTGATTAACCATAGAAGTATAGAGCGCAACTAGATGGGGAACTGATGCTGAATACTTTAAGGGACAACAATTCGGCAAACTTTTGAAACCTCATTAATAACACCGAACGCTGCCAGAAAACTTTGGCCTTGAATCCTGTTACAGAGGAGGCTTGGGAATGTCACTTCATGGGTATATATAAAAAGGGTGTAGGGTCGTACACTCTAACCTCAGACCCAAATAATCTATGGTCTGTTGCTAACTCGGTTGAAATAGTGAGTGGACTCATTAAAAATTCAAAAAACTCAGGGGCTCCAGGACCTAACAATCTCTCTAACAAAATTTTGAAACTTAATACATTATATTGGGCTACAATCCTAAATATGTTATTTAGTGACATGTTGTTGACTAAGAGTATTCCTTGCTCTTGGAGGGTCTCCATTGTATTACCAATTTTTAAAAAAGGCTCACTTATGTGCCCAACAAGCTATAGGCCAATTGCTATCGCTGACCCTAATTCTAAAATATTTGCATCAATGGTTTTAGCTGACATACAAGAGTCGATTTTGAACAACCATATTCTTGATAATAAACAAATTGGTTTTAAGAAAAATTGTGGAACTGACTATGGGGGTCTCATACTACGCTGCTTACAAAGCCAAACGATGAGAAAGGGAGCGAGGTTAATGTTTATTGTGTCAATGGACCTGATTATGGCCTTTGATTTAGTAGACAGAGCTACATTATGGAACAAAATGAGTGCATTGGGTATGCCGACACATCTCCTGGACATTGTGATCTGTCTATATACAGATACTTAACTTACAGTATGTTTAAATTCGGAGGGTTTGCTATCATTGGAGATACCTACACATAATGGTTTACGCCAATGCTGCAAGCTAGCGCCAACGATTTTTAGTTTATATGTAAGCAGTGCTGAAAATGCTCTGACCAACAAAGGTTTGGTATCGCCCAAATTGGGTAACGTCCGAGTTTCTTGGCTCACTTATGCGGATGATTTCCTGTTACTGGATAACACTAAGGTGGGCTTACAACGTCTTATCAAAAAATTTGAAAAGTTTATCTCTCAGTTACAACTAAAAATGAACCCAACAAAAACTATTATTATCCGTATGGGTAAATCTTGTAAGAGTGAGAACGCTTACACATGGTACTGTGAGGGAAAACATATCAAAATACAACCAGCGATCAATTATCTTGGTTATTGTTTTTCTGGTACAGGTTCCCTTTCCTTAATTAAAACCCAGTTGAATGCAAAAAATGAAGTTGCTTTGAAACAAATGCGTCTTATTGAAAAGAAATTTGGTAAGTTTACAATGAAAACCCTGAAGGAATTTTACACTATGAAATTGATTCCGAGACTCTTATATGGTATGGAATTTTTTGCCTCAGATTTTATGGATTATCCAAAGCTGCTTGGAGGTAGACTATGGAGGGGTATTTTATTTTTTCTACCCAAATGTATCCCTATTGAAGTTATTAGATATGAATTTGGGATGCAATCTTTGCATTCACTTGTGATTGGTAAAATAATCTTTTTATGGAGGAAATGTATTATGCCCAGGAAAAATGATCTATATCTTTCTGCTGGAAATGCTTCATCCTGTATGTTCATGAAGGAATTGCATATTGAGGGTGAAAACTTGCTTAGGAATCTGGGCATTGCACATTGCACTTTAATCAACAAACCCAATAAGATCAAACTAATTATTAGGGGAAATGATTGGCTAGACACTTTAAATGTAGTGTCCAATTCGAAGCTGTATAATCAGACCTATTCTTCGTGGAAATGTTTTCCCGAAATGGAAGGGTAACTGTGGAAATATCTGTCTAGGACGATTCGGAATGAATTCATGCGCTGTAGAATGAATGTGATGTGGACAAATGAAATCATGAATATAAGAATGAAAACTGAGGGAGGTTGGCAATGGTGTCGATTTTGTAAAAAAGAGGGGGTGGAGGAAACACTTCAACATTTATTACTCATTTGTCCCGCGCTTATGGGTCACCGTATTGTGTACTTTGCTCAATTTGTGAATTCAACTGCTTGTGTTAACAGAGAATGGCTCTGACATAGAATAAAACACGAAAGCTCAGTAACTTTGATATTGCGTGTTACTGCTTTTCTGAAAAATATTTGTGATCTTTCTTAGCGTGATGGTCAGTGCTTGTGATTTTTTAAAAATTGTTTTATATGTGATATTTGTACCTTTTTCTTTATGAATGAAATTGTTGATATTTGTATATTTTAATCTATAGCTAGATTAATTATGGAAAATCCTGTGTATTTAATATGTATCTTTTGTATTATATTGTAAAGGTTTATTATAAACGAAAACAATGAAATAAATAAATAATGACCCCTAAAACAACTTCCTTCCTTCCTTCCTTCCTTCCTTCCTTCCTTCCTTCCTTCCTTCCTTCCTTCCTTCCTTCCTTCCTTCCTTCCTTCCTTCCTTCCTTCCTTCCTTCCTTCCTTCCTTCCTTCCTTCCTTCCTTCCTTCCTTCCTTCCTTCCTTCCTTCCTTCCTTCCTTCCTTCCTTCCCCTCATAAGGCCTCCCGCATTCCCTCACCTGTCCCTCTCGACTGTACTTATTCTGACATCTGTCTCTGTCACTGCCCCCCTGTCCCTGCATTGTGTCCCTCTTCTGCCGAGCGCTGCCGCCCCCTGGTTGTCCCGCTTCCCCTGGAGTCCCGTCATTGGGTTAATGGGTCAGCATTAACACCCTTCTATCTCCTGCCTGTTACACTCAGCCCTACGCTGTACATGGCACAACAGGGAGTGGCGACAAAGGGGTGTTAATGGTGGGTGGGGACGCTGAGCTGTGACTAACAAAAGTGCCAGCCAGCCCCAGCTTCGTGCAAACTCGTTTGAGCAAAGCTGTGACTGCCCTGCACTTCTGTCAGTCACAGCTGCCTGCCTTAATGACAGCGGGCTAATTTCCTGTCGCACCTGCGGCCCAGGCTAATTTCCTGTCCCACCTGAGGCCGTGGTGGGACAATGACCCGCCATCAAGTGGTGGGACCGGAGGGCCCTGGCAGGGACCCGGCTCAGCCTCACTTTGTGGAGACTGCTGGGGCTCAGACCTGGCAGGCCCCAGCCCACTTAAAGCACTGGTAGTAGGCCTTCATAGCTGGAAGGCAGGAATGCACAATCTCACACAGCAGAAATTCTGCATTCTACAACTTAAGATAGTGTTAGTTTGTGATAAATTAATTATAATATGTGTTTCTTTGAAAAGTTACACTTAAACCCCCTACTCCTCCAAACGACAGCCACTTTCAACAGTTAGTCCAACTTTTATTTTAGTTGTCCTGTCCCAGTTTATTACCTTTTGAATATGGTCGTCCCCCTCCCCAGAAACCCATGCCCCCTCCTCCCAGTCAGTAAAATGAAGGGATTACATATCTCAAGTGAAATTCAACAGAAACTTGTGTAGGCTTTAAATGGACTATCTAGTTGTTAATAAAATATAAACATTATACATCTCTGTGACCCGTTTCCCCAAAAGAGTGCTATATTGAAGATATTTTCAGTTGTTATTCGACTGATATTCTAATTTAGAATGAACAAAAAAGGAGCCTTATTTTTAAGCAAGTATTTATTTAATTAAATGATAATCTAACAGTTCAACCTGACCATTTATTTCTGTCTGAATGTGTCCAAAGTGCATGCCCTTGGAAAAACATGGCGTGACTCGGCAGCAGAGAAAACAAAAAGGCATGTCACAAACATCAAAATTCACTTAGCATTTCAGTTCATGTCCACACAGCAGACAGTCAAGTAATCATAGAAATAATTAAATAAGAAAAACCCAGTGAGTATACGCATTCTACTGCCCAAGGTTGATGTGCCTGAAACATTGCCAATATTAAACTATATATTTCCATCAAAATTTTTATATTGCAATTTCAATCATAAAGATAAAACAGGGAGAGTTGAGAGATATACCTCCTTCGCCTTTTTTTGGAAACATGGGCCGAGGGTAGGCTATGCTCTTAAGTGGGGTTTGAAGGTGAACCAATAATGACCCCAGCAACGCAGGATCACAGTCCAAAATAAAGGGAATGTCCAATTAAGGTTCGATAAAAACAAATATACTTTAAACACACCATCTGTGAAAGAACAAATAAAAAACACTGTACAAAAACCTACCCTGAAGGAAGAACAGAGAAGATGTAAGAAGTAGCACTGTGAACGTGGTTCCAGGGGTGGTAGGAGAATTACTAGCCACAAAATGGATATGTCAATCATCACCTAACCATTCTCCATGGGCAAAGTGGAGCCGCTGGGAGGGGTCAATGAGTGATGCTCCAGCGGTTCGAATTGGCGGGCAACAGTCATTAAAATGATGGCTTTGGGGGCGTCGATGTGCAGGTCGATGAGGTGGCTGTTCAAGGGCTAGCTGGGCTGAGCCATGATTGTAACCCCTGATCAAAGTCAGTATGTGACTCACCAACGATTCGGATTGGGCCCAGTCGCCGAGCAGTGGATTCAGGCCTAGCAATTGACAGGCTAAGATACGGCATGAGGTAGCGTCAAGCTGGTTTGAAGTGCAAACAATAACTCGACTTGGTGGAGGAGCACAAAAGTCAGCGTCTTCCCTCTCGTTCATGGTGCAATAAAAACAGAGTGACTGGTTCGGTAGAACAGAGCTTTGATTGGTCTGGTCCTCCAGCTACTGTGAACCCCGCTCAGGGGGACTCGAGGATAGGATGGTTCTGAAATGGAGACTTCCAGCCCTTTAAAATGAGTAGCAATACCCTTGAGATGGATGGGGATGCAGATTTTAATCAAACATCAATAATTCAGAAGACACAAATAGCTTGGCAAAAAGTTCATCTGTTTTAATATAAGTAAGTAAAACAGGGAGTACAACCAACATCAGCAATCGCCCGATACTCAACTCCCAATCATTTAAGGAAAAAACATATTTTTATAGACCAAATGTGTCATGACTGACATATAGACTTGCGTCATTACCAACGTCAACCTATGTGGTAAACTTCTAAAACCTATCGGGAAGCGGGATTGGCTCTAAGTGAACTACTAAGTATAGGTGTAATAAATGTATAGAGTAACAGAGAGAAATAATTGGATAGTCAACAACATGTGGGACAACTATGCCCTCCCTTTACAATGGCCACTATGAACGTCACTGAATGTACAACGTCCCATTGGCCATACAACTATAGGACACCCAACTACGTAGCCCTCTACAATTGGTTGGCTACGAACCCTCGTCAGCACTTTCCACTTATGTGAGCAGCATGCAGACTGAACAACCAGGAGCGGGTGAGCTTGTCTTGATACCATCTTCCCACCAATTAAAAAGGACACTCCATCATCACCTCAACGTTTCAGTGTCAATTAGTGTCTAAAGTTGGCCTTGAGTTTGTACTGTTCTCTGGGATTTTTTAAAGGAGAGTTCCGGGACTTTTTTTTTATTGTCCCTACGGTTCGGCCATGTGTTTTTAAGCATAACTCGGTCGATCGTAGAAAATTTTCCTATGGACCTTACCCGACTTTTCGTCCATTAACGCACTCGAAATCAGCCGCCATTTTCTGATAATCCTATCACTTGCCGCATCGCCCTGGCTCACCTGCTTTTGCGGCACTAAATCAAATCCCCCGCCCCTGAGCCTGACATCAGCAGACGCGTACCGCCCATTTCCCAACGCCAAAGCACGTTTCGTGTCAACAATCGCTGCGCCTCAGCTAATGAACTGTCGCCATGGAAATGGCAGGACGCCTCTTTCCTCAATAAGTATAAACACACCGTTTCACAACACACAGCAGCAGATTTTCGATTCCATTACTCTCTGTGTGTTACTTTGAGTATTCTGTGACTCGTTTCTGTGCTCTGGTCAGCTACCTTCGTTGATTGTAGCCCGTGTGAACAGATACCAGTACCACCGCTATAAATTATTTTACTTTCTTTACCACACAATGGCTACAATAATGCCGTATATGTACGAGCCCGAGTACACCGAGGAAGAACTACTGGAAAGGCAAGCACGCGAAAACGATGGGGATTCGGACGGCAGTTGGGAGGACCAGTCAACGGATGAAGAGCCTGGACCATGTCGCATGGACGGCGTCTCCACCTGGTGCACGTGCAATCGGTGCGAGCTAATGCCAACTGAGGAGGAGAACTGCTGCTGCCGTGAAAATTCCGGGTGCTTGGCCTACATTTCGGAAGGCGAGCCAAGTCCGCAATGCATCACCGAGCTGCCAGAGTTCAGGGAAGCCTGCCTCTCACGGACAGTGTTGAGGATGATGATGGTGCTTATGCACGAACTTTGCGGCACTGTTCGTCCGCGTAATCCGAGTAACGAGTAAGTATACTCTGGTTGTGATGTCAGTGATGCCACTACTATTTCATGGTCGTCTCATCATTCGAATGCATGTAAATTGGTTCCATGTTGTGCATTTTCTAGATAGAATTTTTTTCAAAGCAGAATGACATTTTTTACCTGAATCGACAGTGATAAGAAAGTTGTCATTTTAATACAGTTTGCATCTTTCATTTTCACAGGTGGTACAGGCTGGTGGCCTATCGTTGCTTCACTTGGTGGCTTCACGGGAGGCTCGGACACCGCGTTCGGAGAGTAATACCTGCCTGTGCGGTACTTGCCATTAGACAACATTTCCCCAGCGACAGTGGACAATACCGCGGATTTTCCCTGGATGTGCTGCAACCGCAACTTTACAATGTGTAATGTTTATTATTTATGTTCAATTGAAATTAAGATCTAAAATAAAACCCAACATATATTTTAACAATGGTTGTTTTGATTTTTTAAATGAATCTAGTGTGTCTCCATTGAATAGTCTTCCTGTGCCTTGTCTTGTCACACCACATGTCTCCGGCCAGCATCCTCCCTCACGCAGGCCGCCCACCTTCAATCCACATAACCGTTGAACCCATATGCAGCAGACATACATATGTTATTTTGCGGGTTGGCATCAAGCCTCCCGGCCTTGCCTCCTCCCCCAAAAATACTTACCACACCACTTTGTTCAAGCGTTGGCAATAAAAGGAAGGCCGTTGGATTTTATTGACACAAAACATGGTTATAGGTAAATAATCAATATGGTTGATCATAATAAATCATCCTTTTGGGCACCGTGTACAGAGATGACCCCCTCTGGCCCGTGCCGCCTTGCCACCACAGGCCAGCCTGCTGCTGACTAACTGCCTAGGCATCCAGGGTCTCCAGGGTGAACTGCACCCATATATTCTCCTGGGAGGCTGAGGTATTTATAAACTCACCCCCCTGCCTTCCATGTACTAGATCCTTCAGCCTGCCTCTTACATGCAGTTAGATGGCCTCTCCTTGGTGAGGCCCTGCGGCAAACGAGTCTTGTCTGCACGACCACCGCCCCAATCCACCCCCCGCCCTATCAAAGGCAGTTCGCACCGGGGTACTTGCGCTGCCAAGTGGAGCTGTCGGGGAGCGATAAAGGCCAAGAGGTGCCAAAGACCATGTACACTTCAAAGTGGTCTATAGAGCATGGGTTGTTGTTCCCATGTCTACCTCCAGACCCCGTGTCTCCTGCCAAGCATCCCCCCTCACGCTGGACGCCCCCCTGCAATCCACATAAGTGTGTCTCCATTCACGAGTCTTCCTGTGTCTTGTCTGCACGACCACCGCCCCAATCCACCCCCCGCCCTATCAAAGGCAGTTCGCACCGGGGTACTTGTGCTGGCAAGTGGAGCTGTCAGGGAGCGATAAAGGCCAAGAGGTGCCAAAGACCATGTACACTTCAAAGTGGTCTATAGAGCATGGGTTGTTGTTCCCATGTCTACCTCCAGACCCCGTGTCTCCTGCCAAGCATCCCCCCTCACGCTGGACGCCCCCCTGCAATCCACATAAGTGTGTCTCCATTCACGAGTCTTCCTGTGTCTTGTCTGCACGACCACCGCCCCAATCCACCCCCTGCCCTATCAAAGGCAGTTCGCACCGGGGTACTTGTGCTGGCAAGTGGAGCTGTCAGGGAGCGATAAAGGCCAAGAGGTGCCAAAGACCATGTACACTTCAAAGTGGTCTATAGAGCATGGGTTGTTGTTCCCATGTCTACCGCCAGACCCCGTGTCTCCTGCCAAGCATCCCCCCTCACGCTGGACGGCCCCCTGCAATCCACATAAGTGTGTCTCCATTCACGAGTCTTCCTGTGTCTTGTCTGCACGACCACCGCCCCAATCCACCCCCCACCCTATCAAAGGCAGTTCGCACCGGGGTACTTGTGCTGGCAAGTGGAGCTGTCAGGGAGCGATAAAGGCCAAGAGGTGCCAAAGACCATGTACACTTCAAAGTGGTCTATAGAGCATGGGTTGTTGTTCCCATGTCTACCTCCAGACCCCGTGTCTCCTGCAAAGCATCCCCCCTCACGCTGGACGGCCCCCTGCAAACCGCATAATGCCACGACATATACACGTCATTCATTCACAAACACACCCCTGTTTCGAATTCTTTATAACCCACTTCATATTTCTAATGAGAACTTCTTTGCACTTTGCTAGTCAACCCGTGAAGGTGCTGGTTATCTGCTCTTCGTCTCTGTGAACTTCCGTGACCACTTCGAGGAAACTCGTCAGTTTGCAACCTGTGAACGACAAGAAACTACTCTGATCCCTGCATCTAACTGTTTGCTCGTCAAGGTAAGGCCATGTACCATACTCATTTTGCGTCCAATTTCTTTTCGTTCAAGACAGTACATGCAAGGAACTAGTCACATGTTCTGAGTTTAGTCAAATTATTTTTCTATTTTTTTAAAGTTATTCAAATACTTATCCGCATGTGAATAACGTGTATAGTTCCAAGAACCAAAACATACCTTGCATTGAACCTTTTATGTGTCATTTAATTTTTTAACACATTGGTATTCATAGAGAATTGTTGATCTTTACTTTTCAGAACTTTCCACAATGCCTGCCTGTTCCATTGGCGGTTGCCCTTCGAAGACCCATAATAAATCTGAAGGTACTATAATGCATGTTTTCCCTAAGACAATAGATCAGATAAGAGAATGGGTCCGATATTGCGGATATCCACCCTCTAAGCTTGAAAGTAGAGTCCTAGAAGTCTTTGCGGACAAGAGGGGTGATCGATACCGCATCTGCAGCAGGCACTTTACCTCTGACATGTACTCCACATCATTGCTAATAAAGAAGAACACACCGCGAGCGAGGCGAAAATTGCTCTCAACCGCTATTCCCACTCTATTCGTCCACATCCCTCCACTGGTGAGTCAAGTTTACGTATTTATCTCTCGGCCTTGCGGTAGTGTGTAGCATTAGCTAACAATAATTTCCCCATTTATGTATCCACTCAATATGAAGGCGGAAGATTCTCCATCCGTGTCGTTATTGCAGTCATCAGCCACTTCAAGCGCCTATCGGGTAATATTACTTGGCTATTCTGCCACTGACTTGTTTTAGGCATGTAAATCAATAGTTTTAATTTATCGTGTAATTATTTTACCTAATGGTACACCCTTGTACTCGTCCTTTAGTCTTTGTTTTCAGTTATAATTATTGTTATCCAAAATAATTCAAGTACTGTCTTTCAGGGAGATGCTGAGGAGTCCAACGTATTGACGACTACCGTTGATGTCACTCAGATGCTTGAGGTACGTTTCAGGACAGTTCCATCGATGGGGATCATCAGATCTTGCATTCTTGTAGCGTGATTGTTACACACAATGTTTCTTTCGTTTTTAGCCATTGATATGTCCTTCTGTCGTCGCCCTCCTATGTGTCTTCTTTTTTCAATATTGTGTTCATTACTAATGAAAGTCCTATGTTTCAGGGAGTCGATGGAGCATTAGTCCAAGAAGAAGGGGGAGCGTGCAGTTACGGGTCGGCGCAACAGCTTGCAGAAGTGTGCACCGCAGTTACATCGTCCCTTGATGTTCTTATGCATTTCGAGGTATGGATACTGACAGTTCGATCAAGCGAAATCATATGACGTGATTACATCCGCTATACTTCCTTCTTTATTAACGCAAGTACTATGTTTCAGGGAGATGACGGAGCTTCTTCTACAAGAACATCACCCCTAGTAGTTGATGCAGATTTCTGGGTGGTGACACTTCCAACGATCGAGCAAATCGAATCATATTTAGATATCCATTATTTATTTTAGACAACTGATCATTTGTGCAGGTCTATTTAGATGAGCCGTTCACGCCTGCACAAACTTTCTGTTCTTTTTATCAAAATAGAAAACCATACTAATGCAATTACTGTGTTTCAGGGAGTCACTGAAGCATCATCTTCAATAATATCATCAATGGAAGTCTATGAGGAGCCCGAGGTATGGATCTTGACAGTTCCATCTAACTAGATCAACAATGCGTGAATAATTGTCGTTTGAATGTTCTACACAAAGCGTTCATTCGTGTTTTGCTATTGAGATGTACGTGGGTATTGGTCCCCAAGTACATTTTGTGTTTTCGATATTATTATACATACTAATGAAAGTTCTATGTTTCAGGGAGTCCATGGAGCGTCAGTGCGTGATGGATGTGCTTATCAGGAAAACATAGTCGTTGCAGCGCAAGAGGAAGTGGAGACATGCACACACGAGTCGGAGCAACAGCGTCCTGATGTTGAGAAAGTTTCAAAGAAAAGAAAGCAAAAGAAGGTTAGTGTCCTGGTCACTATATTATGTTGTTTTTCACTGTTAATAGTTCAATACTGTAAGTTGTGTTTAAACTGAACACCCCTTTTCCAATCTGTCCTCTAGTTGCGAGTGGGTGTACGAACTAGATCTACACAGACAGTGAAGCGAACGAGAGATGTTGCTTGTCAAACCTTTTGGCAGGGACTTGAGACTGGAGAAGCATCGTGCCAATGGGAAGAATATGAAGTGATTGACAACGGAGCTATACCACCACCAGCCATTGATAGTGAATGTCCTCCTGGTAGTTCGGATGCAGTCGGAGATCAATTCACAGAATCCACACCCGCAAAAACTAAGACCGCGAGAAAGTTGAAGAAATTGTTTTATTCACCCATCGCCGGAGAAGGAACAGATGTTGCAATGGAAGAGAATGAAGTAGACGACAATGAAACACCATCAATATCACTGAACATAGCGGAAGACGATATCAGAGATTCTACCTTTCATGTGAGTGACATGTCCTCAACGTTACAGGCCGAACCAGCTGGGATGCAGAGTGACAGTATAAGGAAAGAGGCCAAATTCATTGTATTCGATAGTTGTTTGATTGATATTATTATTCGGATTAAATGTGGGCATTTGGTAGGTGGGGAAGTATGTGGGGAGCCATTGATTAATGTGACTCGTGCAATTCGAGGCACTAACCTTAAAATACATGCCACCTGTACAAAATATCATCCTTTCACATGGTCTGCACAACCTATGCTGGGACAACTGCCAGCAGGCAATCTACTTTGTGCAGCGGCTGCACTTTTTAGTGGTTCAAGTTTTAAAAAATTAGAGTCTTTCTTTCAGTTTGTGGGAATCCATTTCATTGCGAAAACTCAGTTCTACAAATACCAAACCGATTATCTATTTCCAGCCATTAGCGAAGCTTGGAGAATGGAAAAAATGTCTATTGATAGTACATTCGCGGGCAAACGGTTCAGGCTAGCCGGTGATGGACAGTGCGACAGCCCAGGATTTTCAGCCAAGTACTGCACCTACCACTTTCAGGACATGGAAAGTAAGAAAATTGTGAGTTCGGTGGTCGTGCAGGTGTCACAAAGTACATCCTCAGTGGCCATGGAGAAAGTTGGCTTTGTAGCATCATTGCAAGAACTACAATCGCAGGGAATGGTGATCGACCTGATAGCCACGGACAGACACGTTTCAATTGCCAAGACAATGAGAGAACAGTACAAAAATATAAATCACCAATTTGACGTTTGGCATCTTGCAAAATCAATCAATAAAAAATTGTCGGCTGCAGGTAAAAAAAAAGAATTGCAAGGTATTTCACAGTGGTCCAAGTCAATCAGCAACCATCTTTGGTGGAGCTCAAAATCATGTGGAGGGTCGTTGGAAATTCTACTGGAAAAATGGCGGTCAGTAATGCCACACTGTACAAACGTTCACCGATGGAACACGAACCAACATTTCCACAATTGTGAACATGGCCATTTGTCCACAGAGGAGGCACGGAAGAAGAAGTGGTTGATTCCTTCATCACCCACTCACAAAGCCATTGAAAAGATTGTATTTGATAAAACTATAACAAAAGCTTTGAGGGGACTCACGGAATTCTGCCACACAGGAGATTTGGAGGTGTTCCACAATATGTGCCTCAAGTACAGGCCAAAACGATTGCATTTTGGCATGGAGGGCATGATAAATCGGACTCTTTTAGCGGTCTTGGCACATAACCATAATGTTGGCCGTCAACAAAGTAGGACGACCGGAACTTTAGGGACGCTTCGCTACAATAAGGCCTTCACTAAAAGAAGTAAACAATGGGTGATCAAACCAGTGTTTGAGGATATGCAATATGAGTTTATTGAGAAACTTATTGTTGACGTCCTAGATAGGCACATAAATGGAGTTGTGAATGAACCTGTGCAGGGGACAACTGCATTGCCACCCAACATTGCCTCTGTTCCATGTCCACCTAAAGAAGAACTCATTGAGAAATACACATCACGGTTTAAATGATTGTAATTTGATTGTCTGTTCTCTCGAGTCTCCTCATGTCGCAGGCCCATTGAATATGTGTATCTATCCAACCTTGTTCATTTGCGCATTAAATTAAACCAAACAGTAATATAAATCATTTTTCAAAAAATATAGAATGTCTCCGTATTTATGGTTCTGTGGGGCTGCAAAGCACGCAGACAAAATGCAAAGATGGAGTGTAAATTTCAAGTCCTGTGAGAATGCCTTACACTGAATGTAGCTAACTAGGAATGTGTGCTCATTCAAAGTGAAGGTCAGCTGCTTTGATTTTTTCTCGGGTGCCAGAATGGCCCACGACTCAGTATAAGGTTCTATTGTATTTTGACCTTGACAGGCCGGGACCACGTAAGAAACGATAATGAATATAATTTCAGAAACGAAAGCCATTTCATGTTCGTTCATTAGAAGAAATAACGTCGGCATAGAAGGAGTGGTATTTCGGGGCTGCCCTACGCACAGACACAATGGAAAATGCAAATATAATGTAAGTAACTCTTTAGATGAGTTTATACCGCAATTTAATTACTATACAGTAGCTTTAAAGACGGGTTAAGTTGTACTTGTTCGTTCTATGTGGCATATTGTTTTGTACCGCGCACTATCTTGGGGAGAACCGTCTACTTTTACGGAAGCACCTCAAAACCTTTGCTTCTGCTTTCTCTCTCCCTCTCCCCTGCTACAACTGGTCCACTGTCTGCGATCTCGGTCCTGGGCCCTTCCACTCTCCACCTGCACTCCCTGTCAACCCCTGCACTGAGGGACTATCTCAGTATCCTACAGCCCCCCCTTGACGTTTAAAACCCAGTTGCACTGTCCTAGCTATGAAATAATTTCCCGACCGAATATATAAAATGAATAATTTTAATAAAGATCTGATGGTGAGACTAATTTCATTGTTTATGTTTTTCAAACAGGTACATCATGCATTACTGCATGTGTCACGAGTACCAGACACCGGCGGACGGCTTTTTTAACCGCCAGTTGCTTCTCCGCGTGAACAACGTTACCACCCTGACCATTTTATGGGACGATCGCCAAGTACAAGTATGCCCTTACGCGGTACTAACGGCTAGATGCAACATACAGACCGTTGTGGTGGCCTAGTGCCTCGTTGTTGGAACAGCCATGCGATTATCAGTGCGACCGAAGAGCTTATTTTACCGTTAACCAACACCCTGTTTACTGCACACGAACATCGCTTGCCTCAAGACGAACTATTTTGGATCGAGAGCAAATAAAAATGAAAATCGCTGAATATTCTCTAAACATTTGATGTCCAATAAATGTACTTTGCCAAATGTACAATCTTGCAGTTTGCTTTTAAACCACAGTTTCATATTCCGAATTGTGGCGCTGTATTGTGAGATGATCTAAGACCCTGTGTAGAGCAAAGGAACATCGCGTGCCTCAAAACTAACTTTTTGGAACGTGAGCAAATAAAAAAGAAAATCGCTGAATATTCTCTAAACATTTGATGTCAAATAAATGTACTTTACCAAATTTACAATCTTGCGGTTTGATTTAAAAGTACAGTTTCATATTGCGAATTGTGGCGCGCTGTGTTGTGTGAGCTGATCTGTGTTGATTTCCGCGTTCTGTGTGGAGTCGCGTAGAAGACGCCTGGGCGCGTTTGCCTACGCAGCACAGTCACGTCACGGATAGAGGCGGGGAATATGAATGTTTTTATAAAGTCTGTTTCAGGGGCGGGGGATTTGATTTAGTGCCGCAAAAGCAGGTGAGCCAGGGCGATGCGGCAAGTGATAGGATTATCAGAAAATGGCGGCTGATTTCGAGTGCGTTAATGGACGAAAAGTCGGGTAAGGTCCATAGGAAAGTTTTCTACGATCGACCGAGTTATGCTTAAAAACACATGGCCGAACCGTAGGGACAATAAAAAAAAAGTCCCGGAACTCTCCTTTAAGGAGTATGGGTACTGTCTGGCTTCCGTGCGTAGGTGTAATCTCCTCATGCATCCAACTTTCTTCTATCACGTGACTGGACACCATGAATTGAGCCTTTCTCGTACATTTAACTGTATTTTCCAATAGTCCTCTGACGTCTTTGTTTATACTTGACCTTCTTGAACAGGAGTTTCTGTTCTTTCAAGTTAATTGTATCTAATGTCAGCCAATTTTAGTTCTGCTAAGACCTTAGATCTTTGGCTCATCCAACTCCTTAGCTGAAATATATACTGTTTAATTCACTTGCTTTTGTAACTGCGAGACGGAATTTGAGGCCTTCCTCATTTATTCAAGACTGCTATATATGTAGTGGAAACTTCATTCTTTATTCAATCCATATGTATCTATGAGGTATATATCTATATGTTGGCGCTTGCCGCAATCTATTTACTATAAGCATTTGGCTAGCTTCATGATTGCGTTTCTGCTTGCGTTTCATTGCATCTGTACATGTTTAAACTAACTAAATATCTTCATCACGTTTGTGGCATATGTTTCTTCATCTTGATCCCAAAATGTCACTTATCCCCAGTACTACTTAATTCTTCATAAATCGTCTACCTCGCAGGTCTGATTATCTTCTTTCTATGCAATCAATTCAGTTTCGTATGACATCACCATTCATCCTGGTCATTCAGTTTCTTTGTTTCATTAGGAATCGCATTCAAATGACCATCATATTGTCTTGGATGTAGGTATGGTTTCCTTAATGGATACTTTACTTCCCATATTCTCTTAGGTATAGGCATTCTTATGGGTACTGCACAGAGTTGTTGCTCTTCTTCTTGCCTTCTGATTGGTGTAGAATATGTCCCATACTTTGGTTTATACTTCTCAAGTAATGTAGGCGGGTTAGGTGGAGTAGGGGTACTTGGCTTCTCCTCTACACTCCCCCCGCTGGGCGATTTATCGACCACTCTCACATCTTTTTCCATATCCAAACATCCTAGTCTAAAAAAGTGCCTCTTAGGGATTCATATTTTTATGACTCCCTTCAGGCATCCAGTTGACTTCACATGCTCATCTTTGTTCCATGTCATGAGCGTGCACTGTCCACTTGGACTGCAGTAGATCCATCTACCCACATATTTCCTGTGGTCCTTTGGATACAGGAACTTTGTTCCCCCAGGTGCATGGATTCTAGACTTCACAAAGCCTCTGATCTCCATCAATCAAGTCTTTAGGCTTGCATCCTGGTTCAACATCAATCATGATCTTGATCCCTATGGCTTTCTTTGCTGTCTTCTTACAATGCGAGATTATTATCTTGACCACACAGAATCCAAGCATCACTAGCATAGCAACGCTCCAAGAAATTTGAACATATCTGCCATCCATTGTGAAACCCATGAGAAGAGATTTCCAAACCAGCTCTCATCAGCAATATCTTCTACTTCTTCTAAAATCTGACCATGAAGTTTCTTCAGCATGTTTATGGCCTCTGTCAAAGTTCAATTTTCATCACCGTGAGAAGGTATAAATGTGCAACACGATTCTCCAATTTTGGCACTAACACTTCCATCCATGGCTGTAATCAAGCCCGGGACATATCTGTTCTGGAGAGCCATTAGTCTTTCAGCTCTCAGTTCTTCTCTGATTGCATTGAATCCTTTTATAGTTGTGTTAATTGTCTGCAGCAATTCCCATCTAGTGATTTGTAACCACTTTGTATTTGCTCCGACCTGGATTCTTGGCATAGAGATCATTGTGAACACTGATGAGGTCTGGCTGAACAGCCTCTGTTCATACGGAATGGCTTTAAAGGCTTCTATTGATTTAGCAGAGAAGTCATTCTCTCTCTTATTTCGATTTATCAGCTCCACAGATCTTCTCCTCCTTAGATGAGCATCTGCTTTTGGAAAACTGTCAATGTTCAGGTCACCTTTAGGAATTGCTAATGCAAGAACATGGATGTTCACTATTGTGCAACTTCCTCCCCAGTCTTCAGGCAGTCTGATGTAGGCTTTTGATCCACACGCCCAAAAATGATCCATTATTACCGCTGTTCCATGCACCATTCCTGGTGCATCGAATATTCGTCCACAGTTCTAACTTTCTCTCATTTTTCTTGTACCATTGTTCCTAAAGCAGAACTTAGAACTTTCTAATGGTACTATCTGCAATGGTCCTCCCCTGTCTTCGACCCATGTCAGTAGGGTGTCCAGACATTTGGTCGACCTAAAACTGGTCGAATGACATCTGGTCGACGCAATTTGGTCGAAAACCAAATGGTCGAATTTTTTTTTTAATCATATATGTATTTTCGGGTTTTCGTTTTTTACAAAAATGGGTTTTTAGAAAAAAAAAGGGGGTTGGGGGGGACCCCCCCCCCCAAAAAAAAGGGGTGAAAATAAAAAATAAAAAAATTCGACCATTTGGTTTTCGACCAAATTGGTTCGACCATTTGTCTGGTCGACCAATTTTTTTCGACCAAATGTCTGGTAACCGTCAGTAGTTTAGCAAGTCTTGGCCATAATGGCTTGCATAACATTTGTGCATTCTCAATGGTTTCTTTATGGTATCCAATGATCACCCATGCTCTGCAGATCACCTCTCCTTTTCCCATCCGTCTGGTGATAATACTGTTCCCCAAATTTGCATTTGTCCTCTGTTCTTCCATCTGCAAGATTATTCTGCAGTTTTTCCTTTGACATAAAGTTTCTTATTAATTTCCCATCTAATACCAGCTCCTTTCACTCCTGGCTTCTCATATTTGATCACGATACTCCTTGTTTTTGCATTGTTTCTTGTCTTTATATCTTGTATGTAGTCATCTTCATCCGAATCTGTCTTTTCAGTTGGCCATTTAAGAGAAGCATCGCTTCCCATAAATTGACCTCTTGTCTTACAAAGTGCTATGTGCGATAGGCAATGTACTGTCTGGAAATCAATTTTGATTGCTATGAACATTTTTGACTTCCCCATGCTGTATGACAGGAGTGTACATACGAAGCAGTCTTCCTCTGACGTACTTCTTTCAACTTCTTTCATTTGTTGGTACCATATGTTGTTTAAAAAGTGTGCTGTGCTGTCTAAATAATCATTCAGTTCATAATTGTCTTCTTGGGTGCTTCTTTTAATTCTTAAAGTATTTTTGTAGTTTGCTATAACCACATCTCTGAACACATCGGTATATCTTCTTCTGGCTGGTTGATTTGCAGGAATATCCATCCGGGTTTCCTGAGTAGAAGAAAGTTCAACAAGTCTTTCTTTATTCCTCTGTCTCTTTCTGGAAATGGCTATACACGACCATATTGATTCTGCTATCATCTCTGCACGTGATTGTCTTGTGGGACTTGTGCTTGGGCTTTTTGTCACTGGATCTGGTGTGTCTGCGTGCATTATCTGTGTGGGTCCAACCTTTGTCAATCCCTTATTTTGCTTTTTTCGCCGACCCTGTCTGCGGCATTCGAAAGTAGTGTTTGAAGCAAGTAATCTGTGTGAGGTATTGCTAACAACATCCATTTCAATCTCAGGTATCCGTCCATTTTTTCTAGGGACGGGAATGACTACAAATGGCCTGGGTTGTTTTGTAGTTGCCACGTTTCCTTTTTCTTTCTGCTCCGACACGTATATAGGATCTTTTGCATCAGTTGCTCCTATATAGAAAGCAGTTCTAACTGTCAGTGAAAGCAGTATTAGTATGAATACAATACATGTGTAAACAACACAATGGTAAGTTAGCCGGCAATGTGACCGTCAGTCCTCTTGTGGCAGCACGAAGTTGCTGCTCTGGTTGCCCATCTCGATCATTTGATGCTAAGGAAAGAAAAATATCTTTAATGACACTGCGTTTTTTATATTTATTTCTGGAAACTTGTCATTTTTTGCAGCATTTGTCCTCTATCAGCTTGACTGCTTTCTGGAACCAAGTTTTCTCACCAATTGTGGTGTAAATATTCCTTTATCGTGAACAAAGATGATTTCTATGAGCTGCGAGGAACTCTGCTTCATTTACTACTTCCCAATCGATACCTCGAATCTGCTTCAAACCTGACGAGCATGAACAAAGTTTTAGGTTTTATCACTTCCTCGATCTGTCCCTCAGAGAAAAGTTTCATTCGGACCTCGATGTTCTCACAGAATAAGCGTTTACTTGCAGTATGACACCTCTCAAGATTTCATTTAATGCTGCATTGTTTCTCGGATCCCTTAGGAATGTGTGCACATCAGTGTGTCTTCCAACTAGTTGCAGGTATTTTTCAATCAGACAGTAGAAAACCACACTGACCAGTCTATGTGCTGTGTCGGGTTATAGGGGCATTTGTGTTTTCTTCACTGAACTCAGGTAATTTCAAAAATTCTTTGGTGATGATTATAAGAAGTCGTCTAACAATGTTTTCGTTGTCAGTATTGCCAAGAAAATCTGGTTCTCCCCACCAGTTGCGGATAAGTACACAATACCAACTCAAAGTAAGTAAGTGTGTGCCTAGAAAGGTCATCACTGGGTAACACCATGAGTAACTCTGAACAAGAGTTCTGTGTGGAACAAGTCTGGATACTGTATTCTTTTCCAGTGACTGTGTCCACGATCAAAGTTTGGCATATCCTTAACTTTATCAAGGCTTAAGTGTGCCTCAGTCCAAAGTTAACAACCAGTTTCACTTTTCTTATCAAGGCTTTAAGCATGCCTCAGTCCAAAGTTAATATAACCTACTGTGGCTCTCAATAAAGCAGATATTCCCTTAACCCTGCAGCTAAGATGCACAGAGTGTTCGAATGTGTCCTTTTACCCTTTTATTTGTAGCTACAAAGGGAGTGTCCAAATTAAGCCACAGTCCAACTACAATTTCTTCTTTCTTGCCAATTGACAAGTTATGTGTCCTTCTTCGTCATCATGGATCTCGTCTGCACCTGCTGTGGTTCTTCCCAGATGATTGTAGCTTCTTTGCGGTGGGGTGTAAGCAGAGGTTTCTCTCCGGCGTAGATCTTTGTATCAGACCCATGCTAGAACATAATTGCATAATCCTAGAAAACCTTTCATTTGTTTTATCGTGTGTGGCATGGCTGTTTTTAAAATGGCTTCAGCTCTTTCAGGAGTAACTTTCTTTCCCTTATGTGAAATCAATTGCTCTATGTATAACACTTCTTGTTGACAATATTGTAACTTTTCCTTGTCAACCTTATATCCTTTGTCAGAAAGTATAATAATCAGCAAACAGAATCGTGTCTGCACTCTTCTTCTGTGGTGCTGCAAACTAAAATGTCATCTACGTATTGTAGCGCAATGCTTTCTAAAGCAATATTGCTCAAGTCCATCTGGAGGACTCTGTTAAAAATCGATGGGGACTCACAGTCCCCCTGGGGCAGCCTTGTGCTTTTTAATTGTACTTGTCTGAAAATGAACAATGTCAAATCTTGTGAGTCTTTATGCAATGGGATTGAGAAAACCACATTTTTCAAGTCAATCACCATGAAATATCGTGCATCAGCAGGGATATCACATAGAATCGTGGACGGGTTAGGGACTAGAGGAAACTCAACTGCTACAATCGGCCGTATGGCTGCAGAAAGCTAGACCGTCACGCCGACAACGTGAGGAACGTTGTGGAGAGTCTAAATGGCCGCCCAAGAGCCACTTGCTCCACACACGCCAGTTCCTTTGGCGTGTGACAGGTATACTGACGTATTACATGGTGACTCTGACGTCACTAAGATACCTTGGTCCATCATGGCGGAAATTGTCTTGAAAATTCCTTCATCTGCCTCTCAAGACATGGGATATTGTCGTGCTCGAAGTAACATTGCTCTTGATTTCAATTTAATCTTCACTTCCCCAACTCCTTTCAGTAAGCCTAGGTCATAGGGACCGGTAGTTCACAATGAGATTGGCACTTTCGCCATATCTTCATCAAAATATTCAGGACGCTTCTTTGCTAGCATCATTCTCTGTGGGACCTCTCTCTTAATTGCTTTGACCCAATAAGTGATGCACATTTCAAATATCACAAAATCGTCAGATCTGTCATCCGCAAACAAATCTTCATTAGTGACGTCAGTCACTCTGCGGCCTTCCACAAGGGCAATTACTGTGCACCATTGTTTACCTTTGTCATCAGTCGCATCAAGCAAAGCCATATTTCCTCAGACTATAGCTGCTTCTAAGGCTAAGCGGAAAATTCGCCCCTCTTCTCCATCCATGGGTATCTGTGGTCTAAACAGAAACTCATCTGGCATTCTCATGGTTTTGCCTACTAGACCTGGCAGCCATGTTAATAAAATGCGTATCCCAAAATGGAACACTTCGGGTTCGATGGTATTGCTCTAGTCACTATCCCGTCCTGCGTATGCCCTGATAATTTCGCGCACGTTTAAATAATGCATTCCTGGTGTTGAGCATACCATGCCATTGTCTGTAAATGAAATGGTCATATTCATTTTTGTCATTAAATCTCGTCCTAATATTTTGACAGCTGTTTGCCTTGAATAAGGCAGTGGCACCTTCATATCACATTCTCGAATAGAGACTGGTAATTCTTCTGTGAAAGGAACTCAACTCATAGCTCCTGTAAAGCCCTGAGTATTCCTCGCATCACCAGACATAAAACATTTGCCTTCACATACGAGCATGTTGCACCCGTGTCCACTAGGAAGGAGCAAGCTTTGCCACCTATAATTACGTCTAACCATGGCTCCTCACGAGGATTCGGCGTAATAAAAAGAACTAAACACATCAGATCCCCCAGTGAGCTGTCCTATTGCGCGTACAGCCTCATTCCATCACTCGTGGATGGATTTCCTCCATCAATAGTAACACCTCCTATTCTATGCATCATAGGCTGCTCTGTGTTTGTGTTTTGCTGAATTTGCACTAGAGATTGCTGTGATTGTCCTTGCAGTTTATTACCTGTCACTTGCTGTGGTTGCAAGCCTTGCTGCACTCTTGGCGATTGCTGCTGCACTGTTTGATCTTGCGCAACTCCATTTCCGCTCTGATGTTAATATGCAGGTGGATTTGGCATTCCCTGTCTTATAAACTGAGCATTATGTAACATCCCTTGGCTTCTACACATACAAGCTATGTGCCCTGTCATTCCACATGTTCAACACACAAGCGGTTGTCTTCCCATCTGCCCATTTTGCATGTTTTGATTACTACTTTGAAAACTCTGAAACCCTTGTTGGTTGTTCTGAAAACTTCCTTGATTATTCTGCCAGTATCCTTGATTACCTTGCCAACCTCCCCCATCATATCCCCTTCCTCTTGGAGCATACCCATTATTTGTCTGATCAAACTGTCTTTGGTTATTTATTTGCGGCACAGGTACTGCTTGCTGTGGGTTTGATCCACCCACGTTAGTTAACATTGTCCCTTCAAAAGCATATTTGGATAACTTTTTCTGCACTAACTTTGCTTTTTCAACTTTTGGTGCATCGTCTTTTTTGCGATTCTTATCCTGTAGGGGTCTGCAATAATGTGCGATGGTCAACTGAATTTCCGACCATGGTTTTGCTTCTATCCCCCCTAATTTCTTGAGCTGTTTCTGCACTTGTTCTGGCAGCCCTTGGCATAATATATGGTAAAACACAGGTATAGACTTCCCCCAAGCCTCACGTGTTTCAAGCGCCCATGTGTCTTGAAAACGTTGAATATAAAGCAACGGATCCTCTCCTTCTTTCATCTTTCTTGTTATTATAGCTCCCATATCGGACGTGTCCGGATATAGCACTCAAAGCGCTTTCCTGCTCTACAGCTATTAAACAGCGCTCCATCATGCGCAGTGTTGACTGTAGTTACACTGGGGTAACCTGCTTGCGTCCATATGTCATTAGCTCTTTCACCAAGTATGGCAATTAGAAAACCTTTAATATCTCCTATAGCTAATGTATTCCCTCCCGTCATTTTTCCTAACTCATGTATCCGTTTTCCAGCGCCCGAAGTTAAATTTGGGAGTTTACATTTTAAGTTTTCCCTGTCCATTTGGGGGCATGGTATATACTGTAGTCTGGCTCCTCCTTTTTCTAACAAGGAGAACTGTGATGCTCCAAATGAATTCTCATCTCTCATCATTTGTCTGTCTACTGCTGAAGTAATATTTCCACATCGCCGTCTACCTGGCAATGACCTTAGACTGCTTATATAGGGTGGAGATTCCCCCCTCTGACCATAGGGTTGCCCTTTATGTCGGTCTGACTGTGTCAGTGGCTCTGATGCCTTAGACATAGGTCATTTTAAATCCGACCATCTTACTTCTTTATCCAAAGGCAGATGTTCTTCTAGCTCACATGTAAGACTCCTAACTTCCCTCGAGTCGGTTTCCCTTTCTTTGTCTGATACTTCTTGTGTCCAACTTGTGCAACTCCTCTCATCGGTATCTCTATTTATTGTTAACCTGTCTGAGTATAGCTCCTTTGTTTCATACTACAGGAGGCTTCCTCCGTGTCATACAACTGCATACTCTCAAGACGATAATTGTTTCCTTTCCTGTGTGCTTCTTTCTGGGCTTGTATTTTCGTGATATACTTTATCCATCATTTCCCCAATGCTTTGAGAATCAAATTTGTCTTCCATATTGACTCTAGAAGTGGTTGGATATGGCTCAGACTCAGGAAAGAATTCCTCTATGTCTTCCCAGTCTACCCATGGATTGGGATCTCTTACTTCCCTTTCCAAATACTCAAGATCGCGTGCTCTCTGTCTCCTTTTGTGTTCCATGTCATCATCAACTTCTCTGCGCTTTCTCGCCTTTTCTCTTATTTTATCTTCCTCTTTCCTTTTCATATCCCTTTGTTCATTTGCCCTTCGCCTTTCCTCATCCCTTCGCCTTTGTATTCTTTTCTCTTGTATCCTTTCCTGTTCATTGGCTTCTATTCTTTTCTCCTTTAGTCATTCTTTTTCCTAAACTGTTCTTTTATTATCACGCTTTCTTTGTTCTTCTGCTCTCTCTTGTTTTAAGCTTGCTCATCTTGATATAACTGCTCTTGTTTTTGTCTATCTTTTCTTCTCGCTCCTTCGTCTCTCAATCATTCCTCCATTTCTTTACCTCTCCTGTCTTGTTCATCTTGACCTCCCCTTTGTCTTATATCTTCAATGCCTTTACCATTGATTTTAAGTAAAATCTGACCTCCCAACCATTTGTTCTGTACAAGCGCTATCTCATCAGTTTGATCCTCATCTCCCTTCCATATCTTTGTTTCTCTCCTTTTGTCTAGAGATGTATTTGTTTCATCACTTCTCTCCTTATCGCATCTTTCCTTGTCCCTCAGGACTTTGGAGGTTATATCTTTCTCCGAGTCTTTCTCTTGGCCCTCGTCACTACTTTGCGTAGGTGATTAGTATGACGGATTGCTATATCCCGTCGCTGCTAAGTTCTCTTAATGGGTATAACCCTTCATCTTTCTTAGTCTTGTCTTTCATTTCAGATGGGGCGGGTGGAGCAGAAGGCTCTTCACCACCCCTCTTGGCATATGTTGAGTATCCAATCTAAAGGAGGCTTTGCCTCCTTCTCGTGTTTAATGCAAAAAAAGAGGGGTACCTGTTTTAACGTCCCTAGTTCTACAGGTCATTCAATCAGAAATAACAAAAGGAACGAACTAGTAGACAAATATAAGGATGACGGGATACACAGACACATTTTTAGCTTGGTTTCAATTCCCAAGACTTTTAATTTTATTCAAAAAAATGCACTATATCTAAAACAAATATTAAACATTTCCTAGAGCACTATGGCCCATTCTTTTTTCATTCATTCACATTCATACTATCATCATCAGTCTCTCTTCAACAATTCATTCTTTGAAAAATGGTCTATATATAAAAAAACAGTCATATATCTGTTATGTTTTTATATGATTACAATTCATTATGAGACATCCCCATCAATTTGGGGTATCAAAAAAGTCTGTGTTCTATTTTTCCCACAGCTCTAACGTCGACACGTGTTTCAGTTGCTCTCTGCGAGCATCATCACTAGTACTCTCTCTGTACGGCAACCTTCTTCAGGACAAAACAACCCATTTTTCAGGCACATATAGGCCACACCATCTATAAAAATACATAACATCTGCATCAGTATTGTGTATTCCCATCAATCCTTTCAGAGTTATTCAATTGCATATTAATATGGTGTGCTCTATGATTTATAGAGCAACATCCAACTCACCTCCTATCCAGTGGAATCAGGAGTGGCAGGATGTAGTATTCTAATTCAGCACATCTTAGTTGGAATCCGGAGGATAATTGTCCTCTGATCTAAAGGTTAAAGGCATATATTTATTACCATTTATTATACCCATTGCACTTAATTGCAAAAGAATTTTTTTGTTTGTTTTTGTAACTTTGCGAAAAACGCAGGTGCCCATCAGTGGATGGGAACCAAGTTAAAAAGTTAGAAAGGGGGGCTATATCACCTGCTCAAAGTAGAAACAGCCACGGTTTCCAGTGTTGATTCGTTTTTGTTCGTTTTATTCTGTAGAAAAATCAAAGAGGGCTTCTATTTCCCAAAACCTTCCTTCTTTGGTCACCTTTCTTTCAGTTCACGTAGTGATTGAGTTTAGCTGGTATATCAATCTGTAAAAATATACAGATGACTACATTAGTCATCTATATTCCAAGTAACTCGTGCTACACAGAAAGTTCAAACAATCTACGGGGAGCTTCACGTCCTGTCAGCCGAATGGCAAAGGTCGTGCGATATTGCTGAGACCCTAAAGTTGACTTATGTCGATGGGCAATGGTATCTTATCAAACCATCCTCTGCTACCAAGTGAACTGGAGACTTCCAGCCCTCTATGAAGAGTAGCAATAACCTTGAGATGGATGGGGATGTAGATTTTAATCAAACATCAATAATCCAGAAGAAACAAATAGCTTGGCAAAAAGATAATCTGTTTTAATGTAAGTAAGTAAAACAGGGAGTACAACGAACATCAGTAATCGCCCAATACTCAACTCTCAATCATTTAAGGAAAAAACATATTATTATAGACCAAATGTGTCATGACTGACGTGTAGACCTGCGTCATTACCAACGTCATCCTACGTGGCAAACTTCTAAAACCTATCGGGAAGCGGGATTGGCTCTAAGTGAACTACTAAGTATAGGTGTAATATATGTATAGAGTAACAGAGAGAAATAATTAGATAGTCAACAACAGGTGGGACAACTATGCTCTCCCTTTACAATGGACACTATGAACGTCACTAAATGTACGACGTCGCATTGGCCATACAACTATAGGACCCCCAACTACGTAGCCCTCTACAATTGGTTGGCTCCGAACCCCCGTCAGTACTTTCCACCTTCGTGTGCAGCATGCAGACTGAACAACCGGGTGCGGGTGAGCTTGTCTTGATACCAGCTTCCCACCAATTAAAAAGGACACTCCATCACCTCAACGGTTCAGTGTCAGTTAGTGTCCAAAGTTGGCCTTGAGTTTGTACTGTTCTCTGGGATTTTTTAACAAGTATGGGTACTGTCTGGCTTCCCTGCGTAGGTGTAATCTCCTCATGCGTCCAATTTTCTTCCATCACGTGACCGGACACCATGAATTGAGCCTTTCTCATATATTTAACTGTATTTTTCAATAGTCCTCTGACGTCTTTGTTTATACTTGACCTCCTTGAACAGGAGCTTCAGTTCTTTCACGTTAATTGTATCTAATGTCAGCCAATTTTAGTTCTGATAAGACCTTAGCTCTTTGGCTCATCCAACTCCTTAGCTGAAATGTATACTGTTTAATTAACTTGCTTTTGTAACTGCGACACTGAATTTGAGGCCTTCCTCATTTGTTCAAGACTTGTATATACGTAGTGGAAATTTCATTCTTTATTCAATCCATATTTATCTATGAGGTATATATCTATATGTTGGCGCTTGCCGCAATCTATTTACTATATGCATTTGGCTAGCTTATGATTGCGTTGCTGCTTGTGTTTCATTGCATCTGTACATGTTTAAACCAACTAAATATCTTCATCATGTTTGTGGCATAAGTTTCTTCATCTTGATCCCAAAATGTCACTTATCCTTAGTACTACTTAGTTCTTCCTAAATCATCTGCCTCTCAGGTCTGATTATCTCCTATCTATGGAATCGATTCAGTTTCGTATGATGTCACCATTCTTCCTGGTCATTCAGTTTCTTTGTTTCATCAGGAATCACATTCAAATGACCATCATATTGTCTTGGATGTAGGTATAGTTTCCTTAATGGATACTTTACTTCCCATATTCTCTTAGGTATAGGCATTCTTATGTGTACTGCACAGAGTCATTGCTCTTCTTCTTGCCTTCTGATCGGTGCAGTATATGTCACATACTTTAGTGCATACTTATCAAGTAATGTAGGTGGGGTAGGTGGAGTAGGGGTACTTGGCTCCTCCTCTACAGTTCCGTTCAGGGTCTGCCCTCCCAGCTTCAGGAGGTTCTGGTTCTGGTCCACTGCAAAGGTCACTCCTGATGTGCCCTCAGAGAGAATAGGTGGCAAACCTTCCTTCTGCCTTGGATGGCGTTGTTTTCACCTCAGGCTGAGGGCTTTAGAAAGCACAGCTTTCCCAAAGGAAGTCCATTGGGTTCTTCCCAGGTGAATCTTTGTGTGTTGATAGGATTCGGGAGGATCTAAGTGAATCTAAAGAAGAGGTGGGAAACCCCTTCTTTTAAAGGCAAATATCTCCAGGTGGTTTGGCTAAAGCTAACCTGACTTAGTTCTTGAACAGAGTGAACTTTGCCCTTCTGATGTCACACCCAAAGTGCTTTGCTCCAGAGGAAGTGGAGTGGACAGGAAAGAGAAACAGAGAGAAACAAGATGGTGGAAGTCTCCTTCCATTCACCAGGGCCTCCTGCCTAATCTAATCTTGCCCCGTTCCCTTCCACTAAGAACAAAGCCCCTTGGAGATGCAGCACCATGTGTGAGGCTTCTCCTTTTGAATGGGTGTGCTGCTGTGATGCCTGGGGTCCAGGACACCTGCTTCTTGCAGAGGGCGTTGCCTGCTCCCACAAAGAGATCAAAGAAGATATGTGATCCTTCAGGTTCCTGCCCTGTCATTTGACTGTCTCCACCAGGCTGGGCAGAATACCTGTTGCCTTCCACAGCAGAGCTGACTCACAGGAGCTGACACACGTGCAATATCAATTGGAATGTGGTGGCCATGATCATAAATAGTACCATGCACCATGCCTAAACGCAGGCATATCTTTATTTAGAGTTTACCCTGCCACCAGCATGGGCTACTCATGATCATTGTAGTTTTGGTACGGGGGTATATCTAAAATGCCGCCCCTGTGTGGCAGAAACTTGGATGTTACTGCAGCTGTCAAGTGGGCATCTTCTGACCTTTCAATGTACTCCACAACTTGAGCAGGGCAGGCACCTCAGATCAAGCTACTAATGCATCAGGGCACAATTACACTATGATTTTGGAATGGAGTTGACAAGAAGGGCAATCTGGTTGGCAGATTACCCGTTAGGAGATGAAATTACCTGCATCATTTTATGTATTAACAAAAGTTTTAAAAAGCCAGTGCTTTGCATACTTGCCAGATGGTATTTCTTCACACTGTGTACATTCTAAAATGTGACATATGTCATGCTTAGGAATTGATTAATGAAGACAGGACATTGATCAAAGGGGACCCATAATATGAAAGATATGTCTCAAATAAAGCGCAAATTAAAGTAAAGAAGAGATGAAGAGGAGACACATAGGAGGGCTTTCAGAAACGCTAACACCACTTCCCATTGCACATTTTGCATAAACCAATAGATGGGGCACACTGAGAAAGGTAGCAGCTATCATTTATCTTGGAATGCTGTTCTTGCTATAAACATTATTGGTGTGAGGAAAAACATGCACCACCACTAACTAGACCTGCACCATAATGATGATGTTATTTTGGTTTACATAACTAGTTATTTTTATTGCATATATGTTGTTTAATAGCACAGTAAGTGCTCCTATCAACAGCATGTATATACGCAAATATGAACCCCAGAACACGAGCGCAGATCTCTGCAACAAGTGCTTAACTCACTGAGCTATCTTCTTCACCATGGTGCAACTCAAACGTATCAATATTCATTTCAACTTTGATTATTGCATTTTATTAATATATTCCCCAAAGAATATGGAATAGCCACAAAGGTTGTGCTGTAGTGAATGCACAAACTGGGCATTTAGAGGTTCAGTTGATCTAATCTGAACTTGGCTGCAATACCTCATCCCCACACTATGCATTATCATGATGTGTTTACATTTTTTTTTTAAGTGTAACACATGCTTTGCCAGGTAGGCATGTGGAGGCACTTCTCACATTGCAACATCTCAATCTATGCAGACAAATAGAACATACTTGTCCTGCCTGTTACCACTCTCCTTTTGTTGTCAGCCATCACCTTTGCTATGCACTTATTGAGATTTACAAGGAGATAATGGCTAGGGTGTGGATGGCAGGCCTGCAACAAAGATGAACTTTAACAGGCATGCTGGAGAGAAGTAAGCATGTTAGTGTTTTTTTGTCTTTCAAAATGATTACCAACATTGAGGTTCAGGGACTAAGCTGAGATTGCAACATATGTCTGTTTATTCTAATTTATACAGCTCCTCCTACAATTGTTCAACAATAACATAATTGCCATAGACAATGCTCTCAACGAAAGCCTTCACACACCAAAACATATTTATTGTGAATTGGGTCAGCATCATTTTAATTACTATTATTTTCCTGTTACATCTGGGGACACGACCTATCTGTCACATGCTTTTGTTTTCTCTTGGAGACACAGGCTCCAGGGAGGTTTCCCCAGCCAATAATGACAATTAATCAAATGTGCAATGGCTTAGAAATGGCCCATTATCTGAATGAGATATCATTTTCCCGGCCTATGTGTGGTAAAATACTCTATACAAACAATTAGAAGAAAAAGAGATAATTTAGCTCATACAGCATGGTGTGCGAAAACTATGTTTCTTTTAGAATGTTTGCAATCTCAGGCTATATATCCCTGCTTTCTGAAACCATACACTTATTTACGGACTCTGTGGATGGAGGAGCCACTCACTGGGCTCAGGGGGGCTGCCACATCAGAACAATTTTCCACTTAACTGAGGATCTGCCAATGCCCTTCTCAGGCTCTTACCCCCAATGGGAGGACCGCATTTCTTCCTCAGGCAAGCTTTTTTGATCTACGAGTCATGTTATTTTGGACACTTTAAACTAACCTAGCGCTTAAGTAATCAGAGATTTCAATGTTCAGCTAAACAGTACTCATTTTATCCACCTCTGAAAGGATGAAAAGCTGAGCTGACCCTGATGGAGTTCTGAAACGGTGTCCCACAGGTTACAGAGCTCATTGCCCCATTTCCTTATCCTTTAACTTTGTGTATATTTATTGCACTCTGAGATTATTACAAATCCTATGGAATGGCAAAGTTGAACTGTTAATGCCTGTCTCATGCATCCTGCCGGATAAAAGCTGATATTTGAAATAGATGGCGGCAGGGCCCCCTCAAACATGCACTACTGCAAGCATAACAATCTGGCCTTGGGGCTGTGGAGGCCAAATTAGAGAATCCTACAAGTGATGGGACGATATTAGCACAAAGCAGCACAGCAGCTGGCGGCTACAGTTTGACATCACATTCCACATAATTGCACTTTTAGACATAGAGATGCAGAGATTGGTCCAGAATAACATTGTGCTGATCAGGTACTTAAGCTAGGATTTAAATCGGAGTGTCTGTATGCTAAACTCAGTAATGTGGACACTAGGCCACACATCCCAATTGCTCACAGATGCCAGAGGTGCTAAGCAAACAATAACCTAAAACACAACACATGAGAAACCCCCACCAAGTGAGGCCACCCGGCCCTGCGAGGTCTGGGCAGTTTGCCCCTCTGACTGTCACTCCCCTTGTGACGACCCTACATGTATGATGAATGTACATACCTTCCCCAATTTGATGAGCATGCTTCTCCCTCACCTGAAGCCTAAAAGAAGGAGGGACCTGCTACACCACGCCCTGATGGAGCGAAGAAGCAGAGCATCAGCCTCAGGCAGGTTGCTGCAGTGTGCTACCCACACAGGAGGAGGGTAAGCATCATATCCAAGGTGGGCAGAAATCAAGATAGAAGCCAGGACCTGCTACCTCTCAAAGCGTGGGCCCTCGTGATGCTTGGCTCTGAAGCTCGAACAGGTTTCGCACCCACTGCCATACCAGTACTCAGGGAAGGCAGATAGAACAGTGACAATAGATTGGCTAACTGCAAGGACGGGTGGGGCCATCAGAAAACACAAGCACCCCCTATGATCCACATCTATTGCATTAGAGTACAGATAGGGAGAAATGGCATACGAGGGACACAAATCTTGTAGGTGGTGTTTGGCTATTTGCCCACCAATTGACTGCCTGTGCTCATGCTAATCCCTATGTCCATTCGCACCCAGTTCCCTCCCCTTCTGCCGAAAACACCTCCTCATGGGAACTCTTTTAGCTCGCTTTAATGAAGCCTTAATATCAAGCTTTGTCTTGAAGCACATGTGAGTGTTTTCTCAAAGCAGACGTCTGAGATTTAATAACTTAATTGGAGTAATAATCACGCTATTGGTATAACAAAAATGTCTAAACCAGGTCTTCCCTCAATTTATACGCACTATGCATGTCCTTCGCTGAAGGCCTGTTAAAAACAAGCACTGGCAAAGCCAGCAGTTTTGTCTAGTGTATACGTATTACACGTTTGTAGGCAATGCTATTAGACACCCAGGAACTCGCACCATTTTGCACCTGCTACCATCAATAGCCAGTTAATTTAACTGTGGCAGTGCCCCACAAACCCTTTTTCTCTGTCTACGCAAAAGCCCAAAATGTTGGCATTGCCAATGCTTGTTTTTATATCTTCCTAGTTCCTGACTGTTGTCCCCGCTCTGGCACCAGCAGTAAGCAGCACATGTCCAATCAGCAAACTGATTGGTTGCCATGTGGTGGGGGCTGCACACTCCGGGGGGCGCAATGAGTCATCTCATTAATTTGAGCTATTAGGTGGCAGAGACTGCCCATGACTATGCTAATCCCTATGGCCATTCCCTCCCAGTTCCTGTCCCTGCCCACCCCGACACCTTCTCATGGGAACTCATTCAGCTCACTTACATGAAGCCTTACCATCACACTTTGCTCTCAGAGTGCCTGCCAGTGTTTTTTCAAAGCAGTCCTCCGAAAGTTAATGACTTCATTTGAGCTGTAAACACACTACTGGTATAATAAAAATGTCAACCAGGTCTGCCCTCAGCCACTCGATTTATAAGCACTATGTGTGTCTGTTAAGATGTGGCCTTCCCCGAAGTCAGGAGTCAGGAGCAACAGATGGAAGGTAAGTCCTTTACTTGGATTCCAGGTTACAAAATAGGCAGCGACACACGTAAGTTTGACATGGGAGGGAAAGAATCACAAGCACCATTAGGCCTAAACCAGGCTCTCACAAGCTGACACACATAGAATGCTTAACTCACAACATTCTGGCCAGCTCAAGCACTCGCCACATTCCAAGCAACTGGTATACAGGGGAAGCAAAACAGGTGACCAACAGAGGCAAAACAAAAACAACAGTGCCCTTCACTGAAGTCCTGTTAAAAACGAGCATTAGCAAAGCCAACAGCTTTGGCTTGTGTATAGGTATTAGGCATTTGACAGGCACTGTGATTAGATGCCAAGTTACTTGCACCATTTTGCACCAGCTACCATCAATGGCCAGTTAATAGTAGGACGCAATGCCTGACAAGTGCCTTTCCCATGCCTACACAAAGGCCCAAACAGTTGGCATTGCCAATGCTTGTTGTTTTTGTGTGTGTAAAATGTGCATGAAGGCAAAGCATATGTTCTTTTCACTGTCTGAATGATGATGTAAATGAGAGAAATAAATAAAGAACACAAAAGGCCCGATTCATAGAATCTGGTGCAGAAAAGGCACTGCGCACCGAGAAGGAGCATGCATCAGCCGTGGCGCAGAGAAATGATTGCGCGGCACGCATATTCATGTATTTCCAGAGACATCAATAGCCGTGGTGCAAGGAACAGCAAGCTGTGACAGTAACACCCCCAACATGCCCCATGTGCAGTAAAAAGCAAATGAAATGCCTAACACAGCGCCAGCCTCCGTGCCATCACTCGGCCAGCATACAGCCTGCCTAGCGAAATCGTGTGAAAAAGAAAATGCACAACCCCCGACCACTCCCCAGCCAAATCATGCAAAAACACCCTGTGATCTCCGGCCGCACCCCAGCCAAATCACGTAAAAACTGCATGATCCCTGGCCGCATTCTAGTCATTCGTGTGAAAACTCTGCGCGATCCCTGGCCGCAACCCAGTGTAATCGTGCGAACACACCCCACAATCCCCGGCCGCACCCCAGCGAAATCGCGTGAAAACTCTGCACCATCCCCAGCCACACCCCAGCATAATTGCACGAAAACACCTCGCAATCCCCGGTCGCACCCCAGCCAAATCGTGTGAAAACACCCCGAGATCCCCGGCGACACACCAGCCAAATTGTTTGTCTGCACCTCGCAATCCATGGCAAGTAGGCCCCTCTTGACAGGACACCCACACCCCAGCCCCAATCACCTGTGATGCCACCCTGCAAGGAGCCCTCTCCACATGGGACACACCAGCCCCCATCACCTGTGATGCCACCCTACAGGCAGCCCCCTCCACATGGGACACCACAGCCCCATCACCCCACCCTGCAGGCAGCCCCCTCCACATGGGACACCCCAGTCCCCATCACCCATGACGGCACCCTGCAGGTAGCCCCCTCCACATGGGACACCGCAGCCCCCCTCACCCATGATTCCACCCTGCAGGCAGCCCATTCCACATGGGACTCCCCAGCCCCCATCACCCCACCTTGAAGGCAGCCCCCTCCACATGGGACACCCCAGTCTGCCCCATAACCCACTCTGCAGGCAGCTCCCTCCACATGGGACACCCCAGCCCCCATCACCTGTGACAGCACCCTGTAGGAAGCCTCCTCAACACGGGAGACCCCCATCCCCCATCACCTATGACGGCACCCTGCAGGCAGCTCCCTCCACATGGGACACCCCAGACCCCATCCTCCCTAATGCCACCCTGCAGGCAGCCCGCTCCACATGTGACACCTCAGCCCCCATCACCTGTGACACCACCCTGTAGGCAGCCCCCTCCACATGGGACACCCCAGCCCCCATCACCCCACCCTGCAGACAGCCCCCTCCACATGGGACACCCCAGCCCCCATCACCTGTGACGCCACCCTGCAGGCAGCCCCCTCCACATGGGACACCCAAGGCCCCATCACCTGTCACCCCACCCTGCATGCAGCCCGCTCCACATGGGACACCACAGCCCCATCACCCCACCATGCAGGCAGCCCCCTCCACATGGGACACCCCAGGCCCCATCACCTCTCCCCCCACCCCGCAGGCAGCCTGCTCCACATGGGACACCACAGCCCCATCACCCCACCCTGCAGGCAGCCCCCTCCACATGGGACACCCCAGACCCCATCACCCATGACGGCACCCTGCAGGTAGCCCCCTCCACATGGGATACCCCAGCCCCATCACCCGTCACCTTACCCTGCAGACAGACCCCTCCACATGGGACACCCCAGCCCCCATCACCCCACTCTGCAGGCAGCCCCCTCCACATGGGACACCCCCAGCCCCCATCACCGTAACGCCACCCTGCAGGCAGACCCCTTCAGACAGGACATCACCTGCATGCTGGATGCTGACATAGTGACACATCATCACTCCATCGATGGTGTGTCGTGCACCTTGACTGCCGTGTTGTGACACCACTCGAATATCCACCGGAAAATGTATCCTGCAAACCAAAATAAATGCATACACCTGGCCCACATCCATGAGCGTGGCAGCTGCTCAAACATAATTGTCTGCAACCATCTCCCAACATACACATGTACCAGGTACATGTTAAAGTGAGGCCCTGCTGGCCATGTGACAATGTCATGTCACAAATCCCCAGAGACAAATAGTCCTACAATGACAGAATAAAAAGCAGCCTCAATGTGTGCCACATGAATATACGCTAGCCAGGCGTCTCACTGCCTGAACCTCAATGAGCTACTATTTCTAGAATGGATTTCCTAATAAGCACATCACTGTTCCTCCCATGTGTGAAGGATATGATATGAAATTATATGAAATGATATGGCATTTATAACACACATATAAACAAGTGTTTGAAGGCGCAATGAGGCAAGGGGGGGGAACAGAGGGAAGGCAGAGACAACAATCTTACTGGGCCAGGTGACATTGAGATGGCACAAGTGCAGGGGAAGTGGGGAAGGAGAAAAGGGCAGGGTAGGGGGCAGTGCAGTACATGGGAAGGACATCAAAATAAATACAATAACAAAACAATTAATTAAAGTGCAGCCAGCTGATGCTAAGTGCAGACATCAGGTGTCAAGTGCTGGTAGGGGCTGTAGGAATACAGAAAAACAGTCCAAGTGCGGGGGATGCCAGGGCGGCAGTGCGGGGGTGCAAGTGGCAGGCGAGGGGACCTGGGCCCGAGGTCTGAGTGTAGCCAGGTGACCAGTGCAGATTCAGTCAGGAGTTCAGCGGGGAAGAGGAGGAGAGAAAGCACAGGCAAAGAGGAATGTTCTGAGGCCTGATTGTGTACATGACAATCAGACAGTGCACCACACACTGAGACAGCTGCATTGGTCACCCGATGTGTAAATACAAAGAAATGCCAATATTGTATGCCAGTGTAACAGGTTGACCAACACCAGAGATAATGATAACTGCACAAACATATACTGGTTAAGGGGAAAGCACTACATGTGTGTTACACAGCATCAAGCAAATCATGGTGAACACTAAAACACACACTAATAAAACTATGTACAAAATAAACATGCAGTAATGTCCAAAGTCCACTTCAAATAAAACAATAAATAAAAGGGAAACTACACATGAAGAACTATGTACAAAAAAACGGAGTAATGTCCAAAAGCTCTAAATAATAAATAAAATCAACAGAAACTTATATATAAAAAACTATGTACAAATACAGCGGGCTAGTCCTCCTCCTCACCAACGTCGCTCAATGACCGGGCCAGGACATCATCGAGCACTGCGTTCACTTCCACAATGCGTGCCTCTGTTGTCTCCTCGAGGGCTTGCAGGTCCACCAGCATGGCCCTCTCCCTCGGCTCAAATTCCCTGCAAGACTCCTTGAGGATGAGGCGACGCCGCCTTGCCCGACGCAGTGCAATCCCCACCCTGGTCATGGTGAGTCTCGCCTACAGAGCCCGCTGTCTCTCTGCCCCGATTCGCTGCCCATATTACTCCCACACGGAAGACATCCTCGATCAGAAGTCCACATTTGCGTCTTGCATGATGCCGGATACCTCCCCCCTTTGGATGGTATGCCCTGAGTTACGAAGCCTCCTACTAAGAGCCTGCTGCTGCCATTTTGCCCGGTGCCTGCGTCGCATGGACACCCTCCAGGCAGATTAAATTACCTGTGGGCGTCTGGCACGTTCCCTGCTCCTGGTTGCCTGCTCTCCCTCCATTGCCATAGCTTCTGTCATAGCCTGGATCTGCGTGGTGACCACCTTGCTGATCCAACGTTGACTCCCAACTCAGGCAGGGATGTTATCTCCACCAGACAGGCCAACATGGATGGGGTTGGGATGGGATGCAAAATTGGATGGGATGGAAAATTGTTAGAAATCAGTTTGTTATACTACTATTTTAGTTATGGATGGGGTACACAGCGGGCCCTGGTGGTATCTGGGCCAGAAGGCGCCCGGGAGGATGACTGCCGCACAGAGGAGCAAGACAAGGAGGGGTATGTGGCCAGCCCATGTATCCAATTTGAGACCAGGGATGCTGCTAGCCAGTTCAGGAGGTGCCAGACCTCATTGTGATGATGTGCAAGCCCATGGTTGCAAGCCTGCACATCATCACGAATGACGGCTGTACGCCTTGCAATGCCAGCTAGCAGGGGTTCCACTCTGTCTCGAATGGCCAGATCTGGAGGCATTGTGGTATCGGTTTGGGTGGAAGCATCTGACACCTGCGGATGGGTCTGGCCTGGGGCATGCCAGCAGGTGCATACTGGTGCAGGCGCTGGCCCAGGGACAGGATGTAGCACAGGCACCTCCATAGCAACCTGCACTGCTTCCTGCCCCTGAGTCAGGACTGCACCAGTCACACCCACCTCACCACCTCCGCCGGGACCCATGGACTGGGCTAATTACAGCCTCCTCCTCCTCCACCCCGCCAAACTGGAGGCCTCCCCAGCGTCTTCCGCAGTGGATTGCCCCTGTTTGAGCTCACCTGTCCCCCCGCTGCTGAGGAGTCCATGTCCACCTTCGCCCTCTTAGACCTCCCCTCAGCAGCTCTGGCCGATGGTTGAGATGCGGCACCAGTCTCCTCACTCCCCGATGATGTTGTTTCCAGGGTGGGTGACTGGACTTTGCGTCTCTGCCCGGTCGAGACATCCATGCTGCCTTGCTCTACAGCACTTTCTCCACCCTCTTCTTCCAAAACCGCTGTGGATAAGGAGACAAAGAACACAAACCTCAGGGTACTGTACCTATGTGTGTTTGGCACAAAACATATGCACATGAAGTACACTGCCAAAGTTCACAACCATCATCACCCACCACAACACAGAGGTACATGCAATGTACATACATGCACATACAGACAATCACATGCTTGGACATGGCACTGTCACCACCTACAAATTGTGCATGCTACATACACATGCGTCATGGGACATACACATACCATGCACATTTGAATTTGAATAAAACACCTATTGACCGTCGACATAAAGTAACTCTAGGTCTTCGGCAATATCACGAGTCCTTTGCCATTCGGCTGCGTAGACCGTGAAGCTCCCTGCAGACAGTGGTAGTGTAGAGAGACTGCAGACAGGGCCTGAAGGGACCCGTGTTCCCCATGCATCCCTTCCCATTCCTAGGGGCAGCTGAATGGGCGAAAAGTCGAAGAAGGCAGTAACAAAGCCGGTGATCCAGAGGGTCCAAGGAAGAACCATGTGAACGGTGAGTGAAAAAGACTAATGTTCTGACAAAAGTGCATGCTTTAGAACAAGTAACGGGAAAAGGTAATGGAGAGAGGCGGGAAAAAACTAAATATAGCTAGAAGTAGAGAAGACTGTATATATATAAGGGGATAATGACTCGGGAATAATTAAATAGAGAAAGGTTATCGGGGAGGACACCCGAGAAGAGAGAGGTTACCGGGGCAGATACCCGAGAAGTGAGAGGATTTGCCTTATTCCTACACTTAAATATAGCGGCTAGAAGAAATGTGTACCCAGAGTCCCACATAATGGGGAACAAATAGACTACCACAAGGGTTAAAGATGTCGTAAAAGGGGCACGTTTACACTCCATGAAGGGGTAATGATTAGAGGAAGAGCAAAGGATACGTGAGAAAAGAATAAAGAGACGAAGAGATGAAGAAATTCGAAGGGCAGTTGAATGTAGAAATGAAAAGAGAAAGGAAGAAGATAGGGTCAGAGAAGAGGTGAGGAAACACAAAGAATTTGATGACGATGTAGAATGTAAATAGAGACAGAGAGCATGTTATCTTGAATATCTGGGGGGAGAGGTTAAAACACCCGCTCCAGGAGGCCACCAGGGGGCGCACAGGCAATAGCTGCCTGAGTATACTGCTCCCACCGAAGCCAGACTGAAACAGGGGATTGAGCCCCCCGATCCCCACCAGGCGGACCCAGCTGGTCGGATTGGTGTGGTGACCCCCCCGAGCCTTCCCCGCTCGAAAGAGCGACACTCGGGGACCCCTCGGAGACCGAGAACGAGACCCGTGCCTCCGGAGGAGGAACGGCGTGAGGTCCCAACGGCCGCGGCGCCGGGGGAGGAGACGCAGCCCTTCCGAGTCGGGAGGCCGCGCTGGATGAGCCGGCCCCTCTCCCTGACTCGCTCTCTGCACCCGCTGGAGGAGTGCGCGGACCGAGGACAGCAGCCTCAATAGAGCCGGGAAACAGTCCTGGAGTGAGACGCAGGCCCCCGCCCCCCCGTGCTGGAGTGAATCGTGCCGGAGGCCCTAGCCGGCGGAAAGAGTGGGTACACAGACCTGGGGCCGGCACCCAGGAGACTCAGGCGGAGGCGCCGGAGCCCAACGCCCCCCGCGGCCTTGGTCCTGCCCCCGGAGCGCGCCCAACGCAGGTCGTATAAGCCGGCGGGAGGCCCCTACAGCACAGCCAGGCCATGACATGACATATCCTCGGGAAGGAAGGCGGTCCCCCCCCCACAGGGGCCCCCGGAGAGCACTGGAGCCGCAATCATAAGGTGGACAGGCAGAGAGGCAGAGTCACATAGCACAGGACACAAGCGGGTGGGGGCCCCAGGACCCCCTCCTAGGGCGTGTGCCCACCGGCCATCACCTAGAGTGAGTGACCCCAGGGGCTTGTTCTTCCGACCTCCACTCAACATCCCATCCTCCCCCAGGGGCACGAAGAAGACATTGTCAGTCCCGGGGGGGTCCGGGTGTGAGGCCCCCGCCTGGTGCTGGTGGGGCGTGTGCCCACCCAGAAGTTACCCCCCCAGAGTGGAGACCCAGAGCTTGGAGAGCAGGTGGGTGGTGGCCCCTGGTCATCCTCACAGGGCATGTGCCCGCCCCCCCAAGGAAAAAAATAAATAAATACATAATTAAACAGCTAAGTGTGGACAAGTGGCATCAGGTGGGGGGCGAGGGTCTCGGCGCTTTGTCCCTCCACCCTAAGGGAGAGACCCCATGGGCCCGACCAAGCGGACTCTGCCGACCTAACCAACCTCCCCCAGGAGGGCAAGAGAAGACCCCGACAGCCACGGGGAAGCTGGACTGGGTGTGAGGCCCCTGCCCGGTGTAGGTGGGGCGTGTGCCTGCCCAGAAGCGACCCCCCAGCAGCAGCAAAGACAAATAAAGATGAGTGGGGGGGTGGCATTGGCCCGGCTCCCCCCCTCCCCCGAGTCCCCTCTGAGTATCCCAGGAAGGAAAACACCGGCCAGTCCGGGAGGGGATCCCTTGACCCCACCGGGGCCGCGGAAGACTCGGCGGTGGGGCCCAGGGGGTGACCAGATGAGCTGGCAGGAGACCCTGCAAGAATATCGCTATCAGGAGGCAGGAAGCAGCAACAACGGTTCGAGCCTCAACAGAGAAATGGCCCAGTCGGAGGCCTCAGCACCTTCCACAGCAGCAATGGAAAGGGGCTTTGCCTCAATCTTGCAAGAAATCAGAGACATGCGTTCTGACATCGCCCAGAAATTCGAAATAAATGGACCAAAGAGTGGATAAGGTCGAGGACATGTTGCTACAGGTGGAAACCAACCAATCGACATCAGCGACCCAAGAAGTACAAATAGGCATGAGGCTAGCTGCCCTGGAGAAGAGGGATGAGGAACGGGCCTGACAGAACGACGATTTCGAAAACAGGGAAAGGAGGAACAACCTCAGATTCTTCGGGGTCCCCGACTCGGAAGGAGAAACGGAGAGAGACATTACCCGAATGGTGAGAGACATCATCACCCTCCTGTTTGCAGAAGAGATGACAACGGAACTCACATTCGACAGGGTGCACAGGGCAGGGGGAACAGCAGGGGGCCCCCGGTCGATTTTGGTCCGGTTCCATTACTATACGGAAAAGACAAAAGTGCTGGAGGAGGCCAGGAAGGCCCGGGAGATCACTTACAACAATGCCCAGATTTCAATCTATCAGGATCTCTCTGCCTATACACAGACGTAGAATGTGCCGCCCCCTAATGCAGCTGCTCAAGGAGAAGGGAGTGCGCTACAGATGGGGCTATCCTTTCTCTTTGGCCTTCGAATATATGGGTCAATGGACGACACTGATCACAGAGGACGACATAAGGGGAGCCATCCAGGACTACATGACGGAGCCAAACCCTTGGAGGGGTCCAACGGGACTGGGGACGGGAAGATCAAGTGGCCTTGCCCCGTCGGGAGACAGGAGAAGGAAAACTGGTGCAAGGAAATTCAGAAAAATGAACACTCCGTCACCGGCGAAGGAGGGGGAGCGGAACGACTCTGAAGGCTGAGGACGGGGGCGAACCGACCAGTTCGGGAATGAGGATTGATGACTCAGAGGTTCTACCACAAGCAGCGTCCCCTTGAACAGCAAGTATAAGGGGGCCATAGAGGGGACGATGCTACAGGGGGTAAGGGGGGGCTCAAAGTGACGAGCACTATAAAGATCGCCTGGCCGAGGAGGGCAGGCTTGTGGTCCGGCCAAATGCCAGCGATGGCGGAACTGGCTGGATGCCGGGGAAGGGGGAGGGGGGGCATATGAAAGTTGGGGTTGTTCATTCAGGGGTTGGGGACGGGGGGCAGTTGGGGGAACGTTTAAGGCCCACCCTGGGGGGAGGGAAGGGGGGAGCACAAAGTAAGACTAAGGGAGCGTGGAGGGAAGGACATTGTGATGACGTTGATGGAGAGAGAAGGAAACCTAGATTATGGCTGAAAGTCTGCCGGCCCTGGGAGTGGGTTCCCTCAATGTACGGGCCTGAACACCCCACCAAGAGGTCTCTGGTCTGTAGGGAATTTAGAAGGGCGAAACTTGACCTTCTTTTCTTGCAAGAGACTCACTGGGCAAGGGGGAAGGTACCCAAAATGCGGGGGGGGAGGAATTGGAGAGGATTTTTGTGCTTCCCACAAGGCCAAGAAAAGAGGGGTGGCTATTTTACTAGGGAGGCATGTAGGCTTTGACAAAGAGGCCATACTGAAAGACCCGGAGGGCCGCTACTTGCTGGTAAGGGGCTCCCTACAGGGCATCCCGCTCACTCTCGCCGTAGTATACGCCCCAAACGAAGGCCAAACTCAATTCTGGGAAGAGGTTTGGGATAGGCTAAAGCTATTTGTCCAAGGCACAGTGGTCTTGGGGGGGGGGGGACTTCAACATGGTCCTTGACCCAACCCATGATAGGAAACGCGTAGGTCCCCAAATCTCCAGGGCAGCAGATGAGACCATGGCATGAAACTTCCAGAAGGTTAACATGGAATTAGGCCTGGTAGATACGATCCCGACCCCCAGGACGGGTGATCCCTCCTTCACATACTACTCCGCTGTCCACACATCATATTCCAGAATAGACTATATCCTAGTGGATGAAACCCTGCGCCCATACGCCACTGGCCACAGGGTCGATCATGTCCCCTGGTCAGACCACGACCTGGTCCAAGTCACCATAGCAAGGGGATGGCAAAGTGACCGCAGAGGACGATGGAAATGCAACGACTCCTTGCTGAAAGACAAGGTCCACGCACAGGAGGTCAAAACACATAACGGAATTCTTCGAATTCAATGATAATTGGGAGGTAGGCACGCACACCCTGTGGGATGCCTTTAAGGCAACCCTACAGGGAGTCCTCATCAAAAAGGGAGCCCAGAACAAAAGAGAAAGGGAAGCCCAGGAGAGGTCTCTGAGAAAAAAAATAGCCCAACTTCAGCCGGGGGGGGCCCCCAGTAGAACCCCTGGACCGCGAGCGGGTAGCTACCCTGGACGACTATAGGCTCCAGTTAAAAGACCTCCTCCTACATAAAACAGAGAGGAGTCTTCAGCTGGTTAAGCAAAAGTACTATGAAAAGGGGGACAGGGCGGATAGGATTTTAGCCTGGAAACTGCGGGAGGTACAGAGAAGCAGAATGGTGAAAGCGGTGAAGAATGAGCGGGGGTTGATAGGTCACGATATGCCCCACATAGGAGAGGCCTTCCGCCGATATTATGAAAAATTATATTCATCAGAATATGACGGGGGCGAGGCAGAGATTGAAGGGTTCTTGTACTCCATACAAATCCCAGCCCTGACGAGGGAGATGGTGGAGAGGTTGGAGGGCCCGATGACCGAGGGCGAGGTGGAACACGTGATTAGCGGGATGAAGGTGGGCACTTCCCCGGGCGAGGACGGCTTCACAGTGTACTTCTATAAAAGGTTCCGCTCGACCCTAGCCCCACACTTAGTGAAGGTGTTTAATGCCGTGCTGGAGGGGGGAACCCTCCCAGAATCCATGATGGGGGCCATAATAGTAGTGTTGCCCAAGAACGGCAAGGACCCTACGGAATGCTCCTCCTACCGCCCAATATCTCTGTTAAACATTGATGTAAAGATCCTAGCTAAGGTGGTGGGGAAGCGGATGGAAGAGATAATGCCGAAGTTGGTTCATGGGGACAAGGTGGGTTTCATAAGGGGTAGACAGGGCTCAGACAACATCCGTAAAACCATAGATCTGTTCCATTACGCCCAGGAATTGGATCTCGATGCGAGTGTGCTCTCCTTGGTCTCAGAGAAAGCATTCGACAGGGTTGAGTGGAGATACATGGAACTCCTCCTCCAAAAAATGGGCTTTGGGGCACATATCAGGGACTGGGTGTCCGCACTATACAGAGCCCCAACAGCAAGGGTACAAGTGAATGGTAGGCTTTGGAACCATTCCCCCTTTCACAGGGAACAAGGCAGGGATGCCCACTTTCTCCCCTGATTTATGTCCTCACAATGGAGCCCCTAGCCATAGCAGTTAGAGCACACCCGGATATCAAAGGGGGTTAGGAGAGGCGAAGTAGAATTTAAGCTCTCCCTGTTCGCGGACGACATCCTGGCTTACCTGGTGGAGCCTAACTCCTCGCTCCCACCCTCCTGTCCCTGATGTCCACATTTGGGCATTTATCAGCGTTAAAGATCAACGCAACAAAGTCAGTACTACTCCCCATGTGAACACGGGACCCGGGGTTGGACTCCCTGGACAGGCTCAACGGGATAGTAGTGGACAAGGTCTCTATCCGATACCTGGGCGTCCTCCTCACCAGGGATCTATCAAAACTTGCCCCCACCAACTACGACCCCGTAATGGCAGGGATTACTTCAGACCTGAGGAGATGGGTTATAATGATTCTGTCCTGGTACGGCCACATGACGGCGGTAAAGATGAATATACTACCGCGTCTACTGTATCTCTTCACCGCTCTCCCATCCAGCGTCCCCGACCAAACCTTTAGGGCACTACAGAACGGAGTGCGAGGGTTCATATGGCAGGGGAGGACCCCGAGGACCGCGAGGGCTGTTCTGACCTTACCGAGGGAGGAGGGAGAATTCGGGTTACCAGATTTTCAACTTTATTTCCGCGCCGCCCAGCTGCGCGTCCTCCTGGAACACATGAAAGAGGGGATGGGAACCTATTGGTCCTACTTGGAGGACATGGACGCCCACCCTCTCAAAGTTCGAGACCTCCTGTGGGCCCCGTGCAAGTTCATCCCGAACAGACTTAAATCTCACCCAACACTGTGAGTTCTCTGGGCAATCTGGAAGGAGGGCCCCCAGACTGCATACCGAACGTCATGGCCATCCCCGATGTCCTCACTCTGCGGACAACCCCTCAAACTGGGTAGTAGGGGGTTCCGGAACGCCCACGCCTGCTCAGTCTCGGGAATGGAGTAGGCGGGGCAGATGTTCAAGGAAGGGGAATTCCTAACATATGAGGAATTGAGAGACGCTCTCGGGCAGGAGTCCCTCTCCATATTTGAATACCTCCGCCTGAAGGGTATCCTCTGCGACCAATCATCGGGCCAAAATTTGAAGAGACAGCTGACCCCCTTTGAGAAACTACTTGACACAGCGACTTCGAGGAAGGGGGCGGTGTCCGGGATGTACAAAATCCTGAACACTATCAACCTAGTGGAGAGGAGGGGTTTCCTCTCATTCTGGAATGATCTAGCATGGGAGGCCATCTCGGAGGACGCCTGGTCAAGGATATTTAAAATAGCATTCCATGGGAACTTGTTCACAGCAGATATGGAACATAATGTCATGATGCCTACCCCCGGGCATCCGGATCAAGCACATCAGCCCCGGGAGCAGGCATCCAGATATTTAATAAAACCCCAGCATCCCCGGCTGGGGGCTGTCTGGGTTCAGTCCTGGTGCCTTAAGCGCCAGGCTCATAGTCTTTACTTACCTCATGCAGACCATGCTGCAAATGAATCCAAGCCAACGTGAGGCCTGGATGGGACTATTTTACTACAGGGACTATTTTTTACTCAGGTGTGGTTCTAGGGACTTCTTACCTGGAACTACTTTGGAGGCTATTTAAACCACGCCCGAACAGCACCACATGCTTCGCGTTATTCTGCATCCAGCAGCGTACCGCTCACCATGCCTGCAGTCAGCATCCAATCTTCAGCCACGCCCATCTCGAATCCAGAGCTCCTAGCATTAAAAGAAAGAAGAAGGAAAGGTTAGGAAACAGATATTATTTCAATCCTTACCTGAATTACGGATCCATCACGTCTTCGAACTTAAAAAGGACATTATTCTACACGTGTCGCATCGCCAGCTGCAGCGCCGCGCCATACTCACCAGTCCTCACAGCATTTTTCGGTCCGGCGCAGCCTCCATAATTTTCTCTGCCAAATTCCACCATCTAGGGGACAAATGAAACATAAGGTGAGCCGAAAAAGCCAACAAATACAACCTCTCCACCATAGACTTACCTGATTAACAACCGGAGGCATTACTCGGTAACAAACCGCAACTTCTTACACCGCACCTGTAAGGAGAGAGAAGCCAGAAATTTAAACACACGCATCTTTTGCTGGACAGTGTTGGGTAATACAGACTCTTACCTGAACACCATCAGCTGCCACAAGACAATCTTCCCTTGGACTCAGCTGCAACACAAGAAAGGAATGTACAAGAGTGAATATCGGACATATTGAACTCTTTGAACTTTATACTTACGGGTTCTCGGCTGGAACCTCGAAGTCAATATTCATCCGGAAATCTTCCAACGCCTTCAAACCAGTGAAGTTACTGGTATCTACGTGCCCCTGCATTCCGCGCAGGATGGAGAGCTCATCATTTACAAACATAAGGAGAATACTTCTACGGGTCAAGCAGACAAGGTTAGGCGGTCCAGTCCAGTCTGTCATCTCTGCACTACGCTTCACATTGGAGGAGGTCGCAGCTGTCCGGGTCCGATCCACGCCCCTGTGGGAGCCAGGTGAGCGTAACACATAACTTTAAGATTCTGCAGGGGTGGCATAGGGACCCAGTGAAGTTGTCAAAGATGTTCTCTGGGGTGTCCCCCGAATGTCCAAGGGGCTGTGACCAGGCGGGAACGAGGGGCCACATGTGGTGGCATTGCCCAAAAGTACAGGTGTGTTGGGAGAAGGTAAGGGGTTGGATTGCTGAAGTCTCAGAGGAACTACTCCCCCAGAACCCACTGACGATTTTGTTGGGACTCCCCCCGGAGGACACGGAAATACACAGGTACCCTAGAATGTGGGAAACAATGTTGAGGGCGGGTAGGGTGGCCCTGGTGCAGAAATGGAAGAGCCCGGAGACACCCTCAAATGAGGACTGGCAGAAAAAAGTAAAGAACATGTTCTTAATGGACAAACTAACGGCAATGATGAACAATGACTCTGGCTCATTCCAAGCAAATTGGTACGGGGTGCAGCAGACCTGGGGATGGGACGTTCATTGATACCTAGTCGGGGCCCAGGCAGGGGCGGGCGGGGATGGGGTCAGGGATGAACGAAAATATATTTAAAAAATAAATAAAAAAAAAAATTGTACAAAAAAAGCCGGGCGCCCACGGCCCGGGGGACAGCAGACGAAATACAGCCATTGAAGAAGCCAACAATCACAATCACTCCTAAGCTCCAGACACAATGAGGTTTCATGGAGACTCCCAAGATCTCGGTTCATGTTTGGTTATGTTATTAGGGGAGAGGGTCTGTATTGGGGTTGGGGGAAGGGGGGAGGAAGGACAGGCGTTTCAGGGCCAGTCGACTGTATAACCTTTGAATCTGCATCAAGCCCGTCTGTTAAATTAAGAAAATGTTAATAAAACCAAAGTTTAAAAAAAGAAATAAACCCGCTCCAGTTGTAGACTGGGAAGACATCCAAGAATTCTTTCCTGAGTACGATTCACTACCAGGCACGTCTAGTGCAAAAACTGACGATGACTTCAACACCAGAAGCATCGGAGAAATGATCGATAGAATATATGATGATATGAGGCTAGAACAAATACCCCAAGTAGAGGGGGAAGATGAGCGCCTGGAGAGCACTCAGCTGTATGACACTGAGGATGTCACCCGAAGTAGTGGGAATAGAGACCTATCCCTGGATAGATTAGAAATAAGTAGGAGTAAGGAGGATACAAGGAGAGGCACTAGTTGGGGACAGACAATGTCCGACTCTGAAAGGGAGGAGCGCGAGGAAAATGAGGGAGAGGAATGGAGCGAACGATGACTCCCAAGGGACAAAGGGAAAAGGACGTCAGACACTAGTGAGTCTGCACCAAGAGCATCAGAGTCAGCCACACAGTCTGACTGATATGAAGAAGTATCTCACGGTCAGAGGGGGGGTCTTTGCCGCCTTATGTGGATAGGCTTAGGTCATTGCCAGGTAGACGGCGATGCAGGAATATTACCCCTGCAATAGACAGGAGAACAATGAGAGAAGAGAGAGAGGGCTACACATTCCAATTTCCGCTACTCGAGAAGTGGGAGTAAGACCACAATATATTCCATGGCCACACATGAGTCGAGAATATTTGAAAAACAAGCTGCCAATGCTGACATCGGGAGCTGGAAAATAGATACATGAGTTAGAAAAAATGACAGGAGGAAACGCGTTAGCTATAGGGGACATTAACGGTCTCCTAGTCGCCATACTTGGTGAGAGAGCAGACGATGTGTGGGCATGAGCAGGCTACCCTGGCGTAACCACAATTAATACTGTGCACAACAGAGCTTCACTTAACAACTGTAGAGCTGCAGTATGGAAAGCACTTCGAGTACTATACCCAGATACTTCAGATATGGGAGCTATAATGATGCGAAAAATGAAGGCGTCTGAAGATCCGTTAATTTACATACAGAATTTTCAAGACGCGTGGGTACTCAAGACTCATGAATCTTGGACGAAATCTATACCTGTATTCTACCATATATTGTGCCAAGGGCTGCCATAGCCAGTACAGAAACAACTCAAGAAATTGGTAGGAATTGAGGCTAAACCTTGGGCAGAAATACAGCTGACCATCGTACACTATTGCAGATTACTGCAAGAAAAGAATCGCAAAAATGAAGCAACACGAAAAGGTGCGGAAGCAAAGTTGGTGCAGAAGAAATTGTCAAAGTATGCTCTTGAGGGAGCCATGATAACTAGTGCAGCTGAATCGAGCATGCCACAGGTGACTAATCAACAGCAGAGCAGTCAGAGCAATACAGGGTTTTACCCTAGGGGAAGAGAATTCAGGGGAAGAGGATGGCAGAGTAATCAGGGAGGTTTCCAAAATAACCAAGGAGGTTTTCAAAATATGCAAAATGGTAATCAAGATATGTCAAACGGGCAAATGATCCGACCACCGCCAGTATGTTGGCTGTGTGGAATGACAGGGCATTTGGTGCGCACATGCAGAAATGAAGGCATGATGCAGAACGGCCAAGGAACAGGAGCAGGCATGGCAAATCCACCTGCAGTTTTACAGCAGGGTGGTGCACAGAATCACACGGTGCAACAACAAGCGCCAGGAGCGCAACAGGGGGTGCAACCACAAAGCATGGGGAATTTTCCACAAGGACAATCCCAACAGGCACCAATGCAACTATCACAGACGATGAGCACAGGGCATACCATGAACCCTGGAATAACCAACCATAAAATGCTATGTGCAGTGTTCCCAACTGCCACGGGTGCACACAATCAGCACAGGTGGAGGCAATGGAGTGAGGGCCAGCACCAAATGAGCACACCTACACACCGCACCCCTTCCCACAGCAAAATGATTTCACTAGTAGTAGCAATACTGGGGCTGGAGGACATGCTTGCATTGCTACACCAGCAACAACAACAACAACAGCAGGCACCACAGACGAGATGCAGGAGGAGAAGGAGGGTGAGACAGGTCCAGCATGCCCCAGCAATGCAGCCAGTGGTACCACGCAGGCAGCCCCCAATCCCTTGCATCAGAGCAAGTCCATTCAACCTAACCCCTGAGCAGATCCACACCCTGTACCATCTGGACAAGGACACTATCACCACTATTGTGAACATGATACACAACGACATTGTCAGCCTCATTGAAATAAGCACCGCCATCCCCCCTCTACTCATGGTCGTGTCGGCGCTCCACTTCCTTGCCACAGGCACCTGCCAGCAAACAGTGGGGCACATGCATTGCATATCACAACCCTTATTTTCTTGCATGCTGAACCAAGTACTGGATGCCCTCCTGAAGCACACAAGGGACTACATATCCCTACCATGGACTCCCCAGGAGATTTTTGATACCAAAGTTGGCTTCCATGCACTGGCAGGCATGCCGAATTGTATAGGTGCCCTCGACTGCACCCACGTGGAGTTGTTGGTCCCGCATGCCATGGAGGCGGTGTACCACAACCGCAAGTAATACCACTCCATCAATGTGCAGATGGTATGTGACGCCAGCAAGATCATCACACATTGTTGTGCCCAATATCCTGGATCAACTCATGACTCAATGGTCCTGCGGAACTCCACGGTACCACGCTACATGCAGGATGATGTGCCTGGCTGCTTGGTAAGTTGCATGACAGGCACATGGCAGTGAAATGGGGGGAGAGATGCACACACCACCAAGGTGTCATTGTTGATGTGACAGCACGATATGCACATCACAAAACACTGTGCCCCAAAGCATCCCTAACTGAACATGACAACCAAATCCCATAGCAGTGAAGTCAGCTGGACACCTATCACAACATGCCAAACTTAAAAACACCCCACATGCCACAACACATCCAACACCCATCATCGTACCTCACCCTCCGTAACACAATCCAGCAACATGCTGTGAATAATCACTATGTAAATGTCGGCAGCAAATCACTACAAAGGACAAGCTCCATGGGAGTGCACTGAACAAAATCACCAAGGGAATCCACAGCTTGACACAGGGCCGCCACCACCACAGAAGTGCAGCATGTCACCATCGTAATAATCAGCGCTGAATGCCTAATATTGCAGAGCCTACTGCCAACACTGCCAGTTAGAAAATCATACAGAACACAACACATCACAAATTTGACACAAACACAGCGGTATGCATCCACAATGCATGAGCAACATCAAGGCAGTGTACACCGTGTATCATCTTGGAGATACAACCCACACCATAAACCCATGGCACAGAACACATTGAGGGCATTAAAATTGTGTGCATACAACCAGGGACCAGGGATGTGCATGTGACCAACGATAATCTTCAGGCATGTGTGACTAGTACAGCTGTCCATCATTATTCGACTGACATATACCTTTTATTGCCTCTCACGCAGGTGATCGTGGCTATCCCTTGAAGCCGTGGCTCCTCATCCCCTGTCCAAAACCCACAGAACAGGCACGAGGAGGACTGCAATCGTTCCCATACCCGTACCCGTGTGGTCATCGAGCAGACCTTTGGCCTGTTGAAGACGGTTTCACTGCCTTAGCCGGTCGGGTGGGGCACTCCACTACAGGCATGAGAAGGTGGCCAAGATAATCACGGCATGTGTCATGCTGCACAACATGTGTATCCGACGGAACGTGTCCCTGTCCCCTGACATTGAACTGCAACCACCTGGTGATGATGAAGGGGATGAAGAAGATGTGGGTGCACATCATCACGGTGCCGATGCACAGGAGGGACGTGCTGTGCGTCAGTCAGTGATTGCACAATATTTCTGACACACATGGGTGCAGAGGCTGACATGAAAGTCGGACAGAGGGCACTGGGTGTGGGAGTACATGTACAATATGCACTGTATATCAATAAATGACACATATGCAGTAAAGAATGTCCACTCATGACTTTTTTTCACACAACGGCTGTATTTAACTGTCCAAAAAATATTAAAGTGCTGAAACCCTCCACCTCACACACCCTCACCCCCTCCCCCTCCCCCCACAACTCCCCCACATACTCACACCGCCCTCCCCTCCCCAACTCCCCCACACACCCTCACCACCCTCCCACTACCCCACAACTCCCCGACACACCCTCACCCCCCCAGCCCCCCCACAACACCCTTGCCCCCCTCCGCCTCCCCCACAACTCCCCCACACATGGTGTCCAACAATTGTCTATTGCCTTCATCAGGCTGCTAAGTCTACATCCTGCCACTCCCTGCACCAGGTGGTGGCACGTCCGAGCGGCGTAGGGTGCGCGCCGACCTGTGTAGGGGGCTGGATTGCATGGTGCTTGAGGAAGATGTGGTGGCCACCTGCTCCATTCTGGGGGCTTGACGCTCAGCCTCCATCGAATTAGCAATGCGGGGGAGGACCTGCCTCAGGGCAGACACCTCCTCACACAATCTATTTGTGCTGTCCACGATGATCTCCCTCAGGGAGGCGGTGTTGTCGCGTCCCTCCTGCCTTGCTTGGGCACTGTCTGTGACAAACTGTCTCACCAGGACAGTGAGTTCCTCCTGCCGCTGCACAGCGTGTCCTGCCTGCTGCACCCCCGCCGGTATATCAGTGGAGGTGGAGGGTGCGTATGTTACATGGGCAACTGCATTTGGATCCTCTATGGGACTCATGTTCCCTTGTATGGACTCCCTCCCAGACTGCTACAGGGTGGTGTCGTGGTATAAGTCAACAGGTGTGAGCTGGGGGGATGGAGCTAGACTTGGTGTAGCAGGTAGGTCATGGGAGTCGTCCTCGACAGGCACACACACCTGTCCCTGCACGTCATCATCTGTGAGGGGTGCTGTAGCTGCCGCATTACCAACAGAGTTGTTCTCTGCAAATTGTGGCCCTTCAACTGTCTCCTCTGCAGGTGTCACAGGTGTTGTGGGTACTGTGGTGATGGGCCTTGGTGGCACCAGTGCCGTGGCATCCAGGGCTGGTTTGGTCTTTGGTGCCTGTCGTGGCTTGTGTGGGGCTTTAGAAGTGGAAGGCATGTTGCCTTCATCCCTGGGCCTCTTCCGGGGTGTATTCTCCTGTGGCGGTGAGCCCCAGGCCTTGCTGTCAGAATCTAAGCCTGTGGGGGATGAAGAGAGGGACGGCATGAGAGATGGTTTGACAAGCATCATGCAAAGATTTGTATTATTGCTCATCTACACATTAGAGGGGAATAGGCAGTGGAGTTTTGATGATCAAGTTGATTGCTATATGGGTGGATCATGCAGGCATCTGTCAGGGTCACTCATGTTGAGGCGGCCGTATGCTATGTGACATGCATTTTTGTTGTGGCCTGCGTGCAGTGTGACTTATGCCATTTTCATATTTGTGTGGTGTGTGTCAGGTATGGCAGTGCATGTGTCTGTGCTGCAGACGACAACTAGGCTGGGAATGTGTATGTATTGGGCCATGCCTTGCCTCTTTAGACAGACAAATTGGTGGACTGTCATCAGACTTTGCATTACAGTGTTTTCTTAGGCAACTCGCCTCCCTCCGCCGATGATGTGGCGCCACACTCCATATCGCCCACGCCTTCGATGGCCTCTATGCCAATCGTGCTGGCACAGATCTCCTCCTACCGGCTCAGCTTTATTGGTGAGCTTGCTCTTCCACCAGTAGCCATGACCTGGCTCCTGTTTGCGGACAGGATGTTCCTGACTCGGAGGCGCAGGTCATCCCATCTCTTACGGACTTCCTTTGTGGTGCGGGGGTGTTGCCTACCGCGCTGTCCCTTTGGGCGACTAGTTCCCAAATGTCCTTCTTGAGGACTGCCTCCATCTTGAGGCTGTTTGCAAATACGACATCGGCATTGTCAGCCAGGGTCTCAGCCAACATGGGGAGCTCATCCTCGTTAAAGCGCTCCTTGCGCTGGCGGGAGGAACCTTTTTTAAATGCCTTGGGCATTATATAGTTGTTGGAGGTTGATCTATGTACTCAGCAATATGATCCAGGTCCTGGGTGCTGAGGATGGAGATGGATTGTGTTTTAAAAGATGGCTGCCGTGCTCTTTCCCGTTTCTGTGCGATGATGCTACTTCCGGTTCCGCTTATTTACGGGCACAGCTAATAGCGGTCAACGCTAATAGCGGTGCCTGCTAATGCCATATCCATTGATGCCGGTAGTGCTGTCAGTGCTTTCCATGATGCCGCTAAGGTCAATTTTTTGGACTTTAGCGGCATGCCGGTAATGTCGGTACTGACATGGTGCAAAGCTTGTGCCCGCGAACTCATAATAGCCCTATATTAGCGGGCTCTTTACTACATGGACACAGTATTTGCTCCATGTCGTTAAGGACAGTTACTTACATCCAAACTCGTAATGAGGCCCTCAGAGTTTTACAGGAGCTACCAGTCGTGTTCCCTTCACAAATGCACTTCCAGTCTCCATAGGAGAATGTGAACTGAATGTGCCTTTACTATATTCTCGGCAGACCCCAGTAAACATTTTGGGTCGAGATCTAATGACAAAATTAAACATGACAATCTCGTTCACGGAGGAGGGCATAGTATGTTCCACTCCAAGAATGCACTACTCAAATGCATGCTAAATGATTAGAGCATACTCAGGACACATAGCCATGAGGGCCATAGCATTAGAGCCAGAAATGTTCGCATATCGTATGTGGTGGTCAGTCAAAATCTCGAAAACAAAATCTCGAATGACAAAAAGCACGAAACAAAAATCTCGAAAAAAAAAATATCTAATTTTTTATTTATTTATTTATATATGTTTTTGGGGTCAGGTAAGTAAAAAAAAGGGGTAAAATAAAAAAAAAAATGAAAAAAGGGGGTTTGGGGGGAACCCCCCCATTTTGAAAAAAAACGCATTGAAAAAAAAATTCGATATTTTTTTTTTCGAGATTTTAAATTCGTGCTTTTTTTTTCGAGATTTTGACTATAAACCATCGTATGCGTGTGCTTATGGCAGGATTGCCAGGCCTTGCAGACAAAGTCATGAGAACCCCTGATGAGTTCTTATTCAGACCCAGAATACCGATGCATGAGGAGAAGGGACAAGTATTTCCCTTGATGATACACACGGCTGCAGTGCGAGGGAGAGTGGCCTTGATTGATGGTTATGACAACAAGGGCCGACAATGGTGTGCAGTAATCGCCATTGAAGAAGGATATCGAGTGACCGACGTCACCAATGACGATCTGTTTGAAGAGCAAACAGATATGGGAGAGACAATGGTGGAAGTGAGTCTCACCTTTTGGTAAAGATGATTAAAAGAGACCTCAGTGAATGATGATGGCACTAAATCTCCCTGAATATTTTGATGACAACATAGCCAAGGTGCCTGTCTCAGTATGGACTACAGGCCCCTATGACGTAGGCCTCTTGAAGGGGGTTGGAGAAGTGAAGATTAAACTGAAACCAGGAGCAATTCTAACAAAAGCCCGACAATATCCCATGTTCAGAGATGCAGATGAGGGGATTTATAAGACAATTTCTGCTATGATAGAGCAAGGTATATTAGTGACGTCAGAGTCGTCATGTAATACGTCAGTGTACCCTGTGAAAAAAAGTAAAGGGGGTCTTCGAGGTTGATCCAGATTTACACCCAATAAATGATATTGTTGAGGCTGAGTTCCCTTTGGTCCCTAACCCGGCTACAATTCTATGTAATATATCTGTCGAGGCAATATATTTCACGGTGATTAACCTCAAAAATGCATTTTTCTCAATCCCGTTGCACCGTGACTCACAAGATATGACGTCATTCACGTTCAGACAAATGCGTCTGAAAAGCATGAGGCTGCCACAGGGGTACTGTGAGTCTCCTCCTATTTTTAACAGAGTCCTGCAGATGGATTTGAGCAATATCACACTAGAAAGTGTTGTCCTGCAATACGTGGATGACATCTTAATTTGTAGCACAACAGAAGAAAAATGCAGGCAGGATTCTGTTCAGCTATTGACTATACTGGCTGAGAAAGGATATAAGGTTGACAAAGAAAAGTTACAATATTGTCAACAAGAAGTGCTGTACATAGGCCAGCTGATCTCACATGAGGGAAAGAAAGTAACCCCAGAAAGGGCTTTAGCCATGTTTAACACAGCTAAGCCACACACGATAAAACAGATGAAGAGCTTTCTAAGCCTATGCAACTACGTTAGGGCATGGGTCTTCGACTATAGCTCCTACACTAAGTGTTTACTTCAGGCCCTAAAGAAGGCCCAAGTGACGAAAGAAAAGATCGAATGGTCTGAGACCATGGAGAAAGGATTTGCTGAACTCAAAAGAGCCATCTGCACAGCACCAGTTCTAGGGATCCCCAATTATGCAGAGGAATTTTACCTGTTTTCACACACAAATGGCAGCGTTATGACGGCAGTACTCACACGGAGAACCACATTGGGGTACAAGCCCCTGGCATACTACAGTAGGAATTTGGACCCAGTAATGAGAGGTCATATCCTGTGCATACAAAGTTTAGCTGCCGCAGCGTACGCCATAGAGAAGGCTACAACCATTGTGATGGGTTGCTCAATGACGTTGTACGTCGAGCACTCACTATTTGCCATTCTAGAGAAACCAAAGGGCACATTGACATCTCAGAGAGCTTCTGCTTATGAAGTTATCATATCAAATCCATCGATTAAAATAGTCTGATGTAAGATAGTAAACCCAGCTATGTTCATAGCAGAGCCAGTCATGGAAGGAGAGCCCATACATGACAATGCAAATTATGAAGAATTCTATGATGAAATCCCCAGCGTGAAACAAAATGCCTTGGCATCAGGAGAGATCGTCTTTATTGACGGGTCTTCGACGATCGACCAAAATGATGGGCAAGGATGCACAGGCATTGCTATGATGAAGCACACAATGAATGGAGAGTTTCGAGTGCTTCTTAGTGCACGAATACCATCTCATTATTCAGCACAGGTTGCAGAATTATTGGCGTTAATACTCGCCATTGAGAATCACACAGACCAGGAAGTAACGGTGTACAGGTACTCTGCCTATGTGACGTCGACAGTGCACGCAGGCTTAGCGGGCTGGAAAAGGAGGAGCTACCTCCGAGCAGATGGCATGCCAGTGCAGCACGCAGCCTTATTGGACAGGATGATCAAGGCACTACAGCTCCCAGTGGGCATAGCGGTCATGAAATGCGCTGTCCACACGAAGGGGACAGATTTTATCTCACGCGGAAATCAAGCTGCAGACACGGAAGCCAAGTGCATGGCATCCAAAAGTGAAACAATCATGGAAATGGAAGTTATCCATGCCAACGAGCGAATGATGGTTGCACGAACTGCACCTGAAAGTTACAGTAATTTGGGGCAAACACAGCTAATGGAACTCCATGGGGAGGCACCACAGGAAGAGAAGAACCTGTGGAAACGTTGAGGGTGTTCTTTAAACCCCTCTGACATCTTGTGGTGACAAGACAGCACTGGTAAACCAGTAATGCCTGTAGCCCTATTAAAAATAGCGCTGGAGCAGTTACATTACCCAGCGCACATGACAAAAGAGAACCTAGCAGCAACTCTCGCAGAAGACTGGTTCATACCGAATTTAGCGGAGCACGTTGCATTCTTCATGGTAAACTGTATAATTTGTCAGCAATTCACGGCTGGGCACACATTAAAAATAATGAGAGGAGTCATCCCAAGGCCAAATGGGCCTTTTCAACACTTGCATGTCGATTACGTCGACATGATTCAAGTATGTAACGGGTACAGATACTTAATTGTTGTGGTGTGTCCATTCTCTAGATGGATTGAGGCAGGTCCACACCCAGACTCTACCAGTGTGGCCAAATTTATAGTGAGAGTAGTGTTCCCCAGGTGGGGGGTGTGTGAGGTCATGAGGTCAGATAATGGCCCTCATTTTGTCAATGCAGTGTTCGAGCAGATTAGCTTGCTGCTTGGTATAAAGCACAAGTCCTCGTTGGCGTATCATCCAGAAGGTAATGAAGTCTGTGAGAAGCTCAACGGCTTGTTAAAGGAAAGGATAGCCATGTTGAAGCTTACTTTAAAGAAGGGATGGTTGCACTACCTTCCACTGGCACTGTACGCACTTCGGAACCAACCCGGGTCTGACCATTATCTTACGTCACATGAGATAGCCACAGGAAGAAGAATGAGAACTCCTCTAGCACCCCGAGATAGAGCTACATGTGATGCCCAGTCAAAAGGAGAGGTTTTAGGGTCTGAAATGCAAAACTATCTGAACTGCATGACATCTTGCCTTACTTTGATTTCAGACCAGCTGCAGAGACGACGAAAAGGGTGCAGGGTAGCACAGAACACAGAAGGAGATACTACAACAGACCAAGTTCAAGGTTTACGTGTTCCATCCATCTTCCCTGGAGACGCGGTCCTTGTGAAGAATCATACGAGGAAAAAGTTGGACGAGCCAAGATTCAACTGTCTTTTACACTGGAGGACTGCACTCCGTCCGCAGTGAAACTACAAGGCAGGAGAGCTTGGATTTTTCTTGGCGATATAAAACCCTACATCGGAGAAGACCCCCTGGCTGCACCCCAATGAGAGGAATCGACGAGCGACGGGGAAGAACCACAGCACGTGCAGATGAGATCCATGATGCGGAAGAAGGACGCATGACCAGCCAGATAAAGACAAAGAACTTTTTGTAAATTGTGGCTTAAAATTGGACACTTCCTCTAAGCAAAAAAGGGGAGAAGGACATAAAAAACAGACACTCTGTGCATCCTAGTTGCAGGGTGAAGAAGAAAATTGCACATGTAAGCCACAACACAGGCTATTTACTATTGAACTTTGGACTGAGGCACACTTGAGCTTTGGGAAAAGAATATGCCAAATTTTGACCGAGGACACATAGATTGGAAGCAAACACAGTATCCTGACTCGTTCCACACCGAGACCCTATTCGGAATCATTTATGGTGTCCCGCAGTAGCGACATCACCAAGGTTGTGGTCACCTATTTTGATCTAGTGCTAAGATCATACCCGTAATTGGTAGAAAGGCTCACCAGTGTCACTGACTTGCTACAAGATCCTGAAAACAAAAAGACAATAAGACAACCCCTCACTGTCATTGCCGAACAATGTATCCTACTCCCTGAGTACAGTGAGAAAGAATCAAATGTTCCCAACACAGGCGGAAATAGATGAGCTCATCAACACACTGTTCTTTTGCATAATCGAAGACTGTCCAACTCTTATCGGGAGAACAACCAATACACTCACATTCCTTCGAGACCCAGCAAATACAGAACATTTAAGCCATCTTTTAAATAAAATCGTAATTCTAGTTGCACTCCACGCGACCGGACAGTGCAGACATTGTTCACATTTAGGAGAAAACATATAATCCCAAACCTCAGCAAGACAGGACGAATGACCCTGTCACCAGAAGACAACTGGATGGCCCATAATGTCCTCTTTCGCCTAGACATTGACTTTCCAGAGCTAGTGGGGAGACCAATCGATATTGATGTCCTCACTTTCATCAGAGACCCAGCTAATATTGCACAGATGGGAATGCTCCTACACAGAATCGTGCTCCAAGTGGAACTCTCCAACCATCAGCGGAGCTATCTGAGGAGATTCTAAAAGCCTTCCACCGAGGGACAGATCAAGGAACCAGTGTTGTTAGGCAGAAACCTGTGCAGTTCCCTTAGGGACCACTGAAAAAGGCTTAAGACTACAGGTGTTGGCAGTAAACCCAATTGGTAGCAGTCTGTACCACCCAGATTTACCTGGTAGCTGTGGCTGAGCAGCCAGACTTCTCTCAAGAAGAGTTAGACAGTATATAGAGTATACAAGATAGGTACCACAATACAGTAGCACAAGCAAACACTGACCAGAGCTTGGGTATAAAAGTATATTATTATATTATTATTTATTTTAAAACACACTTTGTAAAATACTCTAACAATAATATGGCAAGCAAGTTCTAACACAGTCACTATTAATATATATACATCCCCGATTACTTATTGAACAAGTCTTAGTTAAAACACCACTTATTTTCAGACAGAGGTGAGCGCTTAACTCAAGATGGCACTCCAATAAGTTAATTAAAAAGGGAGGGAGCAAGGCAGAATTAGGAACATACACAATACCAACACTTTAGGAGAACCAGAGCAAGTCAGAAAGGGCAGAATCTACTGAGGAGCAAGAAAGTCATAGGCCAGGCCCACTCTTGAAGAGAGCAAGGTGGAATGTGTCCAAGATCACACAGTTGATTAGTTCTTTTAAAGAGGCGTTGCAAAGAGTTCAAAAAAGGTTGGCTCAAGTCAGGAAAAGTTAGTTAGTAGGTCCCAAGTCACCCCAGGATAGAAAGTCAAGGATTTACGGGACACCTTGAACAGTCTGTTGCAAGGGAGACCAGGCGGGACTCAGTACCTGAAATGGTGAGAAAGCTCCAGTGGGGGCAGTTGTTCCTGGCAGCGGGTGCAAGTCAGTGCTCCGTCCAGGGGAAGAGGAGATTTCGACGTGGAGGAAAGCTGGAGGTCGTTGCACTGCCAGGGAAGAAACCAGCCGCAGAGTTTCCCGGTTAAAAGGTACTACCCTTTTATTCGCGGTAGTGGTGAAGCGTGGCTATCCGGCCGCCGGGGTGCTTGTCACGGGCGATTCGACCATGAGACAATCCAGGAAGGCGAGAGAGAGGGCGAACTGGTTATCACCACCAGCTCAGAGGAAGAAGACTCTCTGGGATGAAGATCTTCTCTGTCGTTGGGAAGTGGTGAGACGGTTCAGCAGGGCTCCACCGGTGATGTCGTCGTTGCACGTCGGCTCAGCTTCTCCCTCTTCGGATTCCTTGGTCCTGTGGCGACTTCTGAAGTTCCAGTCCCCAAAGCCCTGCTTTTATGCAGAAAACCCCCATTCATCAGTCCTAGCTGTCACTCAAACATGCTAAGTGGTGAGCCGGGCGGCTCACCACTGGGCCAATCACACAAGAGTGCGACTTGAGTTGCCAAGGCAACTCAGTACAGGGTGCCTAAACCCCCCACCCACACAACCTGTAGACCCAGACAGAGTGGCACCACTTTTGGAGGTCCCAATTTAGGGCTAGTAAAGTCAATGGTGACTTTACATGCCCTGGAAAACAGTAGTCAGTCCCAGGGTATGGAGTCTATGTTTGGGGGTCACTACGACACCCCTGTGTTACTGCACTGAGGGTGCTGTGTAACACACTTACCAAAAATACATGTAACCCTATGGAGTAAAAGACCCCATAGCCCATTAAACACATTACAAAGTCAAAGGATATCTCAAATCATGTCTAAGAGTGGGAGAAAAAGAGTCTCACTCTTAGCAGGAGAACAAAATAAACCCCAAAAATCCAGCAAAGCTGCTGGGGGAATCACTAGGTTTGGGAAATTAGCCTTAACAGAGAATTCTCCCTAACAAGTGTCAAGAACTCCCCGTGTCCTATTTGTTGCTATTTTTTTCCTAGTCCTCCGCACTCATCAACGTACACTATGTCCTCAGGACTGAAGCAAATCCGAGGAGTGTATTGGGAGCTTACCTATTTTGAACATGTACAGTAAAAGAGGCTTACTGAAGTGTTAGTTGATTTGACTTTCCCCATGGTCTAGCAAAGGAACTGTATTCTGAAATAAAGAGGCAACTCATCATCCTGAGATAAGGAGACACTTGTGAAGCAACTAACACTTTTAAAACACAGAGCTCGAAAGACGATATTGGTTAAGGGAATGCAATAAAATTGACATTTGATAAATGATCGAGATGGGGGTTCAGAGCAGCAATCTGATCCTACCACAGTAGGAGAGAAGACTAAGTTTCTCTGGAAGTAAATGCTGCCGCCTAGCATATAGAGGCATTATGTATCTGTTTATCATGTTCATCATTATTTTACCGTCATTAACAATCAGAACTGCATTTTTTATTGGTGCACAAAGTGCTTCAATTCCAGTGAACCCACCAAATGATGTACACTTGACACCTACAAAGGCACCCAGACCTTACATAGTCATTCCAGTCCCTAGAAGATCTGACGATGGATTGAATGAACTTGAAATGGATGTGATTGGCAATAATACACACACACTTGTGGTAACGAACTAAAAGAAAAGCCGGAGACAGGCTCGGCAAGGAATGAATGAAGTAATATCACTGACAACTACACGCATGCAAACACTGAATGCACACGAAACAGGCCTAGTGTCAACGACTGCAGAATCAAAAACCAAAGCACTAGAGAAGAAGAGACTGCCTGCCATACAAAACTCTGCAGCAGATGTTGTGAGAAAACAAGAATTAAAACAAAAACTAACAGAAGCAGTTATATCAAAAACTCTTAAGAAAACAAGAGCCAACTCTGAGAAACTCTCTGCATGGACACAGCTGATAGTAGACTCATTAGTTCCGCACACAGCCAGAGCAAGGGAATTGCAAGAGGAACTGAAGAACAAAACCACAGAGACTGCATTACCAAGCACATATATTCCAACGCAAGGGACAAGTACCAGTTCTACAATACAACCATACACTGGACCAGTGTCAGAAGAACTGCCAGACTCTTGTCCACTCAAATGGCACAGATGAGGAGGCCTGCACCATGGACCAGGATACCTGAGAATCCTCCAGCAAGAAAAAGCCATACAGATGCATTCAGGGATGTAGTCATAGCCAACTACAGGAAAGCATTAAGAATCAAGAGAAGCATGCATGGAGATGACAATGAACTAAACGACTGCCTGGACAGCACAGCACGTCTGGGAAACAACATTTGGTACCAGCACATGAAGGAAGTTGAAAGACGAAATTCAGAAGGGGAATACTTTGTTTGCGCACTCCTACCATACAGAATGGGGAAGTCCAAGATATTCGTAGCTGTAGAAATTGATGTCCAAACAGCACATTGTCTGTCACATGTAGCAATGTGCAAGACCAGAGGCCAGTTCATGGGTAGTGATGCCTCATTAATATGGGCAACTGAAACAGCCTATCCCGACGAAGATTAATATGTTCAAGACATTAAGACAAGAAACAGAATGCATACTAGGAATCATGTGATCAGGTACAGGAAGCCTGGAGTTAAAGGAGCAGGAATAAGATGGGAAGTGAACCCGAGACTAAATGTCCAAGGAAAAACTCCAGAGGAAGCGCGAAAGTGGAAGAATAGAGCCCAAATGCAGATTTGGGGAACAGTGCTTTCACCAGATGGGTGGGCAAAAGGAGTGGTGATTTTCAGAGCCTGGGTGATCACTGGACTCTACAAAGAAACTGTTGACATTGTTCAGAATGGCTGCAAACCATTATGGACGAAACTTGCAAAACTATTGACATGGGTAGAAGACAGAGGAGGACCCTTGCAGATAGTGCCACTAGAAAGCCCAAAACTCTGCTTCGGGAATAATGGCACAAGAAAGATGAGAGAGAATCAGAACTGGGGATGAGTTTTTGATGCTCCAGGAATGGTGCATGGAACTGCAGTAATTATGGATCATTATTGGGCATGCGGATCCAAGGCATACATCAGACTGCCAAGAGACAGGGGAGGTATATGAACAATAGTGAATGTCCACGTTCCAGCATTGGTGATCCCAAAAAGTGACCTGAATATTGACAGTTTCCTGAAATCAAATGCTCACCTGAGGAAGAAGAGATCTGTGGAACTGATAACTCGGATGAAGAGAGTATTACTTCTCTGCTAAATCAGAAGAAGCTATTCATGCAATCCCATATGAACACAGGCTGTTCAGCCTCACCTCATCAGTGTTCACAACTATTTTTATGCCAAGAATCCAAGTAAATACTAAATGGTTGCAGAAAACCAGATGGGAGTTACTACAGACCATCAACATGACCATAAAAGGATTCAATGCAATCAAGGAAGAGCTAAGAGCCATCCGACTGATGACTCTTCAGAACAGATTTGTCCTTGACATGATCACAGCTATGGATGGAGGAGTTTGTGCAAAAATAGGAGAATCATGTTGCACATTTAAACCTTCTCACAACGATGTTAATGGAACTTTAACAGAAGCCATAGGTATGGTGATGAAGCTACAGAACCAGGTGTTCGACAAAACTGACGAAGTTGATGATGACAGCTGGTTTGGATCACTATTCTCTTGGGTCCCACAAAGGATGGCAGACATATTCAAGTTCCTAGGAGCCCTGCTAGTGATGATATTACTAGGATTTTGTGTTATCAAAATATTAATCTCGCAATGCCAGAAAACTGAGAAGAAAGCCATAGGGATGAAGATCATGATTGATGTCAAGCAAGGATGGAAGCCCAAAGAACTGACTGATGAAGAAATAAGAGACTTTGTGAAGGCAGCAGGCATGCGCGAGAAGGTACAAAGTTTCTCTATCCCGGGAAGCACAGAAACTGTGTGGGAAGATGGGTTTACTGTAGCCCAAATGGACAATGTCAACTCATGACATGGAATAAAGACGAACATTTAAGAACAGCACGAAGCCTGAAGGGAGTAATAAAGATATGGACTCCGATGAGACACTTCTTCAAACCATCATATATAGATCCAAAAGATGAAGAAGGAATGAACTCAGGCGATGGAGTGAAGATAGATATAGAAGAATCAAGTGAATTGCATCCAAAGAAGGAGGTGAAAGTGGTCGATGAATAGCCCAGAGGGGGGAGTGTAGAGGAGTTCCCAAATAAAGCATCCACTCTAATCGCCCATTTTGAAGTACCAGGAACGTTCACACCAAAATATGTGACGTGTGATGAGCAAATAAACCAGCAGAGAGCCGCAGCAGGGCTTTGCCCTCTACCCATCAGAAGAGCAATACCTTTTGAAGTACCAATACCCAGACAAACCATGGACAGTAAGATGTCCATTGAGAAAACCCTACCAACAAATGAGGCGAAATGAAGATTGCCTAAGTACCGTCCCGGAAGAAACTAAAAAGGCCTTAATGGAAGACGAATGGTGATGTCACGAGAGCCCGGACGGACTCACAGATAGAACAAATGACGAACCAAGAATGACACAATGAGACGAAACGCCCTGAGAAAAGAGATTGTGAGCTTAACGTGATAGAAAGCTATCAAAGCGTAAGAGAGTTAAGCTGTAAGTAAAATGAATAGAGTCGATCAGTTTACGCCTGTACATATGCTTTGAACCGCAAGAAAGCTAAGAAAACAGTGCATCTTGCTATGCTACGTAGAAGAATAGTGCGGCAAGCGCCATTATACATAATCTACCTCAAAATGAAGCACAGTATTCTAAGTGCGATTCCACTTTGCACGAAAAGCAGAATCAACTCAGGTTGCTAGAGGCCAAACAAGACAAGATTCATATTCTAGCAAAATGAGAAGAGATGGCTGAATCGAAACTCAGCAGATGCAACTCATGCCAGGAGAGCCATGGTCATACCAATAGAAGGAACGAACAGTAGCTACAGGTAATTGAAACTTAAGAACAGAATATCCTGTCTTTGAAAGGTCAAGATAAGGAAGCGTAGGCAGGTGGCAAGCCAAATAAGAATTAAATGCACAAATTGAGAGAAACTAGGCAAATTCATGGTGTCTGTATCACGTGACCATCCGAGCGAGGAGAAGCAGGAGTTCACACCTAAGCTTGGCATCCGCCCAGAAGAGATATTAGAACTTTCCCAGACAGAAGATACAGTTTCGAGGCCAACCACAGCAACATAATTGACACATAGTTGTTGAAGTGATGATTGAAGGTAACCTTAATTGGAGAAAGGCCAGCTAGCTGAGGGGGCACCCTGCACCTGGCTGACCATTCTGCGTGCTGCTAAGTTAAGTGGAAATTTATGCATGGGGTTGGTGCCAACTAAATCACAATGGACCAAATAATCTAGGGTCCTATAGTTAGTAGAACCAATGGGACGTCATACTTTTAGTGACGTCTACAGTAGTCATTTTTGAAGGAAGGGCTTAGATGCCCAGCTGACAGTATTTACCCAATCCCCTCACTCCGTTACCATAGACAGATATAGTACCTATATTAAAGTTACCTTTTCCTTGCCAATAGAATTGCATGTTAACTTTTATGTATAACACGTCAATATGATGAGTTTTGAGTATAAATGTCACTGTTTGTATGAATTTCGCAGATGGGAAGCAGGTGCAAGTGGATCTAGGTCACATGGCCTAAGCCCCGCCCACCTGGTGCCTTCCTGCCTGCCACTCTTTTTCAACACTTAGCAAGCCCCGCCCACCTGGTGCCTTCCTGCTTGCCGCTCTTTTTCACCACTTAGCAAGCCCCGCCCACCTGGTGCCTTCCTGCTTCCCACTCTTTTTCACCACTTAGCAAGCCATGCCCACCTGGTGCCTTCCTGCTTGAAGCTCTGTTTCCCTACTTAAGGAGCCCTCCAGCTTCTTTTCCTTTGCAGATGGAGAGCAGGTGCAAGTGGATCTAGGTCACCTGGCCTAAGCCCCACCCACCTGGTGCCTTCCTGCTTCCCACTCTTTTTCACCACTTAGCAAGCCCCGCCCACCTGGTGCCTTCCTTCACCATCACTGTCTTGTGGCCAATGCTGGATTTGACTTTTATGGACTCCATTCATTCACGGTGTGTCACTCTTTCGCAACTCTCATGCTGGACTTCCTTTGCATCTTGTACTCATGGTGGCCCTGAATCATGCTGTTCCCATCTTCATCTTGTATCCTGGCTTGCAACATTATGTGTTACTACTGACTTATGCAATTGTATTCGCTCCCCACTCTTGCTTCTCCACTCTTTTTTTGACTGCTTACTCTCTTTTCTCTCCTCCTTTCCCTTCTCCCTTTTCCTATCTCCTCCCCTTACTTTCTTCTATGCACTTACTCTATCAGAATTGTCCCTGGACCTAATATGAAAGCAACCTCATCTGTTTCCTCCACCCTCCCATTACTGTTTTTTTTCTTCCCCTCCATCCCTCCAGTACTATTTGAAATGTCGTCAGGCCTAGTATGATAGTCGCTTGTTTTGTTCCTCCCCTCCCTTTCTGCACCCCTCTCCCTCACCTTTTGTTTTTCTCCGGCTCTACCAGAAATGTTGCCAGGCCTAGTACGGTAGTCACCTGTCTGTTTCCATTTCCTTCCCACTCTCCCCCTCCCTTTCTTATCTATGTCTTAGCTCTTGCACTATCTGAAATGTCGTCAGGCTGAGTACGATAGTTAATTTCACATCCTTACTGTCATGGCCTGTAAGAATGTGGTTGTATTTTCCCTTGTTCCCTCCCTTGCCTTGAAGCGCTTTGAAACACATTGTGTATAGGCGCTATATAAATAAACTATCATATCATATCATTTGAAGTGAGACGGACTATTGCATCACTGCTGATTGTCATGACTCCCCGTTTTTTGTACTTGTCATTAAATGGACTCCCTTTGCCAAATCATTGAGTTGTCCTTATTAATTGGTTTTGGAGTAATTAATCTGCAACCCTATCCATCTCAAGGTGCAGCTATCTCGTCTTAAAGTACTTCAGAGCAAACCTCTGCTCTATGGGTCGGCCGTGGGTCTCCTGAGTACAAGTCTTTGAAATGCAGCGTTACTATTTTGCTGTGTTAGTTAAGCTCTCCTACAGTAATAATGAGCCAGTGCAGTGAGAAACAGTCGCTCCAAGAAAAGCCATACTTTGGCACTTTTAAGTAATCCAATAACAGGTGTATCGCCTTGAGTTAATATTGAGTAAGTGTCCGCTAAGTAAAGAAGGAAAGCATAAAAGAACTCCTTAGGTGGGATCATCGATCCAAATGTGTATATACGTTTGGAAATGTGTCCCTAAAGGTTGTGCATGTATAGAATCATTAGCCAAAAATCAGTGCATACTTTCAGGATGACTGCCTATTGTATGGAAAGGACAGTGTGCCTAATCTAACTTATTATTCTATTCTTGTCTAGCTCCAGTCATCGACTAGGTTTGTATCCACTGAAGTGTTTTTTCTTCTTCTTGTTCTTCCATCAAATTGTCTATGTGTTGGGCCGAGGGGGTCTCACCTGTGCAGGGCTTGATGTCTCCAAGGTAATTCCATGCCTTCTTTCCCACAAACTTTACTGCTTTGTCCCTTGCTTGTTCTACACCATAGGGGCCCTCAAAACTGGGCTTGTACCAGGACCGAACAAAATTACACAGAAACACTTGGTCCCCTGAATAGATAGTTGGTTGCTTAAGCAGTTCAGAGTCTGTTACTGGTGCATTATCTTCCTCATCCTTCTTCGACCTCCCCCGCTGGGATGATTAAAGCTGTCAACAGATAACAGAAGCACTAGCCATCGTTGAAGCAAGATATTAATCCATTTCATCACTTAGGACAGTGGCTGTACTCTGGGCATCTGTCATTGCTCAGTCGGAGGAGCAAGTGGGAGTCACCTGCATTGTCCTGTCACCACCTCATGCAGGGTTAAATGGTGGTTGGATCCAGGTTGTTTGCGCAATGTGGACAAGGCCAAGGGCAGGCAGTGCAGTCATCCCTTCTTTAATGTTGGTTTATTTGGCAAGTCTTTCTTTCAGCAAGCCATTGAGACGTTAACAAATCCCATTCAATTCTGGGTGATAAATGCAGGAAAACATATGCTTAACCCCCAATAGGGCTGTGATGTGCTCAAAGGTTTCATTTACAAAGTGAGGCCCATTGTCTAAACGCAGGACCTCACACACCCCCATAGTGGGAACACCTTCCTGATGAGGAATTTCGCCACACTGAGGGCATCAGGGTGTGAGCATGGGCCAGCTCCGATCCAGCGAGAAAAAGGGCATACCACTACAATCATGTAGCAGTACCCTTGGCAAACTTGAATCGTCTCTTCATAATCTACGTGGAGATGTTGAAAAGATCCATTAGGGCATGGTATTGCTCCTCAGACTACGCACAACATGTGACCCGCATTTAGCTTTTTACATACTATACAGGTCTCTGTAAAAGTAGCAATATATTCTGACATATTGGACAGAACCAATCTTCCCCAATATGTGCAGCAAGAACATCCTTACTAAGGTAGTGGAGTAGTGCAGCCGCGTGAGCGCAATATGCAACAATGCCACCAGAATCACCAACTTTCCTATGCTCTCCTGTCACCACAATGCATCTGTAGGGGAAAATGAACACCCTCTCTTCACCCACAACTCCTTCTCCTCTATTGGTGCTCAACCCTGAAACTCCACTATTTGGGTAACGGGCAATTAACTATACCCTTCTCTCAATATCAGGTTACGCACACGTATGCGTGTGTTAGATGGGGTGTCCAACTCATTTTCTACTGTAAAATATGCCGCTCACTTTGCTTTTGTGTCTGCGTTTTCGTTACCATGGGAGATCATGTTTTCCCCCCTCATTTGTACCTTGCATTTAACTACCACTTTGGATGATGGGAGTTGTAGTGCGTCTATCAGTCTGGTCAATAGGGGCGAGTGCTGCACTGGTGTGCCATTGGCACGTTGATAGCCCCTCCTTTTCCAAAGTGACAGTCCAGCATGGACTGTGGACATCACACAATGATCTCCTCATCCTCATGCGCTTCTTATGCCATTGTAAGAGCGGCTAATTCTGCCGCTTACACTGAAAAAATGTGATGGCAATCTTGCACTGGCCACTACTTGTACTGTCCCGTTTAGTTTTATTTTTGCTACTGCCGTCCAAATATGTCTAACTCCTGTCATGTGATCTATAGTTGAAGACCCATCAATAAAGAGTACTCCCCCTCCTTTGAGGGCATTCTTTCCTATTCTGGGGATCTTATCATAGAGTTCTGTGTATGTTGTACAGTCATGCACATGGTCTTCCTCTTTTACTGGTTCCGCTGTCAGTTACTGTACTGCATCTTTTCAACACTGTTCCTCTGATCTGCTGCAGAATAGGATATTGTCTACGTACTGAATGACTGTGCTGTTCAGATGTATGTTCCCTAGATCCATTTGGAGGACCCTGTTAAATATAGAAGGTGATTCACAGTAACCTTGTGGAAGTCCTTTGTGTTTCCACTTTTTATTTCTATATAAAAAAGATGTCAGATCCTGTGATTCCTCATGAAGTGATATAGAGAAGAAAGTGCTCTTCAAATCTATTACTATCTGCATGCAGGTTCCCTCTGTGACTCTGGAGACTTGCATGGGGAGCCTGCCGCTGCAAAATGTGAGGCACACTCTGCATCACACATCCTGCGAGCACAGCCTTTTGTGAGTGAATGTGAATATCTGTGTGAGTGTATGGTTGACTGCAGCGAGCATCTCCTATTGCATGAAGGTCCCCTCTGTGAATCTGCAGAATTGCATGGGGGGCCTTCACCCGCAGAATGCGAGGCACACTCTGCATCACACATCCTGCCATCAAAGCACTTTGTAAGTGAATGTGAATATCTCTGTGAGTGCCTGGCTGGCTGCAGGGTGCATCTCCTACTCCATGCAGGAACCCTCTGTGAATCTGGAGACTTGCATGGAGGAGCCTGCAGCCGTAGAATGCAGGGCACACTGCAGCACACATCCTGCAAGCACAGCATTTTTTGAGTGTTCTAAGCATCCCTGAGAACACAACTATGCCTTAAACATGAAATAAAATGCTGGGCCCTATTTCAATACAGCTTTTTTGTGATCTTATGATAAGGAACTGGTTAATAATGATTGCCACTGTTTGGGCCTAATTCCAGGGATGTCATTTCACCAAAATGCCAGAGGTAGCGCAAGTGACACACACATCTTTTGACCTCCCGAAGACATCACAGGAAGTAATGTCATTTGACCCCACCCCAGGTGACATCACAGGAAGTGGCATCATAAAGCATTGTTACTTAGTACAAGAAGGAGACCCTCTGCTCAGAAGACTCACTGCCACCTCTGCAAACCCTTTTGAATGCTACCTGCTGCCCATCACGGCAAAGACCCTGTGAAACCAGCCTCACTGTGACAAGTCCTCAGAGATATGTTATGATATGATAGGTTATTTATAACGCGCTTAATATCCAGAGGTTTCTAAGCGCTGACACGGGGATCGAACCTGTGTTGCTCTGTGTCGTCTTGCTTCCAAGATGAGCATGTTGCCTCTGAGCTATCCTCCCGACACCATGAAGAAATGAGGAAGAACACGCAAATATGTGGACGTGTTGAGGGACGGACCACGGCCAAGCAATCGCACGCCCATACCAATGCAAAAACAGCCGTATTCATGGATTTGAACTGGATTGTCACACCATGAAAAATCACACGCAAACCCCAGAACCCATACGCCACATGAAATAGCGCCATCATGCTGGTGAATATTGTTCGCGAAACGCTGCACAGTAAAATCTAAATTGAAACCTCTGCCTAATTGCAGTCACTGTGTCAGAAATTTGTATCGTTTACTGCATGAGAACTAAGGCAACTGAGGGAGACCTGAGCGTTTTTTCTTGAGGATTCTCTATGGATGGGGTCAACTCTTACAAGTGTGGAATGGTGTTGGTGGATGTTAATTTGTGATAAATCCAGGGTGCTTATTGCCGTGATGAAAATGCTTAACGCTGTGTTATCCAACTGCGGGGGGGGACCACCTAGGATTGATGGTGAGGATTAATTGAACTCAGCTGGTTGACTCTGATTAAACTACCTATGTTTTGGCTTGATTTATTAAGTGGGAATGTGGGGGATCAGAATGTGTTGCTGTTTGGTTGTAGATACTCTCTGGAAATGTAATGTTAAAGGTTTATTTTAAGTTGATGATTGTTTTTACATATTTGACTGCTAACCAATAAAACATTAAAAAAAGATAGTAGAAATTAATGCGCAGTACAAAGAAAAGCACCAAACATGCTCACTTAAAGGCCATTCACAATACATAATGTACACATCCATCTTGTATAACCACAACCAGTACCATTTACTTCAACATCTAATGCTTTCTAGAAAAGACGCCACCTCTTAGCCTGTAACATCTGTCCCCCCACCTATTAAAACCTTACAGGTTTAATTCGGGGCACATTCTAGCATTACTTCAATATCAACATATGCTCGCTATCAAAAATTGTACTAGCCGTGATCAAATCATATTTCAATGTGACTTTGTTCTGTGATATTTCCAGTTCCCTTTTCTCCAGACACAGGGCAGTGCATGGGCTGTGGTACCGGACTAGGGGTCCCAACAAAACATTCAGGGCTGGATGTGCACGCGTGGGGCTCAGGCTCTGCCACCTCATTCGCCCATTCCAAGGTCTAACATTTATGGTTGGGGCCGTTGGGTCAGCAGCATTGCTGTGTCGGATGACTGCCAGGCCCAACCATGTTGCGGATGGCTCTGTGCCGGGCTATGGGCTGACCACATGTGCAGGCCAGGTGCAGCAGGCCCTTCTGCACGGGTCAGTCCATGGCCCTATGGAAGGCTCAGCGAGTCGTTCGGCCACATCATGGTTGGGCCTGGTGGTCGTGCGACATATGGTTGGGCATGGGCTGGGCCTCAGCCTGCACTACAGCAGCGTCAGAGGGACCCGGAGCGTCGGTGGACCGTCGGTCTCTGCTCCACCTCACCCAACACGACCCCCTGATCCTGAAAAAAAAAAAACACTGTGACTTACCTCGTTATGGCTCAGGCTGGCACAGGCCAGACTTCTAATCTATCTGGGGCTACTGTGCTCTACGAGTCCGACGCCAGAGACTGTGCTGTGTACAACAAAGCGTGGGCCAAGACAAAATCGAGGAGACCATGCTCTGTGGCCCGCGCTTCCCCACTTCGCCACGCCCCCAGCATCCTCTGATTGGAGGATGATGCGGGGGTCGCAAGAGATTGGTAGGGGTAGCAAAAAATCAGCAGGGATCGCTCTTGCGACCCCTGGCCACCCGAGAATGACGTCCCTGCCCAATACACAGAAGCATTTTATAATGGCCAAACCCTATTGGAAAGCGCTCTGTGAATCAAGGCCATTGTCTTTTTGCAGTGGCTGCTATGTTATGCTATTGTTTGCTGTGCCGTGGTATGTGAGGCTGTGCATATGTCACCTTCGGTCATGTCATGTTGTGTTATGTTAAAGGTTTATATAAAATGACACTGGATTTTTTGTGGCATCTTCCTCAGTGAGCTCCTGGTGTTCAAGGCAGGGAAGCAGAAATGTTGATGTCCCCCTTACATTTTCAAGCAGACACTAAGATTTGAAAAGCAACACCATTTTGTCAAACATTTTATTATCACACATCTGATTGCTTGTGATTGATTTTTTAGAATATGGTACAGAGCTCACACTTAATCTACACATCTGCATGCTGAGAGGGTGTAGGACACCAGGTGTTGAAGGGGTGTGGTAGCGCGTCAGTGAGGTGAAGATGAAAATGCAATATGAGGAATAAATGAAATACAGCTACAAGGCAAATTACCTTGAGCAATTAATTGAGACCTTAGAACCGAGCGCTTGAAACAGCAATACAGAAAACAACAGGTCCCTGAAAATGGAGACCCTTATTCCTTGTACATACTCACTCAAAAAAGCCATGACAATCAAGGTTTTGCAAACTCTAGTAGAGAGATGGCGCCGGCGTTTTAGCATTCTTTCATTTTAATTTCCTTAAACCGATGTATATTACTCAGTTAGATGCCCAATGATGTTTCCCGTCTACATTTTGTTTTAACTTAAATAGCACAACTTGGAGAAAAAAAATCTGTTCTACTCGATTTTTTGTTAAAACTACAGAACGGTATCTTTTTTTGCCAATGCGGTTGTAGGGCCGATGTGTGATTTGCTTGTCACATTTCGCGGCGTGCATTCTTTTCACATGACATGTTTTCCCCATAATTTTGCGTCTGAGTGCATGCTGGGAGCTTGCCAGGTTTTTTTCAATGCTCGCTGATTGATCTGGCCAGCCCTATAATAAGACCCCTACAGGAAAACAAGGATATGTGCGAGAAGGAGGGGGAGGTGGGGGGGCGCAAAGACAGGGCCTCGCGGAGCACCATGGGAGGGAGAAATGGTACACAGTGCTAAAATAAACCGGGCCTTCAAAAGTAATCCAAACCGTCACGTTCACCTTCATTGGAAACTAACGTCTGGGTGGTAGGCCTAAAAATAAATCCCCAGTAAGAATCTTCCACCGTCTGTAGCTTGCTAGGCTCGAGAGTGGCTCATGTTTGCTTTGGTGACCGGTAGATTGTTTCCACAAAAGGAGGAAGGGCAATGAGTCTTAACAGACGCAAGTGATGACCAAAACATGTGCCTTAACAACAATAGCTAAGACAAGTTTTGGGTCTCACGCTTACAACTTCATTCTTTTCCTGTCGACATTAATGATTTCATACAAGACCGCTTTCGAAAGCGGGACCAGATGCATGTCCTAAAAGCTCTCCAAAAGTTACAATTAAATAATTAAATATGTTTGGCGAATTTGAGAGAGCTTTACAGAAGGCCAGAATGCACAGTTGAGCAACACTCCCTTAATCCTGATGTTCTGGTTGTTGTTTTTTTAAAAAAAAATAGGTTAAGGGGATCCTGGGGAGCACGTATATTAAAAAGTACACCCGGTGTGATTTTGGGTTGCAGAATAGTCAAGTTAATGGCAGATGGCGACTGGATCCCCAGTTGGAGTGAAGATTTTGGCGATTTACGATCACCTGTAATTTACCATGGATTATTTACCAGGCACTTTTACATGTTTGCTTTAGATGGGGTGAGTACCAGGTCTAAGGGAATCGCTCTTGAGATCCACAGTATTGGGACTAAATCAGTGTTCCTCTGTTTTGTTTTTAGTGAAAGAACTATGTGGCACTCCAATTGATTGTTAAGGAGCACACGCCTTCTAACATCTCAGCCCCTGAGGAATGTCCTGTATTTGGTGAAAACAGTTGGACAGAACTATATTGGGCGGTTTTTGAACACAGATTTCTGTATTAGTACTAGACGGGTGTTCTTAACCCAAGAATACTCACAATCGTGTTGTTGCATGTCATCAGCACTTAGATTTGATTGGGTTCGTCCAGAGCGTGTTATAAATCACTCAATCAATCAATCAATATTTGAATGTTAATCGACTTTCTTGGGCCGAGTAAGATTATTGTATCCCATGAAAGTGCCTGTGATTTTGTATGTATAGATTTTTTGTTGTTATGTGTTTGATTTTAATTTTGAAACTATACACATTAAAGTAATTGTGTATGACTTTTACAATTGTTGAACGCATCCATTGTTTCAGGACAGTTCGCTATTAGCTATGTCCTAACAGTGGTACCCTTGGGACGTATCTTTCCTTCCATATGTTGTCATGAGGTCGAGGGGCTGCCAGGTTTTCCCTAAAACATGAATTTCACTGATGTTTGAAGTGGGACAGACAGTGATCAAGTCCGCTGCATGATTTTTTAGGACTTAATTTAGTAAAAAAGAATACGTACAAGGGTCACCAATTGTTTCTAGCATGCCTGTGCCACTTTGGGGCGGGCAACTGCTCAACCACTGTTGCCACCACCCATGGCTGCTCTCCAAAGTGTCAACCTATTTGGGGTTAAAGCTGCAACCGCCACCGCCTCATTGGGGTTGATGGATGGCAGCGTACACAAGATGTATGATTTACAAATACCAGTCAACATTAAATAACATTACCGTTCTATCTTGAAATAAAACACGTTTAAATGCTTCTTTAAACACAAAATAATAGTTAACATTTTGCTCTGATTCCTAAGGTGACAAGCCAAACTCTTTGACCATGTATTTTCAGAAAACACAGCAAATTAGCTTTATTTCTATGGTAAATTCATGGACAAATGCAGGCAAAATCATTACTGAGAGGATGGTCGTGCCTGCCAAACACTTCTGCAACACATTCTTTAATAGGTTGGCACTCTGCACAGGCAACCCCTCCTCGGTAGTGATCTTGTCTCTGGCATTGCCCCTGTGTTGCTGACTGTCCTGTTGTCATCAACCCACCCTGCTGGGACACCACTGCTGTGCGACTACTACTGAGTTACAGTTAAAACAAGCATTGGCAATGCCTACAGATTGGGCTTTTGTATAGGCATGGGAAAGGCACTTGCCAGGCACAGCCGTAGTAGTATTAACTGGACATTTATGGTAGCAGGGGCAAAATGGTGCGAGTACCTGGGCATCTAATAGTAGTGGCTGGTAAATGCCTAATACTTATAAACAAGCCAAAACTGTTGTTAACGCCAAGGCATGCTTTTGATAGGACCTCAGCAAAGGACGAACACAGTGCTTATAAATCGAGTGGCTGAAGGCAGACATAGGGCCCGATTCATGGAAAAGAGCGCATTAATCCTGCAAGTGCCGTGCGGCGAGAATAACACTGCATGGGCCTGCGCACATAAGTAAATCTGCGCACTCCTCGTATTCACAGAATTGTCCATTTAAAGTAACCGTATATGCAAGAAAGTAACCCTATATGCAAGACGCGGCCGGAATGCCACAACATGCCCCCACGCAATTCACACAACAACCTTTGCGCCTACCTTTACCGACAATCCAGCACCCCTGAGACCTGCTTGTGGTCACCCATTAATTTGCGTGCACCCAAGTTACGTCAGCATCATTCAACTTACGATCAGCATCACTCAACTTGCATGCCCTCTGTAAGTTACAATCATCATCACTCAATTTACGATCACCATCACTAAATTTAGGATCAGCACCACTCAATTTACAATCAGCAATACTCAACTTAAGATCAGCATCACTCAACTTGCATGCCCTCTGTAAATTACGATTGGCACCATTAAACTTGCGTGAACCCAAGTTCCGAGGTGCTGATCGTAACTTACAGAGCATGCACGTTAAGTGATGCTGATTGTAAGTTGAGTGATGTTGATCATAACTTACAGAGGGCATGCAAGTTACGAGTGCTCATAACTTGCGTGCACTTTACCGATTGTATGTACCGTCACTGGTATGATAGGCGTTATGATATGGCTTTTATAATGCGCCAATACACAAGTGTTTTGCACGCTCTTTGTTTCCTATGGGCCTTTGGACTTTACTTCTGTTACGTATGGGTCCTGGGGTTTGCGTGTTATTTTTCAAATCAGTTTCAATTTAGATTTTACTGTGCAAAAACATAAATACGGCTGTATTTGCGTTGGTATGGGTGTGCGATTGCTTGGCAGTGGACTGTCCCTCAACACGCCCACATTTTCACGTGTTTGTCCTCATTCTGCATGTTCCGCCCCCTATTTGGGACACTGCGTAGGCCCGGTCCACCCTCTTCTTGGAGTCTCCCGCCAGGTGCTCGTCCACTTGCAGAGACGTGCCGGGCCTGTGCAGAATCCACACAAGTCCCAGAAAAGTCCAGCGCATTCAGTTCCATGAATTGCTGTATGGGCATTTGCACGCAGATTGGCACGCAAAGCCCCGATTTTCCATGCAAATATTTCAATGAATCAGGACCTAAGTGTTCAAGACATTTTTATTACGCCAGTAGCGGGTTTAAAACTCCAATTAAGTTATTAACTCTCTGAAGACTGCTTTAAAAAAATACTGCAGGCACTTTGAGTGCAAAGTCTGATGGTAAGGCTTGATTAAAGCAAGCTCAAAGAGTTTCACAAGGAGGTGTTTTGGATGGGGAGGGGCAGGAACTGAGTGGGAATGGCCATAGGGATTAGCACATCCATGGGCAGTTAATGGGTGTGCAAATAACCAAAGAACACATACAAGCTGTGTGTCCCTCCTCATATGCCATTTCACCTTATCTGTACTCTAATGCAATAGTTAAGGCTTATTTTTTTTTTGGATGATTTAGTTTGGTGTCAAACTTTTCCATCGTTGTGAGTAAGATGTGTTTATAGATAATAAGCTAATGAAGAAAAAGAGGAGAGAAAAAAAATAATAAAAAAATAAAAATAAAAAATAAAAAAAATAAAAACTATTTGCTGTGCTTCATGTTATTCTTCGGTTTGAGTTCAAGAATGCTGGATAGGAAGAGGGAGATTGTATATATGTATTTGTAGTTCTTTCTGCTGAGGATGGCATCCCATCTTTCTTCTGTGTTCATTTTTTGTGATGCAAGATCAAAGTAGTAGCCAAATTGCATGCGTTGAGTTGCGAGTGACTGACATTCCATAACCAAATGAAATATGGTTTCCGGTGTAGTTTGGTTTTTACAGAAGCGACAGTAGTTTTGTGATTTGTCAATCTGTCTTGTTATGGCAAGATGAGAATTTGTTGGTACAATGTTCAAACTAATTCTTAAGAATGTTGATCTGATGGTTTGGTCTGGGAATGATAGAAAATACGGCTGTGGTTCATGTATTTTTCTGTTCTCTATGCTACATTGGAGGGTCTGTTTGTAGCTATTGTTCAGTTGAATGGTTTTGATCCAATCATTCTGCATGAGTTTTGTTTTGGCATGTTGTGGGCGCATGATTAAGAGTTCTTCAGATAAATCTTACTTTTCCATTTCTTTCTTGATAGAGTTTTTCCATTTCTCTAACATCGTGTTGTTAAAAGCGTTTGGCTGAGTTTTCAGGATTTGGACTGCAGCAGTTTTCTCGTCGGAAAGTAGTTTGCGGTAGATGTCTAATCTTTTCCAAGATACAATGGATCCAATTGATTGCGTTGCTAGTTCATATCGTATTCTGGGCATTGGATATGAGTGTGGGAGGTGGAGAATCTTGCGCCAGAAGATTTATTCAAATTTCATCCAGTTTACTTTGTCAGTATTGATCAGTGCTTCTGTTCCATATGTTATGATCATGATGTATTTTGATCTGTAATAAGCAATGATTGGTCTGAATGAAAATTTTCCATATTTCCTATGCAGTATGCATCCTTACCGTGCCAGAGTTTGAGCCTTTTGTTCTATCATGTCCAGCCATTGATCTTCCTTCTTGGATTGGTTGATTAATATGCCAAGGTATTTGAATGTTGCAACATTTTCTAATTGGATTCCATTGATATTGAATTGTGGTTGCTGTGTTGTTTTTGCTTGTGGTTTAGTAAGAATCATGGTCTTTGTTTTTGAGATGTTGATTGTTAGTTCGTTGTTGTTCATGTAATTACTCAGTAGTGTCAAGGCAGCTTGTAATCCAGAGCGGGTTTTGTCGAGCAAGATGATGTCATCCGCGTATGCCATGATAGGAATAGGAGTTGAGTTTATTTTTGGCGGATTAATTTGGGTGCTGATCAAGTGGTGTTCAATGTCTGATGTAAACAAGTTGTAAAGAGTTGCTGCAAGTGGGCATCTTTGCTTTAGTCCGTTTGATGTGGTTATTGGTTTGGTAGTCATGCCTTGTTTGGTTAGGCGCACTTTTATTGAGGTTTCTGAGTAAAGTAAGATGATTGGTTCCAAGATGTTCGGGGGGCAGTTCCATTTTCTGAGTTTCGCCTACAACTTCTGTTGTGGTATGGCGTCAAAGGCCATCTTCAGGTCGATGAATGCAGCATATATTGTGGTTTTATTGTTGATGGCTTCATGTTTAATGAGATGGAGTAGGATTAGGTTGATGTTGGTACCAACATTGGGCGTAAAGCCTGTTTGCCGTATTGAAATCCTGCCATTGTTTGTTGCCCAAGAAATTAATTGTCTTTGGAGTGTTGTTGCAAATAGTTTCCCCAGTGGATCCAGTAGGGCAATTGGGTGAAAGTTCTGTGGTTGGTCACAGGGTCCTTGTTTGTAGATCAGGACAATTGTTGCTGATCTCCAAGAATTTGGAATTTGGTGCAGTGAGTTTATGATGTCTATTAGCTGGCACATGAAAGTTGCCCATGCTGGAGGATCTTGTTTCAGTACAGCGTTAGAGAGTCCATCAGGACCAGGCGCTCTTGATGTGTTTAGATTTTTAATCATACTTAGGAAGTCGTCGTAGGTGGTGCTTACTGTCCATGTAGCTTTTTTATTGGTTAGAACTACATTGAGATGAGACGGTCGGTCCGGGTAGATGGTTGAAAAATGTGTAATCCATTTTGTTGCGGGACATTGCCCGTTAGCTTGTGCTGTTTTTGGGCATTATCATTCAGGAGATTCCAAAGTTCTCTTGTGTTGTTTGATTTATATGTCTTCATTATGGTTTCTGCACCTGTTTGCAATAGAATTTTTTGTTGCGATTTTTTCCAGTTGTTATATGATTGTTTGAGTTTCGAAATCTGTGAGGTATTTTCTGCTGTTTTTGTTTTCTTCAACTGTCTTAGCGATTTCGCCAGGGCCTTTTTCTTTTCTGCTATTTCTTGATTGTATGTATGAAGGTGAGTTTTTTTCTGGTCGATTTTTAAGTGTTTGCTGGAAGGATAGAAGAATCCACTCGTAGTTCAGTTTTTCAAAATCTGTCTTGTTTGCGGTCAGAAGTTTCGTCAGTAGTGAAGCGATTGCCGCTTGAGGAATGCGTAGACTTGAGGATGTTCCATCAAGTTCTACCGGAGCTACTTTTGGGGTAGAATCTTGTTTTGTAATGAGGTGTGAGTGAACTGTTAACTTGTTGTGATCGCTATAGTTGGAGACTGTCGTATGAGCTAGCTTCACTGACTCATGTAAAGTTTCTGAGAGGAAAATATAGTCAATGGTTGCAGATGAGGATCCTCTGGACCATGTTGGTACGTAGGAGGTGGAGTTATTCCTTGCGTGATTTATGAGGATGAGATCTCGGGTGCATATTTCGTTCATCCACCTTGCTGCTTTTGGTGACAATTGATCATAGGTTCGGGGAGTACCGTTCTGGGTAAATAGGTTGATGTTCAAGTCCCCGCAAAGTATGAGCTCTAGATGGTAGTGAGTTCCAACTAGTTTGTCAATTGTAATTAATACACCGTCAATGAAAGCTTCAGTTGTCATTGCAGCAGGGTTCCAGTACAGGTTCAAAATAGCAATTCTTGTTTTATCATTTTTTTGGGTTTGATTGTTCTGCATTGTCGTTATTATTGTTAATTGGATCCAGGGATTGATGTTTTCGCTAATCAATACTTTCCATTGAGGGTTTATTTTGATTAGGGTAAGTAGTCCTGATGCTGGTCTTCCTTGTTTTTTAACTATTGCAGGGTTGAGAAAGGTGAGAAATCTGTCACGCGCTGGGGTTTCGCTGATCCAGGTCTCTTGAAGGAAAATGATTAGGAAGGTTTCTAAGTCATTTGAGGGCTGTGTGAAAAGGTGCAAATTTCCTCTTGTATTACATGAGCAGAGTGACGACATGATATCTGGTTTGATTAATTGTTATGAGTGAGAGTACAATGAAATGCTTGAAGATACAGTTTCTGTGAATGAAGCTTCTAGGTCGTAGATTCTTTTGAATGGTCGATCTGTTCTGGTCTGTTCTTCTGCTTGTCCTACGTCATTCAGAGAAGTAAGATTTCCTAGATGGTCCTCAATGCGCTTGTTCGTTTGCTTTTTAGGTTGATGTCTCCTTGTTGAAGTAGATGCCCAGCAATTGAAGCCCAGTTTAAGAAGCTGGTCGCGTTTTGATAATATCAGTTCTTGGTCATTTGAATCAGAGAGTTCAGCGACGATTTTATCAAGATGCTTGTCATCTTTAAAGGTTATTAAATAAATCCTTAATTTGTTGTAGTTGTGGAATCGCTCCAAAAAGTCTTAGGATATTTGTTCTGTTCAGTATCAGTGGTTCAGATCTTTTGGTTTTGCTTTCGATATGAATTTCATAGATTTGGTTTTGCTGTAAAGGGTTAACAAATCGGGGAATATACAATCACTATTGCTTGATGATCGCGAACTGAATGAGTCATCAGATATTTGATCGTATGATTCCGATAGTGCAGAGAAGGTTTCTTGTAGCGAGTCCTCAGAAATTTCTTCATAGATGTCTACTGGCGGTGGTACTTGGTTGGTTTTATATTCATCTATTATAATGAAGCTTGAAGGTGTTTCAGGGTGTCTAGGTGGCGGTGTTTCATCGGTATTCTGGTCACAGTGGGTTGAGAGGTTGAGTAGATCATCGTCTTCAATTGAGGGTCACTGCTCCATGGTACTGTGATGCCACAATGTGTTGCTGCTGCTTTGGTTTTTTGTTGTCCTTTGTGGATGTAGAGGGTGTCTTCTCTGGCGGTACTGGTTGGTTTTGATCCGAGATATTCCCTGTTGGTAAAGGCTGCATATGTTCAGTCTTTTTTACTGTTCTGAGGAACGCTCTTGACCCTGTTTGTCGTTTTTCGTTTGGTTTTGGCTGTACTGGTTTCGTGGGGTTGGGTAGTTTGTCCTTCGAGAAAATCTGATACTGTTCTGTGTTATTCTGTGCCGAGAAGTCTTCGGCCTCTAGATATGCGGTTGTCGTGGGGTCAGCTTTTCTCTGTGTGTTGCTTTCGTGATCGATTCAGACTCCATCTAGTGGTTGTTGGTGCATGTCGTTGGCTGAGGCAGCTAATATGGCTTGGACAATTATTGACGTTGCTTTCTGTGCTGTTTGATTTTGGTGTTGCGCTTTGAGAAGAGCTAGTATTTCTGTATTTAAATTGGATTTTTCTTGGCGGTCGTTCCTTGATATTTCTAAGAGTCGTTGTTGCCATCAGTTGGATTGCTCTGCTTCGAGGTTCAATCAGGATTCGATTTTGGTTATGAAATTCTCTGTGTAAATCTGTTTGGAATGTATGAGTGCAAGAAGAGTTGCTTGATCCTTGATATTGTCGTTCATGGCTTCGTGGAGTTTCATAAAGGGGATCATGGTTTGCGAGAGCACTGCAATGAGCATGTTTTGTAGGTCAAGCATAGTAGTCGGAATCCTGGTGTTGGTGTAATCCTCGTGTTCGGGTTTGTTGAATGTCGTATTGGTGACTTTAATTCCTGTTGCACATGGTTGCGGCATTGTGGCATCAATGTTGGTTATAGGATCAGGCGTGTAGAAGGATTCATCTGTGTCATAGGTGAATCGTGTTGGAATGTTTTGATTTCTTTTTGGGCTTGCTTCAAGTTCTCTTTTGATGGATCTTTGACTGATTTCTTGTGTCAGGTATGGAGTCGAGGTAAGTTGCGATTGATGATTTGCTGTTATATTTCCAAATATTTCCTTTTGTTTGTCAAGACTTAGCATAATTGATTCGATTTCTGTTATGTCCATTGAAAGTCTTCTTGCCTTCATTATAGTTTGGTTTTCCACATTTTCTGGTGCTTGAGTAAGTTTGTTTGAATTGTGGGTATGTAGCCACGCAAGTTTAGCTAATCTTGCTTTTTCTTTTTTAGTTTGTTGGTTTAGAGCAGTTGGTGGTTTTTGTAGGCTAATGCTAGGTCGTGATTCATCTGATTTAGGTTTCCGGAGTTCATGAATGTCGGAATCTTTCTTGATTGCGCTTGAATCTTCTGGGATGGCAGTCTGGTTGTAGGATGGTTGGCAATTACGTTCGGTCGGTGGGTCTTTGACAGCATCGTTTAAGGTGTCTTGTTTATATGAGTCAGAAGGTGGCAGAGATGATTTGTGATGATGGCCAGCAGGAGGTTTGTGGGGTAGATTGGTTGATTGACCTGATGATGAAGGACCTGTATTGGAGGCCAGTGTGTGTCCTTGATCTGTTGGTGTAGGATCTGTGTTGGTGGTCAGTGTGTCTCCTTTCGGTGATAATGGTCTTTCTTGCGGTGTTCCGTTTTCTACACTTTCAGTAGTGTGTTGTTGCTGAAGCGGGTGTGAGTCTAGAGACGTCGGTGATAGTAACAGTTCCTGTACGATATGGTTTCTTGGATTCTCTTTTGTTGGCTGTACAACCTTGATTGACTGGGTAGGGGTGGTTTCTGTTTGAGGAGATGGTATTTCAGAGATGTTGTGCGTGTCGAGAAGTTGCTTCTCAAGTTGATCAGATGTGGTAATGATGCTGTGAATTTGGGCTTGTATATTGATCTGATTGGGTGACAGTGATTGTTTGTTTGGTTGTCTATTTAGTTCTAAAGTTGGATGATCTGTTTTTATTTTAGAGAGGTCGTCGGTGATGCGGACCTCCTCAATGTCCAGTTCCATTTTGTGTTGATGGTTGTTCACGACCGATTTTGTTGTTTGAGCTCTCGAGAGTGATTGTTCCAAGTTTAGTTGTGATGAGTCTGCAGCAGACATTGCAGTGTTGAGTTTGGTTCTTAATCTTGTTTTTGGGCGTAAAACGGTTTGCTGTTTGGGTCGGGTTGCCGACATTTCTCCTTTGGTTGCTCTGGGGTCTGTGTTGCTTTCCGTCGTGCAGGCCTTATCAAGATCCAAGGGACTTGCTCTTTTGGTTTCCTGGGTGAGCGTTGCTAATGCTGTGGTGTGGGATCTTTCGATTTCCTTGATAAAGTCTGAACTGTAGGATTAGTTAGGATCCAGGGGAGGAGCCCTTTCAGTCTCCTAACGGTGGAAGTAGTTCGATGATGAGACTGTGACCTGCAGGGTCCAAGGGACGTACCCTTCTGGTCCCCTGGTTAGGTCTTGTTATTTCAGCGGTGAAGTTGTAATCTGCAGGATCCAAGGGACAGGCCCTTCCGGTCTCCTTATTCGATCTTGGTATTTCGGTGTTGAAACTGTAATCTGCAGGGTCTGAGGGATGAGCCCTTCTGGTCTCCTGGTTTAATCTTGGTATTTTGGTGTTGAAACGGTAAATTTGCAGGCTCCAAGGGACAATCCCTTCAGGTCTCCTTGATATAGCTTGGAAGATTTGGGCAGGTCGAGGCGGGATGCCCTTTTCGAATTCCTTGATGGATTCTGAGCTGTATAAGTTGCTGAGGTTTGTTTAGGATCCAAGGTCAGGGCCCTATCGGTCTCCTAATAGTACACTCAGTACAATGATGAGTCTATTGTCTGCAAATTTCAGGTCCTTCCAGACACCTGGATAGAAGGTGTTTACGAGGGTCTGTTGAGATCCAAGGGACGAGCCCTTCCAGTCTCTCAACAGATATGGTCTGTAAGCAGGCGATGGGAGGTACGAATTTGTAGTTACGTAGTCTCAGGGTCTGTTGAGATCCATGGGACGAGTCCTTTCGGTCTCTCAGCAGATATGGTCTGTAAGCAGGTGATGGGAGGTATGGAAATGTAGTTACGTAGTCTCAGATTACAGGACTGGGTTTTGGTGCGGTGCTGAAATCAGATGGAGCGCACAAACAAGTCAGAGTTTCAGAACACAGGGTTAAGAGGTCTTATCGTGGGCCACGATAGGCTCTATTTGTGTAATGAGCCAAACGATGCAGGTAGCAGAAATGCAGTCATACAGGTGATGGCAGGGAGGTCTCAGCGTGAAGCCCGCTCATAGGTGGGAGAGGCGCCGAGCCAATGCAGGTAGCAAAGTTGAAGTCATCAGCCGTTAGGTGGAGCGGTCCCAGCGTGAAACACGTACAGAGGAGGGAGAGGCGCCGGGCCAGTGGAGTCCTCGCTGTTGTTTCAGTAAGCGAGGAAGGATGGCAGGTCGAGCCAGTGGAGTCCTCGCTGTTGTTTCAGTAAGCGAGGAAGGATGGCAGGGCGGGCTCAGCATGGAACACGTGCAGAGGAGGGAGATACGCCGGGCCGCTGCCGTCTTTGGATTTGTTGCGATGAGCTGTCAGCTGTAGATTGATGCAGAGGAAGCGAAGCAGGTCGGTCTCGGCGTGAGACACGTTCAGGGGAGAGAGAGATGCCGGATCGTTGGCATCCTCGCTGTGTTTGTTGTAAGCTGTCAGCTGTAGCTTGAAGGGCTGCGGCACCGGATGTTAAGATTCCGGGTACAGAGTTTGTTAATGAAGCCCCGATGGGAAGGGAGTCGGGCAGATGCCGTGTCCCGCCGCTGTACTCTGCTTCAGCGCAGTCTTTGGGCAGGGGAGGGAAAGGTGCTGGGAGCTCTGAAAAAACAGAGCACGGGTGGGTGGGCACAGGCGGGAACGAGCAGTTTGTTAATGAAGCCCCGATGGGAAGGGAGTCGGGCAGATGCCGTGTCCTGCCACTGTACTCTGCCTTCAGCGTGGTCTTGGGGCAGGGGAAGGAAAGGTGCTGGGATCTCTGAAAGAAACAGAGCACGGGAGGGTGCGCGGGTGGGGGTGGGCGCAGGCGGGAACGAGCAGTGGGGGGGAAGAGGAGAGTGGGCGCACCCCACGGGCAGAGGGGGATGTTCCGCTGTGTGAACTGTTGAGGGGGGCGGTGTAGCGCGAGAGGCTTGTGGGGGTAGGAATCGAGCAGATGTCGAATCTCGCCGCTACACTCAGCCTTCGGCCCTTTCCGTGGGCAGGGGAGGGTGAAGCTAGGAGCGACCCGGCAAGCATTGGGCAGAGGTGACAGGGGTGAACAGGAGTGAAGGGAGTGCAGGCAGGGGGGAGCGGGTGTGTACAGGTGATGAGGGGGGGACAGCACTCACCGCAGGGGGGTGTGATGAGGTGTAATCAGAGGGTTCAGCCAGTGACAAGGTTTTCCCACACGCGGATCCTTTGGACAGTTTAGGGAGCGGTGAAGAGTGACGCCGCGGAGCCTGCAGAGCCTAAAGACCAAAAGACTCTCTCCCAAACACGACCAAAAGACTCTGCAGCAGACTCCGCAAGCGGCACCTAACAGCCCAAACTAAAAATAAGGTTACCAAAATACCACATCATAATTAAACTGAGTCAGAGACAATAAGTGCCGAGGATCACTAATAAGGGCCAGGGCTGATCCCTGGCAAACCCCCTCGCCCCGAAATTAGCTCTGTTTTTCCTGACACATGCTGAAAGTATTTAATACACCAAAAACTACCCTGCCTCATCCCCATGCAGTCCCACGCATCTACTTTCACGCCAATTACTACCTATCAAACTTTGACAACTGTGTTCCTCCTTCACCTTTTAAGCTGTGGAGGCACCCCACTAACTACAGCATGCCTCCAAGGAGGGTCCCTCTATGCTCCTAGTTCACTGCCATGGAGCTCTTACCAACAGTTGTCTTGCCCCAAAACAGACTTCTGAGAAGTTGCAAAGAAGCCAAGTCCAATTTATTTACTGGCATACAGACAATAATCATTACACTGCAACCAGAGCCCGCATCTTACTTTTGAAAACTGGGGAAAGGGGGGTGCAAATGAACATTGGTCGATCTGCCTTTGACAACATACCAACAGGATCGCCCCCATAACCTCTGTGTTAACCCACATGAGAAGGTGAAGGGCAGGGTTGCTAGGTTTCTCACCCCCCCTGCTAGGATTGGCCTCGTGCCTATCCTCTCAGACAAAGCTTGACCCCCACACCGGAAGATCAGGATTCAGCAATCCCGCCAGAAGACCGTTAATGCCCTGAGGCTGAGTAAATGGCACAAGTCCGCTGTACACAACCTATGTGAAATACCACACCATACCCATCCACTATTTAACTGCTCACTCTGCCTCCCAGACCAATGAGCGCGCTATGAACGACAAACAATAAACACCCATTTCATTGGACAAGCCTGATCCCTGCGCACAACAAAATCTGAGCGTTGGGCGCGAGAGTTGATCGACCAGGAGCAGAAGGCGACGCAACACACGTCGCGCGCAGCCCAAAGGGGATTTGCATTGATGAAACGGGGGCGTTCGCTCGCGCCTGTGGCTGCCACGGAGCTGCTCAAGCTGAACAGTGTGAATTAATGAATTTATAATGCGGCTAATGCCGAGGCTTCAAAGCACAGAAAACCGGAGAGCTTAAGGAGGGAGATGCAGAAGATTAACTACAGGCAGATCTGCAATTTCTCTCCTAAATGATTGCTAGCAGCGAGTGCAGCTTATTTAAAAACAGAAAAGCAACGTGAGGTTTTGAGGTGATGATGGCTTTATTAGGATCACTCATAATTCTGTCTGCCAGCTTTCAAGACCACATGGGTCCCTTCCTCGGGCCGTCGCCGCGAAGTTGAGAGAGAGAACCCTCGTATTTGGGGGCAGAGCAGACGGAGTGCAGTGTTTGAAGGTTAAATATTCGTTAGATGTACACAGGAAAGGAGGCAACATTCTTTTCTGAATTTTGTATTACATGTGATTGCGTTTAATGCCATATGAAAGGGAAATTCAGGTTTGGCGAAAACAGAAATGTCATTTCACGCATCTCTGCAGGATCCATTCACTCTGATTGCATTTACAGCCTTATTCATGGAATTATTTGCGCCGAAAACGCAGATTTGCTTGCCTTTCTGCCCGAAAATCCCTGTTTGAAGTATGGGGTTTTCGGGCAGAAAGACGCGCAAATCTGCGTTTTCAGCGCAAATAATTCCATGAACCAGGCTGTGCAGGAGGAAAGTGCATGTTTTGCGCCGCACAAAGTGCACTTATTAGACGCAATGCCACTTTTCACGTGGAAAAAGTCTGAATGCAATTCACAAAAGGCATTTGGTGCTCGCCCCTCCCACTTTGCACCTTTGCCGAGCACATTGCGCTCGACGAAGTTAGCGCCGCATTAGCGCAAAGAAAGGGTCAGGGCAAAGACAGAGAAAGGGACGGAGTATTTAAGATTCCTCATTAAATTGCAAATAAAAGGGAGTGACATGTGCATGTGTAGGGAGACACTGGGAAAACTCACGAACACGCCCATCAAAGTGCAAAACAAAACGAATTCACAAAAATGATAGCGCCCTGACACACATTTCTAAGGGCCTCAAACTTACTGCCAACAGGAGCAGGCGCAAACAATAAAAATGCAGCGCGTCCGTAGTGAAAGCCAGACAGATTGGCGCATTGCTTGCACTCCTGCTTGCGGGAGCAAGCATGAGAAGAAGGAGGAGGGGGAGGCCCATGATGTTCCACATCCGCACCACCATTTTGTGGGATGCCTGATGAGGAGGTTTATGGCACATACCGATTCCTCCCATCTTGGAGATGATCCAGGTGTGGCAGCATGACTAGGCATCACGCACCCTTTTCTCAAATTCAGTACCCCCGCTTGTGAAAGTCTTATCTGCCCTTCACTTCCTGGCCGCTGGGTCATTCCACCAGACCACAGCCATTGTAGGGGGCATATCACACACAGCCCACGCAAACCCGGTGCAAATTCTAGGTTTTGCGGTGCATCCTTGAACAGCAGCCTAGCCACATAGCGATGCCCCATACTCTGCAGGCAAGGCAAGGAGTGGCCTAGTAGTGTTATGCTGGTGCACAGTTCCCCTGGTTACTCAAAGCTATTACGTGCATGCATGTTGCGTTGCATTGCATGCCCCCAGAGAACACTTAAACGGGTCTAAGATACATCCTACGCCATTTCCCTATACACCAGGCTCTGCCATCAGGAACCTTTGGCAAAATGTACCGCTGTGACGAGTATCGCCCATCACAAGCGGCACACCAGCGATACCTAGCATTAGTACTTCAACAGGCAGTTTTAGATAATCACACTATCCTTGTGTCTCTTTTGATTGTTCAGAAACCAAAGGTTACCTCTTCTTCGATCTCTTGATGAGTGTGAAAGATGTTGCAAGACAGAGTTGTACAGATGTGTTAGTCCTGCTCTGTGGTAACAAATTGTTAGTCAGGACTAAACCTGTTAATCTGGTTAGTAGGCACCCCTTTGTGATAAATTTAACACATTGGGTCTCATTACAGGTCTGGCGGTAACCCTGCCAGTGCTACCGGTGGGTTGCTACCGGACCCGTAAATATTTACCGGCGCCTGACTTCCCGGTACCACCGGGAGATTACAACCCCGGTGGCCCGGAAAGTCAGGCGCAGGTAAAATGTAAGTCCAGTCTGCCTACTGTGGCTGCTGTGCCAGGCAGGGTCAGATTTGTTGGGCATGAAGGCTCTGGCAGGCAGACCTGTGATATGCCGATCCGGAAACAACGGTGCGGGTAAGCTTACCGGCACTGTTGTTTCCAGGCTGGCTAGGTCGTAATGAAGCCCAGTATCTCATACATGACACAGTGATGCCACTGCTGGTCGGTGGATTGTGCAGACCTATAATTTCTGAGATGCAGTGGTCGTCACTCAACAAAGGTTGCACTTCATCACAGAAAGTTGTTCACACTCTTCATCTACCTGGCAAATGCACTGCTCAGGGGTTCCCTCGTTGGACATGCCCTTTCAGTGCTCCCCTTCTATACCACATCTGTGCCCCAGATAACCTCAAGTGGAGCCACTGTGCTTGACATCTGATGTGTACAGGCACGGGATAAATGACTTATTTCATCATATCATATCATATCATATATCATATCATATCTTGTGGCTCCTCTGTAGCTGTCCTGCCACCGGCCCCTCTGGATGTGCCTTGGTTCCTGATGGAGGTGGAAAACCATACAGAGTAAGATGAGGGGGTCTCTGGGCATGCCATAATGTCCAGCAGAGAACAGACTGTAGTGGCCAAAGACTCTTTCCAGGACAGTGCAAACATGGGTACCTCTCTCTTCGCAACCGGTCATCTTTGCGGAGGGATAACCAGCCCCAGAGAAAAATTGGTAGGCAGTGTGAGTTGTTGTAGCACAGAAGGTATTGGCATCCTCTCAGATAGAAATGGTTCACAGGATAGGTAGGTACAGTTATGCAGCAGTTAATAAAGGAAATATTGCGCTGGCCCTCGTGTAACTCATATCTCTGTACATTAGGGATCCCACTGTATTGATTTTTCAGCAGTATGATAACCGTGTAGCTATGTGGCGGTATTTTACAGTTATTAAGATATTGCGCAAGTATTTAAAATTCCCCTTAAGGTGGCAGCATTGTGGTAAAAACAGCTCTACATTGTCAGAGAATCTGCAAGAGCACCAAGATAATGTTAGGTCCTATTCACTCTGTTTACTTTATTTTGCTTTAGCTATAATTAATTAAGCCTGTTACACACAACAATGGGTTTATTTTGGAGTCTGGTGGGTATAGTGTGAGGTTTCCTAGCTTGCCACAAAACACAGGGCTAGACATACATTAGGATCATTTGCTGGAACCAAGAGCAGGACTTATTGCTGCACCAGGTACACAAGGGGCCTGATTCATGGATTATTTGCGCCAAAAAAACAGGATTTGTGTGCCTTTCTGCCCGCAAATCCCCATTAGTTAAACAGGGATTTGTGGGCAGAATGGCGCACAAATCCTGTTTTTTTTTCGCAAATAATCCATGAATCAGGTGCAATGTCTCTATTTTATTTATGTTGGATTGCTAGATAATTACCCTGCATAGTACTACCAAATCCCCTACAAGATGATGTAGTCATAACATGGGGAACCAGTTTGCAATTACGTTCACTTTACCCAGGGCCTCTTGGAGAGAGGCACAGATTCTGACACAGCACTGAACCTGTAACATCTTTATCATGGAAATATATGCACAATGAACATCCACACGTTTCGTTTAATTTTAAAACAGTGCCCTTCGGCGTTTATATATATATTCTCAAAATTTGGACAATCAGTGTCATTAGAAATACAGACCGAAATCACATTTAGCAAAAACAAAGTCAATTCATATTTTACACGTTATCATCTGCATTTCGCATACGTCAATAAAAGCAAAAGTATTCCAAAAAGTATTTTTTTTCTCACAAATCCTCCCACCAGTTGTTAGGCAGGCTAGCACAGAATTATCTGTGGAACATGGACCTGCTTTCTGTGTATTCGCCTGCTTGCAACTGAATATCCACACATAACACTCACCACACAGTATTCTTTTGCACACAGACCCTATGTTACCATCACTTGGTTACTTCTATGCTTATCCAGGGGCCTGAAGGATCAGCGCTTGCAGAGCCAGCGGGCGGCTCTGTGCCTTCGGTCTCAGCAGAGCTTCAAATTCCCCCTCTGGCTCCGTCCTTTTCTCTTCTGCAGAAAGGACTCTTTACCACGGTCAGCCCTGGCCTGTCTGCCTCAGATTGTGCCCAATTCACCTCCTCTTCCTGCTATTTTTCTTCTCCCTCTTTCAGCTTCCAAAAGCTAAAAAGCCATCACCTTTCTCTCTGTGGCTTCTTTTTAAGGCCTCCTTTCCACCTGCCCACTTCATGTATATTTCCCTACACCAAATGCAAGATTTGCCTGCACCCGACTGTGATGTCACATGCCAATCAGACACCTCCTTGGGATAGCCAAACCTCCTGGAAACTTCCAGACGTCCCAAATATATTCTACTGTCACATTTGAGCAGATTTTTAGTTCAATGAACGCTGGAATCGATAAGATACATTTCATATTCTGGCTTCCTGCACTAAAACATGGACACAGGGCCTACTTTGAGCAATATGACTTTACACATTCCTCAACTCACGTCCCCCATCGCAAAAGCAGCTTTAATTATTGCATTTATTCTCTAAGCAGCATTTCAGAGCCTGTGTATGCAGTCCCATTTACATCCCAGTTTGCACCCTAAGTTTGTATCACTGATTAGCGCAAAGTTCTATGGACTCAGCTATCCCATTCTTAACACTAAAGGTGTTAATGGGTTACAGGTTAAGATTAGTCATTAATCATGTTAGAAGTTAGTAATTAGTGCCTACACTCGCTGAAAATCTACACCGCCCTGACAGGGTAAATCCCACTTTACCCCTACACTCTCTATGCATTCTCAATGCTCTCTCACACCAGTGTCTCACATACAGACTATCATACCACTTCTGCAGGAGTCTAAGGGCCTCATTACAACCTTGCTCGTATCCTGTTGGTAAACCCCCCAGGATACCGGCAAAGGCTGTTACAGTTCCCGGCACTTGGTCTGGCGGCATTTCCGCCGGATTACGAGTGCCTATGGGATGGAGCAAATCCCCATTCATGGCGTTCCATAGGAGGAGATTTGCAGTGATTACCGGCACCGGCAATGCTGGTAATGAGGGGTATATTTGCCGGTAGGGCACCTACCTTACTTCAAGCCAAAGTGCCCCACCAGCAAACCCATAGTAGGGCGGTCCGGTAAAGTGCCGGTATCCGCGAATATCGGCATTCTTTTTACCAGACCGCCCGACTTGGAATGAAGCCCTAAATTATGATGCCTGGCCTAGTTGAAATTTGCACCATCTAAAAATGTGCACCAACTAAATCTCCTACACGTGCCAAATATAAAAAGCCAATATACGGTAAATGCTGCTATGTTGCATCGGATTCCTGTTCAGGGAGCAGTCCTTTTTTAAGACTACACCTTTTACATCAATGTTAATTGCAGCACGTATTTACTTATAACAACTGATTAACAAGTGTCAATTAGAATGCCTCTTTACCAGCACTGATTAAACACTGCACTGAATAATTATTGGCAGAGCTTCTTTTGCCTGGCCTTGTACTACAACGTTGTTGGACTATAAATATCAGAGGTTCCCATTAACCAACTCAAAACTAATTCTGTGTGAGGCACAGTCTAGAAAGATAAGGGCAGACCAATGATGTTCCTTAAACAAGTGTATTTCTTTGCATAATCTCTGGAGGCTTGTAATATTTAAAGGCATGGTCTAGTAAAAATTTTTATTTAAAAAATAGATAGGCAACATAAAAAAAATACTAGCATTCTCTTTTTTAAAACTTCCTTTGTAAAATTTTGAGCTATTCAAGCTCAAAATTCGCAAAAGCAAGCATATGGGCGCAGCCATTTTGTGAAATGGAGGCCCTCCTGTGCTGGCTTTTGCTTTTGCGGCACTAATGAAGGAAAAGCCAGCCAGCTGTAGTAAACTAAAGCTACCGCTGGGTGGCTTTCCCTTCATTAGTGCTGTACGCGGAGGACGGGGCCCGGAGACCAGAGCAGGAAAGCTGCAGCTGAATCTCGGTAAGTGCTATTTATTTTTTTTTTTAAATAAGCACTAGCTGCGTTTTTTTTTCTAAGTTTTCCGGGCTGGAGGAGCCCGGAAAACTTAGAAATAAAACCACAGCTTTAAAAACGTATTTATGTTTGCGGTCGCTTTTGAAGCGACCACAAACATAAATACAACGTTATTGTGTTGGAAAATGCTGCGGTTTTTCTTTCCAAGTTTCTCAGGCTCCTCCGGCTCGGAGGAGCCTGAGAAACTCGGAAAGAAAAACCGCAGCGTTTTCCAACACAACCGCGTTGTTTCTGCCTGAATCTGCTTTCCCATTTGGGGCTCTCGAGCCCCAAATGGGAAAGCAGATTCAGGCAGAAACAATGCGGCATTGCGGAAAACAACTGCGTTGTTTCTGGCTGAATCTGCTTTCCCCGAGAGCCCCAAATAGGAAAGCAGATTCAGGCAGAAACAACGCGGCATTGCGGAAAACAACCGCGTTGTTTCTGCCTGAATCTGCTTTTCCATTTGGGGCTCTCGGGCTCCCAAGAGCCAGAGGAGCCTGAGAAACTTGGAAAGAAAAACCGCAGCGTTTTCCAACACAATAACGTTGTATTTATGTGTGCGGTCGCTTCAAAAGCGACCGCAAACATAAATACAACGTTTTTAAAGCTGCGGTTTTATTTCTAAGTTTTCCGGGCTCCTCCAGCCCGGAAAACCTAGAAAAAAAAACGCAGCTAGTGCTTATTTTTTTTTTTTTTTAAATAAATAGCACTTACCAAGATTCAGCTGCAGCTTTCCTGCTCTGGTCTCCGGTCCCCGTCCTCCGCGTACAGCACTAATGAAGGGAAAGCCACCCAGCGGTAGCTTTTGTTTACTACAGCTGGCTGGCCTTTCCTTCATTAGTGCCGCAAAAGCAAAAGCCAGCACAGGAGGGCCTCCATTTCACAAAATGGCTGCGCCCATGTGCTTGCTTTTGAGCTTGAATAGCTCAACATTTTACATAGGAAGTTTTAAAAAAGAGAATGCTAGTATTTTTTTTTATGTTGCCTATCTATTTTTTAAATAAAAATTTTTACTAGACCATGCCTTTAACTCTTGGCAAAAAACAAATGGAGTGCTGTGGGTATGTATAGCATCGAGGTGCGAGTGTCCATTTTTTTTACGGCTCTCTAGTAGCTTACAACTTTAATTTTTCCACCTGTTTATTACTACAAAATTATAAATTACATATGTTTTAAGGTTTTGTGAATATTATTGACTACTATTTTAACGTAAGAAATTGCCAGATTCTTTTGATCAAGTTCCTCGCCACATGCCACTAACTTTCTGCCCAAGTTTGTAGCCTACTTCAGATTACTTGACTAGCCCCAATTTTCAAAGAGTAGTAAATTAGCACCAAACAAAACACCATAAATAATCCCCAATGTTATGCTGACATTTTGTTTGAAATAAATCATTTAGATAACTTCTTTTACAATAGATAAAAAAAAATCAGCAGAGAGCAATAGTGAAATATCAGGTCTTCCTTCCTAAGAGATCTTCCCTGGTGGCCCTGTTCCTGTGATTCAAATATTTCTAGAGCTTTCTGTTGGTGAATGCTATTACTAACACGTTTGTAATTGGATAATCCAGGAAGCACACAGACTTTAAATCCAAATAAAAAAATGTCACTGTGTGCTTGTTTTTGCATTTTCAAAAACGACAATTACCATCAGCAACTGAACCAGATTTCACTGTTTTGAGAAGGCCCAGCAATGTTTTCTTTTCTAGTGCGCATATTTTGTTAACATTCCTAAAGTGAATTAGCACTGCTGTGTTGGCTTTATTACTTTACAACAAATCACAGTCCTTTGCCAGCAAAAATAAATAACAGACAGTAAACCAGTATCAAGTAAATTAAGGTTATTGATGTAATAACACGACCTTCACAGTATAAATAACGTGGTACGGGTATACCTTAACCCTACTTTACATGCATTACAGGCTACCCTATATCCCATAAAATCTACAGATGTCTGTTTCTTACTTTTTACTTAACTTTTCTTTCTTTGCCCATTGCAGTATATCTGGTCCAGTACAAACCCTCTTGTGAGTACCTTCTTGACATATGTCCAGGTAATTTATGACACAGTAGACTATCTAATCAGGGGTCAAAATTGGGATTTGTTGACCAGGAGCATGAAGCGCCTCCTGGGCAGTAGGCATCACCTGTTAGGCAGGCGCTACCTCAGTGGAAGAAGGCGTTAGTACACAATGGTGCAGAGCGAATGTAACTTGTGCATGAAATCCAAACTAGCTTTTTGTATGTAGTATATCATCCAGTATGCCTTATAGGTCCCTTAGATGTTTCTAGTATTAACATTTCCAAACCCACACAGTAATATCACAGAACTATGCTTGTATGGCAGCACTTGCCTGGGGAGTCACAAGCAGCTCCTGGCAGCTCTTGGTTTCAGGCTAACCATGCTCTCCTTGACTATATCCAGGAGCTTAATAGCCCCCAGTTCCTGGCAATTTCGAACCCTGCTAATTGTTCTATATTGGGTCTAGAAAATATTTAGGAATTGGTATATTGATCGTATGTTGTTTTTTTTTGTTTTTCTTTGTAGTGTTTAGCACTTCATAACAAGTTGGATTTCCATAGCTATATGTTTCTTTATGACAGATTTGTTTTTATATTAGCCATTGTCGACTAAGGACAATGTTGGCACGTGTACAATTGCACTGTACGATATGGAACACTTATTAGTTGTTACACTGCTTATAGATGTGTGCTCTGGTGATGGACTATCCAGTCCGAAATGCATTCGCCATGATTGTCTGCTTCATATGATTTAAAGAAAATTGACTCTTAATAAAGCCATTTTATTACAAGATAGGCATATGATTGTATGACATATGTATACATAACTAATTTTCAGTAGTTTATGATGACAAGGTTGCAGCCAGTACTGTGGGAGTTTCCTACACATGTTTTGTTAGTATTGTAACTACATAGTGCGGTGTGGATCTGGTTTGTTTAAATAATGGCGGTGTCCACTTTATAACTATAATCTCTCTGTAGTGGCTAGAGACTCAGTCCAGAAAAGTGCAGGCATGGGTTCCTCTCTCCTCAACCTGCTCCTTTTGTGGAGGAGTAATCAGCACCAGAGAAGGGTTGCCAGGCAGCAGAAGTTGTTACGGCAGAGAAGGCAGGACATTGCCATCAAAGATACAAGTAGGGCTCAAAAGATGAGGGACATCACCCGTACAAGGCAGGAGGCCAGGCTGAGGGTGCAGACACAGGGGAAGCTATGTTGGAGGACACAAGGGAGCAGAAGGTGGGGAGGTGGGCAGCCCAGGCTACAACAAGGGGGGCTGTCATTGCCAGGGTTAAGGCTGAGGACTGCATTGCTCGGGCTGCGGTGGTTGAGGAATTCTGCAGGGCTGCTGAAGACACTGAGGCAAGGATGAGGCAGGCCCTGGGGACCGTCCACATGTACAGGGAAGCCTGATTCTGGGTGGGCCACTGTGGAATAGCTGATAGCTGTTTGTCACCCACCCTCACCCTCATTGGCTACTTCTCACTATGTATGTTCTGTCCATGGAAGATGAAGAGAGGCCTCGCTCTTATTCGCTAAGATTCATGTGCATGCCCCCTAATGTGCCCCTACACCACAGGCCTATTGTTGGTAGTCTTCTGTGTCTTCCCACTTTCAGCTCCAAACACAGCTTGAAGTTCATGTCACTCTCATCCAAGGCCAGTCAATTTTCAATTAGAGACTTCATAGACTTGCTCATCACAATGTCTCTCATTCACAACAACACCTTCTTGCTCACTGTCTTACATGTTCATGGCAACAATGTGACATTTTTCTGAAGGGAGGTGTCCAGTGCATTCTCAACACTCTGAACCATGCACAGTACACAATAGAGTCACCACACATTAAAGGTTCCATCCCCTTCCTTCTCATGAACACCCTTAACACGCTCTGTCATGGGTGTCCGATGATATTGTATTTGTTTGTTAACGTATCGATTGACATTCACATGAGTCACACCAACCCAGTCATCCACATCCATGGGTAAGGCAGCAAACAGGCTTTGAGATCATTCTGTCACTTCCCAGTGTTGGCTGTAAGGGTGATCCTCAACTACATCCTCCTCTCGTGGGATGATGTTTATGAAAGTGGCAGGACTGCAAGTTGTTGTTCCAATGCAAGCTAAATCGTGTTGCTGATCACTTGGACCACGATACACCTGTGTGCCGATGCAGCCCCTAGCCTTGCACTTCCACAGCCCTGTACACTGAAGGACTCAGCATGTGCAATCATTAGAGAAGGAGTGACCAACTATGTGCACCTCAGGTAAGTGTGCGCTAACAGAATTGTCCATTGATGTATACATGTTGTGCTTGATACATATGTTTGTCTACTAAAACAAATAACACCTGTTTAAATAATTACTTTTTGTCCATCACATGGTTTTGTAAAAGCAGAACACAAACTGAAACTCTGATCATACATACCCCCACTGGATTCCTGCCTGGGGACTAATTATGTTACTACACTCCATATAAGTGTTTAGACGGTGAGCAGTACCTTTGAATGTAGCTCACCGACCCCATCCTAAAGTGAAATTGGTTGTTAATTTGCTGGATTTTCATGTGGGGGAAAAATGCCTGCCTTTTGACGGAAGTACCCAACTTGATCGTTTTGAATTGATCGTATGGTACATCTGGCTGAATTCGGCCAGTACCATTTGATCGGTTCGAAACCATCAAATGGGGTAATCACTACCAAACATGGGGAGTGCGGGTCGCAGGGGTGTCCCCCGCTCCCCATGTTTGGTAGTGATGGGGAGGCTTGGAGGCGAGGGACAGGGAAAACCAAAATTTAAAAAAGAAGAAAAGGTGCCCCTGCAGCATTGGATCCGACCCGCAGAGGAGGGACGGAAGTGACGCTGCAGGGTCAGAAGAAAAACTGACGTAAAAAGGTAAGTAAGGGGCGGGTGGGGGGATGTCTTGGGACTATGGGGGTTAAAGTTTGGCTGGATTTGGCTGCAGCAAAATTGTCTTCGTGGACGAATTTACCACAGTCAATTCGAGCGCAGAATTCTGCCATGGCCAATTCGTATACATCCCCATTGACCATGTATAAGTTACTATAGACGAAGAGCAGATTGTATTAAACAAGATGACTAACAATGATCTTCAAATTATAGCGGTTTTCTTACAAATGTCCCCTGCAACCTTTCCAGGGCCTGGCATTTTATTATTTTTCTGAGAGTTGATGGCTGTATACATTTAATTCAGCCTAAATTCTATTAGTAATGCATCTTGCCAATAATAAATACAGCAACTATTTATCTTAAAAATATCTACCTTCTATGAACGTAAGTTATTGAAATGGTTTAGCCACATAAACTCTGTGATGTAACCTGGACCTGATTGCTATGTTTCAAAGACCCAGATGGCACGATTTACAAAAATGCACTACTATTATCATGTACATATTCCTGCTTCTTACTCTCTATATGATCTTCTTAATAACGTCTAGGCTCCCGCGTCTGGCCCCTATCCATTTTTCTTCGATTGTTCATGGATCTTTTTTATCCTTAGAACAGTCTTCATCGTACCAAAGACCCTTTTTACCAGATTGGTACTTTACTCTCTTACCATGTTCCAAAGGGCTTTATCATAGAGGTAACAGCATCATATAATACTAACTTCTCAACAGCTTTGTGGGGTGTCCTATACATTATCCGATATGGGAAGAATGTTTGTATACTTTCTGGGAATTTTTGTAGGTAAATCTATTGAATCCCAATGTATTACTCTCTTGGATTGTCCCGCATTCTCTATTACATTAACTGCAAACGAGGTTTCTCTGACAGCCCCAATGTTACCACTACCTAGTTTCAGAGCTAATTAGTAGTGATCCCTATCCAATCAAAAAACAACTGAGAAACTCTTTATTCAGGAGCACTCAGAAATATTCAATAATATATAGGCAATGTGGCTAGTTTTACCTCCATTGGAGAATGCCAACTAACTTGCTGTATCACTTACCATTCGACTGTTCCATACTCTAGATTTTAATTTGATCCAAAGTGGCACTGTTTGCACGGCTAGATTATGCTACCTCTTTGGGGAAGCTGTAATTAAATCTGGGATTCCCCATGCAAGATCTTCACTTTCTAATATCCCCTCCGAAAGGGGCAACGGTTCATACTGAAGGTTAGAACCCCTTACCAGGATGACCTGGTGCACATCTTTTCTACTTTCTACTGCATTCTTGATGTAGGTCTTGGCCCTTAGTAATGTTGACATTCCATTAGGGATGACTGGTCTGTTATAAACAGTAACAGAATAATGTTGTACATAAAGCCAAATGCTATATAAAAAGGACCAGATGCCCATTACCATAACATGGGCATTAAAACTAGACTCTGCCCAGACTTCGTCTTGGCCTTTCTTCTCTTCCTTGAAACACAAGAGCTTTATAAGATGTATAATATTGAATCCAAAGGGGTTAAGATCCCCATGTCTCCTGAAAGCAAATAATATGGTACTGTCTAATAAAATTACACCAAATGTGATCTGTGATATTATTTTTATACCATTATGCACTTGCTCAACCTTAGTTCCATGTCTTAGAAAACACCCGCAGTTTGAATTCAAAGATGTCCTTTCTTGCCAATCATTGTCCTCCAACCCACTCTCGATTATTCAGTACAAAAATATGACCTAGATCAGAATTAAAAATACTCGCCTTCCTGCTGCCCGCTGTACTATCATTTCTGTCCAAAACAGATCTCTTGTCATAGAGTACTGGGGTGCCTTTTTAATCTCCAAATCTCTTTCCAAATTATTTATTTGTTATTTATTGAACATTTGTATGGCGTCTATACAGCAAAAAGGGTTTCAAGGCGCCACAAGGCAAAGGGGGTGGGGACCAGAGGAGGATAAACAACAATAAACGGTCCTACTAGGCCTTGTGACATCCGAATCATGCAAGTGCAGCAAACAGGGAGTGCAGGGTGGGGGGGCAGGTGAGGGCAAAGGGGAGGTAAGGGGAAGGGGCAGGGGGGAAAGCAGGAGGGAGCATGGACCCAGGGGTTTGGGAAATGCTGGGTGCGCCCAGAGGACTAGTGCAGGGGGGACCAGATAGGGTTCGACAAGCGTAAAGGGGGGTGAGGTGGACTAGATTCAGTAATATTGTCGGGGAAGGCTGCCGAAGGCAAGTGCTGGTAGGGGGCGCTGAGGTAGACTAGACAAGGGACGGCCATGCCCCTGTAAGACTCAGAAGGGACCAGCCTGCCAGTCACAATAGCAGGGGGGCATTTGCAAGAGAGGGGGAGAGGGAAGGATGAGAAAGTAAGGTATTAAGAAGCTTCTGGAACTTAAGGAGTTCCGGCTCAAGTCTGAGAGGGGCAGGAAGATCATTCCAGAGGGAGGCTCCTGCCGAAAAAGCAATGTACCCCCCTTTCTCTGCTTGGACCTGCAAAGTGTTAGAGCTAGAGGATGGAAGGACTCTAGCAGGGAGGTATTTAGGGAGAGCAATTTGGATGTAGAGCGGTCCCAGGCCCCCAAAAGCCCTATGGCTGATGCAGTGGGTCTTGAATATGATCCTTGCAGCCACCAAGAGCCAATGGAAAGATTTCAGGGCTGGAGAGATGTGGTCCCTGGGATTGAGGCCAAGGATAAGTCTTGCATTTCTATTCTGGATTAGTGCAAGAGGGTGGAGGGAAGAAGATTGAGGAAGATGCTGTTGGAGTAGCCCAGCCTGGAGAGAACCAGAGCTCTAGATACATCGAGTTTCTGGTTGAAGGTGAGGAAAGGGAGAGTACCCCTGAGGAGGTGAAGTTGAAAGTGGGCCTTCTTAGCTACGTCAGTGATATGAGGTGAGCAGGAGAGAAAGGAGTCGAAGATGACACCCAGGTTTGTTGCCTCACAAGAAGGAGAGGGGAGGGGGCCCAAGGAGGGTGGCCACAGAGTAGGTGGGAAGGAAATGGCAGGAAATCCAATGGGAAGGATCTCGGACTTACTGACGTTAAGACAAAGATCGTTAGTAGCACATCTTGCCTATATTTCAGTCAGACAATCAGGAATGAGAAAGAAAGGATGGAGAGGAGTTAGAGCAAGGAAGCCTAAAGGAAATCTGAGTGTCATCACCATAACTCTGGAAGTGAGGAGAGAGGGATTAAGTGGGCAAGAGGGGCAAGGTAAATGTTGAAAAGCCACAGCGAGAGGATAGAGCCCTGAGGGACGCTGCAGGTAGAGAGTGAGGTAGAGGAGGGAAAAGGGCCCAGTTGAACCTGGGAGGGCTGATTTGAAAGGAAAGAGGTCAGCCAAGCCAGTGCTCTGTCAGTAATACCCAGAGTATCACAGAGTCGATTTAAGAGGGTGGCATGATTGACTGTGTCGAAGGCAGAGGATAGATCAAGGAGGATGAGAACAGAAGGAGAGTTGAAGTCGAGGTTTCAGAGCAAGTTCTCACGGGTGCGCAGGGGAGCAGTTTCTGTGCCTCTGGCTGTTCAGAAGTCAGACTGGTGGTCGTGGAGACAGCCAACAGATTCAGAGGGTTGGATTAGTTGGGAGATGACCAACTTCTCCAAATGTTTTCCCAAGGAGGGCGTAGTGGAGGTAGGGTGGTAGTTAGACGGGCAGGAAGGACCAGCTTTTTTAGGAGGGAGTAGGGGGTGCACAAGGTCGTGCTTGAGAGGTAATAGGAAGGAGCTAGTGGCAATGGAGCAATGGAGTGGTTGCTGAACTCAGCCAAAGAGGGAGCGAGGGCAGCAACATTGTCCTTGATCATTCTAGAAGAGCAGGGAACCACCTGTTTGGAGGAGACTTTCATAGAGCAAACAGTCTTGGTGACTTCATCCGGTGCTATGGGTGAGAAGGAGGAGAGTAGGAGGGATGGAGAGAGTGGGGACGAGGGAGAGGATTAGAGGAGAGTGAGGACAGGATGTTGTGGGTTTTGATTGTGAAGTGGGAGGCCAATGCCGTGGAGAGGGCCTAGGAAGGAAGAGGAGAGGTTGACACTGTAGTAGGATTGGCAAGTTCCTTGCAGATTTTTAAAAGTTCTGCCATGTTGTTGGTGGCCACAGGGATGTGGGCTTGAATATGGGCCCACTTCTTGGACCTTATAGAGAGACATTAATGTCTTTGGAGCAAGTTGCAGGCCAATTTGTTAGAGGATGTGCGCAAAGTCAACCACTTCTGTACCTCAACTCTGCGCTTGCTTTTCAGCGAGACTAGATCAGTATCATACCAATTGATGTACTTGGAGGCAGGCTTCATGCGGATCCTCATGGCAGGGGCAAGGATGTCAAGGGTGCTGGAGATATAGAGAAGAAGGTTAGCAAGGGCTGAGTCAGAGTGAGAGTCAATAGCAGGGGCATACTAAAGGCAGCAAAGGCAGCTACTGACACTCGCTTCATCTGGCACAGGCTTAGCCGGGGAGCTGAGGAGCTCCAGATGAGAGGTGAAGAGAGACTGGAGGAGTGGCAGGAGAAGGGAGGAAGTTAATGAGAGATGGCAGACACCTCTCAAGAAGGAGGAGATTGGGCTCAGATCCCTGGACCATTATAGTGCCATTCGAGTAGACATTGCTGATGCACCTGGATGATGGAAAGTGTGCCAAGAGCAGTTTCCATCTGGTTGCACCAATAATGGATGAAGAAGAGAAAGGAGGGAGGATACAAACCATATGGGGAGTCCATAGGTTTTCGGCGAGGGAACAACAGAGAGAATGCCAGTAACAGTCTGTCTGGAGGAAGCACTGAAAAAGGTGTCGGCAATGGGCAGACCTGGGTTAGAGACCACAAGACACTATCTAAACTTTTTCCTTCCAGGCTTCAAAAAAGAAGGAGGGTAGGTTACAGAGTAGCAGTTACAATAGCTGTGGCAGATGAAGGACACCATAGTGGAGGAGAGAGGGACAGAAGGATGCCCACGGGAGGGAGAGAGAAGGGGAGCTGCATGGTGCACAGAAGAATTCACCAGGCGGCCTAGCAGCCAAGCAGTCACAGAAGAAGTAGATACTTTAAACAATATTCAACAAGGGCAGCAGGTTTTAAAATACCCAGATTTGAGTTCCAAAAGGCAGGGGAAATGCAGCAAATCAGCACGGGCAACAGATAGGAAAATATACCCAGGTTTTTCAATACACCCAAATGTGGTGTTCCAAAAAACAAAGAAATGCAACTATTGAACACAGGCAACTATGCCTTGTTCTTTTAAGAAGAAGCCAATGCACAAAATATATGCTTAAATTTTGTCGAACGTTATTTAACAAGAAAAGAAAACACAGACTATAACAAAACAAATGCTAAACAGGCAACGTTCGGAAAATTGGCGTCCAGACCCAAGAGTGGGCTGAGGGTGAACAGATTTGTCCACCAACGTAAAGCGTTAAAAGCAATATGTAGTTAACTGGCTGGCAAAAACAAAAGGTACATTGGTCTTGCATCAGCAGTTGGCAAAAACCTTACATGCTGCACAGCGCCGCCTGGGCTATATTCAATAACAGCACGCATGCCATCACTGGGTGGCAGGACTCAGACAGACACAGGCAGCCAGCACAAATCAAATATACATTTTGAAAACAACAGCGGCATCACTGCACTTTAGTTACTTACCTTTGCAGGGGCAATCAGATGAGTCTGTCTCTCCTCAAGCAAGTCACGGCTCCCCTGCCCTCGCCTCACTGACTAGGGCCCTGGGCTGGAGTCTGTAATGGCCAAGAAGCAGGCAGCCAGCAGCGGTGGAGGAGCAGCACGCTTCAGAGACCCACCACCACCTGGATGGTGGAGCACACTGATGGGAGAGGGCACACTCGGGTGGGGGCTCTATGTGGGACAAGGCAGCACACCTAAGGGAGGCTGGCGTGGGCTCCGTGCTTCCTGCACTCACCTGCTGGTAGGCTGCAGAGCCCAATGGGACGTGATGTAGACCTCACTGCTTGGCTCTGGAGTCGAAGGGATGACGGACTAAAAGATTTCCGGGAAGATGAGGCGGGTAGCCGGGCTGCAGTTGAGCATAAAGACCCTCTCACACAGTGTGTGTGGCACAGCACCTGACCCACCCAGCCAGTTGGCAGACCCAATGCGCATGGGCAGCCTGGGCTGGTGCCGGGTTGGCAGGACACTCTGGCAGTAAAGTGTCACTGATTGGCTTCTGGGTCTGGCTGGGCAAAGCAAGCTCACACATCCAGGGCAGACGCCAGTGAGGCCAGGTCAGCCCGTTGTTCATGGTGTGAATCACACCTTGTGAAATTGACAGTCTAGAGTACGCACCATGGGGCGAACATCCCCCCACCCCCTTAACCTTTGTTTTGTGTCTGCTGCCTGCAGGCTGGCGCTGCAGCCAGCAAATCAATGGCACACCTCGCACAAATATATTCTCTCGTGACACACCCGCAGCCGTGCAAGGCCCCCCTGAGTGCGAGGCCCGGGGCAGTTTGTCCCCCCCTCGTGACGGCCCTGGACATGGGCAGAAACCGGATCCCAGGGCCTCGCCCGCCTCCACATGATTTAGGCTCGGCCACAGGCCGAATGGCCGATGGGTCAGTCGACCCTGATTGCACCTATTCAGCACGCTTGAGCCACACTTATACTGTAACTGATATGCGCTCACATGAAACAGAGAGATGCAGTTTCAGGTGGTGATTTTAACATTAGGTGTCTCAATAAATGTGTGAAACGCTGTAGGGTGGGGGTGTGCCGCAAAAGGCATGGACTACAAATTGTTTTCCTCAAGGAAAACCACTTGATGATGGAAGTGCAATAAGCTGGTATCTAGTTGGATGGGCAAGGCTTTGGCTCCTCATACTCCAGGTTACTCTGGTGGAATGATCCTTACCTGGGTTGCATGTGGGACATGTTTGTAGACCAGAAGATACACTGCCACACTGGGGTAGGAACATGGTGGTGTTGGGAACATTGGATGCACACAACGTATTCCTCATCAATTCCTATGGACCCACCATACATATTGCTAACATTTTTCAGTTTTGGGTGTGATTTGCACTTGCTGCTGATCTGGCAGTTGGGTGGGGAGTGGGAAATTCAATTATACCCCAGTTCTGGACATTTTAACTCCCTCTACATAGTCAACAATCTGAAGCTTCAATGTCACTCCACAATATCTTGTGGCACCTGGTGGAGGTTTGAATGGTACAACATGACATGCAACAGGGATTACTCTAGCTTACACAGTGAATAAATAAATAAATAAATAAATATGCTTGCAACCAAATCAACTTTTTGGTAATAGGCCATAAAAGTGCCCAGTCCTTCTATGCAGAACAATATCTTGGGTGCAAGCTGTACAGCTATGCCCCTTCAGTTAGCAACTTTGGGCGGTCCCATAAAAGAGTTTAGAAACAAACCAGCGACTCAGAGCAAAATGATGGACATGGCTGCCAGAACACAGTATGTAAGGAAAAACACTCCGTTTAAAAAAAAATAAGGGTAATCCATTTGAGCCACGTCACACATGACATAACACCACCTAGTAGCCACCACTGGAAGTTCACCTCCAGTACAGAGTCACATCAGCAAGGCATTGTGGGTATGTAAATTAGCCCAAATACAAGACTTTTGCTCCAGGGAATGCACTTTGTCTTAATAAAGGTAATCTTCTTTCAGGGTGGTCGTCCACGGATTGTGCATTGCCAAAAGTCTCGAGACTCAGGTATGCACAGTAGATTTGGGACTGGAGGTGGGAACATCTTATCCTGAGAGATAGATGCCTACAATCCTGGGACGCCTTGTGTACGTTCCAATGCCTCTTACACTTCCAGAATTCGCAAAAGAGAGCATAAGCCTGGCTGATTCAATAGGAAAGTATCATGCAAGTAACGAATGCAAGTGGCATCACTCTGCTATAAATGACACCTTTCGGGATTGTTATTGTAGGCTATCCACAGACAGATGTGGTCCATCAGCCAATATGAGTTGCCAAGTTCACTGTCACTTTGGATGACGATATAGAAGATGCACTACCAATATAAATGTGAAATAGACATTTTACTTTGCAAATACGTTCTCTTTCGTAGCACGCAGTGTTTTATAGTAGTGCCTTTTTTATGCTCGCTCTTTAATCTAAGACTCACTTGTAAGCGTTTCCCAATTTGGGCTTTAATACTTAGCTTCCTAGCTGATATGATATGGCATTCATAACGTGCCTATGCACAGGCTAACAGTGTTTTAAGCAATGAAGCTTTCTCAATATGCTCTGAGCTTTAAGACTCACTTTCCCAGCATGCAGTGTTTCAGGAAATAAATGGCTTCTACGTTTGCTCGGGGCTATAAGGTTTAGTAGTCCCGAAGATTGTGTTTCAAGTAATGAATGATTGATCAGTTTCCATTGGGCTTCAGTACACTAGCAGCCACTATTTCACACATATTTCTTTCCACATGTCACCACATGGCTCTCCTTTGCTCCACTTTGCACAGTTGTGGCCATGCAACTTTACTTCTGGTGCCCATGATGGCGCTTCCTAGTTTTTTCTGTGTGTCTACTAACAGTCCTCTTAATTTAGTCCTGGATCTCTTTAGCTTTCGCCAGAGTCTTGCCACTGTTTGAGGCCTTCTGCTTCTCTCTTTCTTTCTTTGGTAGGTGGGAGCATAATTTTAGTTGTAGGCTGCTTGGGTGGCACAATAAATCTGTCTGAATCTTTTATGCTAGTAAGCTTTCATACTCCACCACATCACCACTCTAGTACTATCAGAGTGCCAAGACTTGACTGTGGGATTCTCTGCCTCTGTCAGGGATATCCAAGCCTTAATCTGCTGGAAGATATACAGTTATCGAGGAGAAGATAACAGGAACTGATAGCGGGAAACAGATGCTACAAAAACAGGGAAGTAGGGTACAGCAGAATGTTTAGCGATAGTATGGGTGTGTGTCAAACATGCGAGGAGCATAGGTCTGCAGAATGGAGGAGGGGGATATATCCTAAAATGTGGTGATCAGTGTGTTGTGTGTCCAAGGCAGATTTGAAGAATTGTAAACGAGGACACATCATAATGTTGGTTGCATGAGGTGCCCAAACGTGTACTCCTGGAGGTTTGGTGTCTTATTTGCCCTGACAGGTCTGTACATTGTACCCCAATAGAAACCCCAGAATGTTAATTCTGAGGGTGACAAGTCACAGGAAGAGTGGCCCTGTTACAAATAGTCTGTGCATAATGGTGAAATAGCATCCACATGGTTTTCTTTTTAATTGTTATGAATTTAGGAACCTAGGAAGAGCAGGCTTGCTGTCCGCTGGACTGAGTGACTATGTCCAAGCTGCATAGCAAAGGGAAAGGTGTGTTCTTATTGGTACATGATGGGGAGACTGTGTGTGTCTTTACAGGAAATTGATGCAATGGCTAAGGGATGGAAGGTGCTGTTATTCACAAGAATACAACGTTTTTTGAAAGACAGCTGTGACAGCCTAACTTTTCAAATAAAGAGGCATACGAAGACCGATGCAATTAATACAGATAAGACTCAAATAATGGTTTGCAAACCAAATGTTGGTAGAAAAACACGGTTGTACAATTGGAAGTTACAGAATGTAGAACTTCTGAGAGTACCTCAATATAAGTATTTAGGAGTCAAAATAATTAACACTATGCCAAGTGCGGGATATGAGCAAGAGTTCAAATGTAAATTAAACACCTTCATTTCGCAAGCGAAAATACTTAGGGTAAATATGGTACATTTTCATTACAGCATGTTATGTTATTTTACCAGCAAAAGGTGATTCCAATCTTAACCTATGGCATAGAAGCTTCATTGCCCAAAGATCGTAAATGGTGGGACAAATTTGAATCCCGCTTTGAAAACAAATACTTTGCCTTCCAAGTTCTACTCCTTTACCAATAATTCGATTTGAACTTGGTTTACTTTCTTTGTATTCTCAGGTAGTGTGGAAGCTATGTGCCTTATTAAGAAAGTGCCTGATGAGCCTGAGTTCGCCTAACATTTTGGAGGCAATGGCTCAGCATTTACTTGCTCGAAATCAGATCTTTTCCAAAACTTGGTGTCAATTTATTCTAAATGCAGTGACTGATGCCTCGGTTGAGTTGGAACTCCTTTTTCACAACCCGGTACGTTCCAAATTTAAAATCTTCCAGTATGACTGGTGTGATAATCGAAGCAGAGATTTGCTTTATAAGGATTTTGATGCAAAATTATTTGGCCACAAGCAATATCGACTAATGACAGATTATCTAATTAAGTGTCCGTCACCATATATACGTAACAAACATTTACGGTTCAGATTGAATCTTTGGCCTACATTTGATGTGATGGCTAGAAGAAGGTTGATTCCTAAAGAACAAAACATTTGCCATTTCTGTCACGATAAATCACAAAGAGAAACCTTAAAACACTATACAGTAATTTGTCCTCAGCTAGATTGTCAACGAAAGTTGTTTTTTAAGAATTTAATTGTCCGATATTGTACAACGGAATTGAATGAAGTATGGCAATGTTTACTCTCGAGCACAAAAATGGCTGTCAGAGTGGCGATAGTTCAGCATTTGGATGCAATTTTTCCAAGAGACCACAAGTAATTTAGTAAGGGGGGAGGTTATAGAAGACATTGCAAGAACACTGGAGAAACACTGGAGAGTGTTATTCATTGTACTTGTATTTATGAGCATGATTTTATATGAGATATTATTTACATTTTATATATTTTTTCTCTTATGTTTTCTCTCGAATGTGATATACATATATATGTAATAATTTGAATGTGGAATTTTGAAAGGTTGATTTTATCAACCAACCAAATAAAAATATATTTTTTTTTTAAAAGACAGATGCAATGTGTACTTCTTTATTGCATGCCAACGTCATAAATAAACTTCTCTTTCCACGTCATGCCCCCTCCCTAACCCAACATCACTTCCCATAGTCCTGGCCCAAATGTGGACCTTACCTTTCAACGATGAGGGGGGGCTACGTGCCCTGGTCACAACGTGACAGTATCGTTATGTTGTTTATCGTCCTTAAATGCCGCCACCGTACACCCCTACATGGCTCGCTCTCAAGGGACGGAGCAGGTGAAGGAAAAGGGACTCATAGGGCCCATACACAAAATACATGTGTATTCCACCTGGTGTTCTTCGTGACATCACCTACAATTTAGTTTAGCTCTAGTTATCTATCAGATGTCACTCGGGACCCCGCAGTCAGTGGAATATATCCCCGTAGTTGATAGGTACCTACTGCTATCTAGTCCCATGTGCTATAGAAATAGAAATAGGCATCATTGCCGTGTACCTCCCTTCCCAACAGTCCTAGTGATTGGGACGTTCCTTGCAAATCAAGCCGTATGCACCCGAGGTGCCCAAGGACAGCTCGGGACCATGTGAGAGAAAGGCCAATTATCCTGATGTTGTCAGCTCCTTTTAAACACCATTTCATTGCTACTAATATTCCAGCATCTTTATTGGATTAAAATCGTACAGAGAATTTCTCGCTCTATGTTAACCATAGAACTGACTTTCTCCAGCCCATTTTATATGAATTTCGGATGTTTTTAACCACATATAAGGACATTCTCTAATATCACTCCTTGAACCCGTGGCCTCTCTCTAACACTGCCCCCCCCCCCCGCATGCTCATCTACAGTCTAGGTTTTGAAAGTCAGTAATCCTGACCCCATTTTGGGATATTCATTTCTTTTTATTTTTGGACATATATTTCTGAAAACACAGGGCTATTCTGAATTGTTTGTGCTACGTAATAGGGCATGACTCTGATCCCAAAGAATCCCACAAATGATCCTACCCTTTAGCTTCCTTCCCTACAAAAATGATGTTGCGGGTAACCAGCTGTGAGTCTTAAGTGTGATCTCCTTGGCTGCCGTGAAAGTCTAAAATCCTTTGCCCTATCAGGCCGTGGCTTGACCTTAGGTGACATAAGTCGCGCAAAGAAATCTTATGCCAGACACAAGAACAACATCTGTGTTTATGTTTATTTGAATATATGAGGATGATGGCTATGTACCAGGAGACATACACACCTGCGTTTGCATCCTTGAGATCAATCTGGTTCATTGCACAGTTTCACCTGGTTATCAGCCATGGTCCCTGTTTTAAATCTACATGGGGACACTTGGTTCTTGCTCCAAGCGCTGGCTCATTTAGGTTGTAAAGCAGGCCTGCCAGTTTCCCAATGATTCATTTAGATAATTTTCCTCGGAAGTACTTTAATAACTCTGTGTTAATGGGCATGTTTGTTTGAGGGGGCACCAGCTCCTGGTTTAGGAGGGCTTAATCCCTCCCACTTTGAGTAAATTGCAGACAGAAGGTTGCACTCTGCCATGATGCTCAGCCAGGCGACTGGAAAGGGGTCCTAGCTATCTCAAGAGCCTGCCAATTTTCTCACCTGGGAGAGCAGAGTATTTACATGTATTGAGCGAATGAACCTAGGCGACTGCAATCCATTGTAAGAGGGGTCTCAACGGTCCCTAATGGTATCAGTGCCTGCCGAACCCCATCCTGGCTCGTGCAGCCAGTGGGTAATGCTCGCAGCAGCATCTGCAGCGTGACTCTTTATCTGGACCGCCCCTTTAACTCTGCCTGTGACAGAAAGAAAAAATATTAGAAACACAGCAAACATTACCTATTTGAAATGAAGATTTGTTACTTCATGCAACGTTCCCACTCAACAATATTTACCTGTATTTCTGGGCCAAAACGGTGCTACCTCATCAACCCGTCAAACCCCCTTGCCCCAACATTCAGCAGGGAGGGACGGTGGCTGTCACTACCAGGCTGCAAAGAGGGTGACCTCCTGCAGCTTGGGATATTCATGTGATTCTCCAGGGCCAGCCAGTTGAAGCTGGACCCTGGGGGCACGGCCCTTCTGCCTCCCTCAGGTCAGGGGGGGGCGAGCCGGAATCAGGGGGCCAGAGGGGGAGCCCGCTATGCTGGCTGTCCCTCTAGCGCCCCCTGCATACGCTGGGTCATCCGCTTAACTGTTGGGCTAAACTTTTAGATGGCCTACGCCTCCAATGATTAGCATTGCTTTCATAACATCATGAAACTAAATAGCATCGCTATGTTAAACTAAATATCCCCCAAATTGGGGCGAAAGATGCATCTAATGGGCCAAAGAAAGGCGTAATAGCTAATCGGCGTCCTGGTCTCCTTGAACGGGGGACCCGACAGCGCAAACCCCACTGAAGGCCAGCTTTCAAAACTGTTATCCAGCACCCCAGATGTTTGAGGCTGGCTGTGCCCCTGCGTTTGTAGACATTCATCTAAACCTGCTGCTGTTATTGTACAAGTAGCCTGTCCAAAACCTTGAATAGCAGCATGCGCCACATAGATAAGCAAAGAGAACAGCACACTGCGGAAGTTAGGGATTACGGCAGGGCAGTCGTAGTGACAATAGGGCCCAACCACTAATGTATAAGGCGTTTGGGCTATTTTGAGCACAGTTGCAGAGAAAATATGGCACAGAAGCACATGCACATATTAAATCCTCATGATGTAGGCCTGTGTCCATGTTTTACTGCATGCATGCAGTAAATCCTCCTATTTTCTCTGTGTGTCCAAGGCCTTGACCATGCATATATCAGAGATGTGCAATGGTGTATGCTAGGTTATATGTGATTTTACTGACGGACCTTACAAAAGAACACCACATTTGTTTTATTTGGGGTTGTCCACCCCCAACCACCCTGTTTTTTTTACACTTATAACGCCACCCCGACCCCATCCCAACCCATTTTAACCCCTTCATCCCACTACCCATTATATATTTATTTAATGTTTTCGGTGGTTTTCAGTATTATGGTCCTTAGTGAAATTTACCACTCTGTAATGTTTTTGGTAAATTGACTGGGTACTTTATACTATTGTAACCTCCCGCCAAAAATTCAATTTGTGGGATTGCACCTGCTCTGAGTTAATGCAGCATCACCACCAGACACAATCTGCACACTGTTAGTGCTTTTGATACCCTGGAAATCTGCATGCATTCAATGTCCTTGGACGTCTGTGATGAATGTGCATAGGGGAGGTAGCACAGCGTGCCGTAGTGCAGAGAATATGTGAATTTAGAGAATATTCAAGAAAGGCTGCATTGCACAGGCATTTTCTAATTCTACAGTTGTTTACTTTCTGGATTGAGACTGTAAGATCCGCTCTTGCAAGGGATCTTAATGTTGGGTGCTGGAAGTGGATGCAGCCCTCCCGTGCGCCTGGCACCGCCTGAACTCTACACACACAGAGCACTGTTGAAAGAGTATAGAAGGAATCAGATACCAAAACAGTGCAATGTAATTTGGAAGACACTTTGAACCAGTTGCCACAATATATGGACTGTGCAGGTTTGTGCGGGGAATGATCACTCCTCTCCTGTCGTTCAAACATGTGGTGTCCCCCAGGGTTCTTGTTTGTCCCCGCTCTTGTTTAATAGATACATCCGGCATTTCCCTGACCTGTTGAACACCCTGGGTGTCTGATATACCAACTACGCCGACGTCACCCAGGTTGTTCTTCAGCTCAGCGGGCATTACAAACAGGACCTTTGCACCCTTAATACCATCTACAAGGCCATCCAGAACTGGATGGCCTGTAACTCTCTGGCTCTCAACTGCAAAAAGATCGAACTTATGATTGTAGCCACCAAATCAGGTCTGAGTAAGCTAACGCCAGAGTACTCTAGCTTTCAAATTGCGGGTCACACTATTCTCGTCTCCAAGAAAGTCAACACCTTGGGAGTAGTTCTGAATGAAGAACTATCTATGAAGCCTCATGTGTCATATATCTGCTCGACATGCGGTCTTATTACTAAACGTATACACTATATTCACCCTTTCATCACCACAGAAAATTGTGCCTTGCTGTCTACTGCTTTAATCAATTCCAGGCTCGATTATTGTAACAGCCTGTTGGCAGATACTACTCAAACTCTGCAAGTTACTCAGAAAAACACAGTACAGGTGACCTTTGGTCTCTCTCGTTGTGCACATGTTTCTATGTCAAGGAAAGCTCTACATTGGATTCCCATTAAACAAAGGATTTCACATAGAATCCTGTCACGGGCCCACACATGCCTGTCTCATTCATGTCTAGCATATCTTTCTGATTGTGCCAAGCTTAACATCCACACCATAAACCTTCGGTCATCTTTGCCACCCACATTTGTTCAACCTAGATTCAAATTGGCCTGTTTTGGCGGAACTAGCTTTGACGTTCAGGCACCTCTTCTGTGGAATTCTCTTCCTGCACCCATGCGTCTTGTTAACAATCTCACTTCATTCAAAAAAGCCATTAAAACACATCTCTTCAACCTTAGTCGGACTAATACTCATCCTTTTTTTTTTCTACTGACATCTGGAATGACTTTCTTTTATGCATTTGTTGTCTCGTCTTGTTTTGTTTTTTGTGCGCCCACAGGCCCACGGGCATGTGGCGCTTTATAAGAATTAAAATAAATAAATAAATAAATACATGTGTTGCAACTTGGGTTTGGGGAGCTTGCATACACTATTGTAGTCTGGTCGTGTGGTAAAGTGGATTAGTGTGGGATAGGTTTGTAAAAGATCCAGGGTTATGCTAATGCCAGGACTGTCTGGACTCAAGGGGATGTGGGAGGGAGAGGGTGGAAGTGAACCCAAAAGCGCAGCGCCCAGTATCCATGGCATGCTCAAGATTGGAGTACAGTGTCTTTGGTGACATGGCGCCACCTAGAACCCGTCTTTGTCGGTTCTCAACAGAGGGAGGCCTCTCCTTCTGTTCCAGCTCACCCCATGCCATTTGGATTCTCATGATTGGAAAACGTGCCAGACCCTACCAGAGTTTTAGAGGCACCAGACAACAGGGAAAAGTTCTGATGTCAGTTCTGATGTCCCGCGGGGCTAGACCACCGCTGCGTCGACCTTCTGCCAGCCAGTTTAAATAATGATGTATTTGTGTTGAGCAAATTGCTAGCAGTTCTGATCCATATGCTGTTAACCGTGTGACAGAAGTGTATGGAAACTAGCCGAATGTGTTTCCCAGGCTCTTGCATTGTGTAAACAAAAAAGTGAAAGCTAAAAGTAAGGGTGGGCCTTGAATTGCAAAGCCCTCTATCACTGGACTACTTAAATACAGGATGTCTGTGATTGCCTTCAATTTAACAACCATTTGGAAGCTAGGCAGTGTTTTCCGTGCCTCATCTAATTTTGAAGTAGCAATTTCGTCAGCTCACTTCCCAAAATGGCAGGAGCAGGGAGCCGACCTCCAAGGCTTGACTTGTCAGTGCAGTGCTCTCGAGGTTGCCTTCTCGGGGACCTAGAATGTACGTGCTACCACGTCGGGGTCACGGGGGTGGAACAGGTTTGCAGGGTTTATTTAGCGCTCTGTGACACGTTGCCATACACAGCTGTCCCGTAAGCCCCGCAAGCATTTCAAGAGCATAAGTGTGATTTTAAGAGCTGCGCCATGTTGAGTGTGTTCAGAGTCATGTCCGGCTCAGCTCAGCCACTTATGCTGCCGAGAAAAGACAGCAATCAACTCCGGGCTAAAAAAAACTCTCAAAAGCTTTTAGGTCTGTTGAACACCTCCCTGCGAGGATGAATCTAATTGGTTAGGCCACAAAATGGCTACCGAATTAAGAAAATAATATTCGTCATCTCAAGCAGCTAGGTTTTGAAAGACTGCAGCTCTGAGACAGCGCCAAAAAAGACGCACTCAGGTATACTCTGGTTTTGGAAAGACCCCCTTTTTTGTGCCCCATGGAAATCCGAACAGTGCATGCATCCTCTGGTTCTAATGCACTCTGTAAGTACTCAAGCCATAAAACCTAAATAATACGTATAACGTTGTCTCTCCCCACGCCTGCCACAAGAGCATCACAACCGTTGCACATTGGCCGCTCCACCCTCCTCAGTCAACTTCCCTCTAATCTTAATGTCTAGGCCCCACGTGGCTGACGTAATCAACAATACATTTTTAGTTCTTCATCACTTACCTCTGTAACATATAAACCACCAAGCCTCCCCACAATTCCTGTTACCACAAACAAACCATGAAACAACTTGACACCTGTCTAATAGTTGCCTTTTTGAGTTTGTATTTTTTGGTCACACTTGAGCGACCTCGAATGGGCCATGAATAGACATTGATGTCATTCGTCTGGGGTTCCACCCACTGACCTCACCGCCAAGTGCCCGCTCCCTCACCCTGGATCAATGCCCCTTTGTCACTTGGTCTAACAAGCTCGCCCACCTGCCTGAACCCACAAGGTGTGGTTTAACCACTTCTAGGCCACTCACCAGGCAACCTCCAAAATCCCCTCTGCCTCCCACCACCCCCCCCACCCGTCCAGCATGAACCAGTTATCTGCATGCCTCTCCTGCATCGCCGACTTCCTCTTCCGTCTTCTGGGCCTGTACTACCCTCCTGCTCTGTTGGCACGCTTCTAATGGTGGTATTTCCTGTAAGGCCTCTTTTGAGGTCGGCACAGGAAACACGATCCACAGACCAGCAGCACTTAACTTATAGACGTGCCTAGTCTCTCAATGGACATATACCAACATATCCCAAGCACCACCAGGTACCCCTTATGGATTACTCTGCCAATGTCTCTCTCCTCTCCAAGTCAATTGTGCCTCAGTTACCTTCTAACAAACTTGGTAAAAGTATGAGTTGCAAAGGCTGGAGATGGAGTCTGAAATGGCTCCTCCACAGAGCCCTCTCTATTGCACCACTGATCATGACAGTCGACATGCTAACCATAGAGCGGGCCGGGCGAGGAACGAATAGGGAGCTGCTGGTAAAATCTGCTTCATGCTCTACCAATGGCCCACACCCAGGGAGGAGACCTTCCCCAGCCACCCTTAGGAGAGACAGCGTGAAAAGACTTGCTCGCTTTTGTTGCAGCATATGCAAAGGCTTATTTTTTTGTTAAGGCGCATTGGTCTTCCATGTGTGAATGGTGCTCACCGTTTCTTTCCCTCAGCACCTAGGACATGCTATGCTACTCCCTGCTTGAGATCCAGCCTACCCTGTGATGGGGGCACTGTATCCCAGTGGTGTATAGCAACAACAGTTATGCCCCATCTTGATTGGTCACTTGTAGATGTTTAGGTGTATACTGTTGTATTTTGCTCAATATCTTTCTTGCAGGATGACTTTCTGTACAGCGCTCTGAGGCCCGCTTGGGCCGGGCCCACGCTACATAAAGCTATTCATATAAAATAAGTACATTATTCTATCAATTTGGCCACCCCAAGAACATCACAAAACTTCCACGTTGGCCGCTTGCCCCCTTCTCAACCAATGTACCCCAAATATTATGAACACACAGATCCCCCATATTAGCCCTTTGAACTTCTAACCAGCCCTGTGATGCTGGTTAGCGACCCTTTCTTCATCGTGTAAAACCGCCATCTTTCTGTCCCACACCCACTTAAATCTGTAACCGTGCAGCCTAAACAAACATTAGGCTGCACGGTTACAGATTTAAGTGGGTGTGGGACAGAAAGATGGCGGTTTTACACGATGAAGAAAGGGTCGCTCAAAAGTCCACCCTATTGCCCAAAACATAAAAACCTGATCACTCTCAACTAAGAGCCATTCAGGCACTAAAAGGGATCCCTCCTCGGGTGGTGTAGCTTTTCCCACTGCGTGGCGTTGGATCTGAGTATTTCAAGCAATAATAGTGCACGAAATCCATGAACCCTGCAAAACCATGACCGACCCCCCAATAGTGGAAATGAGACCCGTCCGTTCTGAGCAAAGCTGGAACGCTAAACTTAATCCCCTCATAGGCTTCAAAGGGCTGGTATATGCCAGCAGGGCACTCAAAATAGCATGGCATCATTTTTATAGCACAGACACTGCACTGGTTACTTTTGCACACAGTGGTGAAAAGTCCAGAAGTCCAGAAGGGACTGTCTGTAAAAGATCCGGGGCTAAGCTAATGTCAGGACTATCGGGACTCGGGGCTAGCTACCATTTTGGTTTTAGGCCCTGAGCTACTACCCGGGGCTATAACCAAAAGACCCAGGGATATAGCCTCCTCAGCCACCCCCTAGCAACTCCTCTGGCTCATGGTGTGATTGACAGGGATTGGACAAACAGGTGACTGTATGAACGAATCACGTGAGAGTAAAGGAATTACGGGGGACGCTCATGTCGTGGGCGGAGCGATAATGTGACTCGGCATACGTGAGGGGCATAGACAGGTGCAGTCTGGCAAGTGACAGAGTAGCAACCAACCCTAATTGAAGGCCAAGTGTTTGCTTCTACTGAGCCTGCTAACCTCTTGGGTCCCACTGACTCTGAGACGGAAGATCGCCCAAGCGGTTGCGTCTAAGGGTAGGGGCAGGAAGGCAGGGAAGCAGGGTGCTAAGGTGTGGAGGGGAGGCCCAGATTGAATACACTGTCTACCACAGTTCAAAAATAAAAAAGACACAATAAAGGCACCTCTTGGTGGTGAACGGCCCTGGGTCTTAGAAGCACGGGTGATCTGGCCTACAGGAGATTTCCCAGTGGGTCCCTGCATCATGGGCCTCTTTTGTGTGGTGGCCTATTTTATTTCCAAATTATTATTTTATGGGTGAATGGTTGGGGTTGCGCACAGGGTGTAATATGGGGTCACTTTGAAAGACATTTCCTGGGGATATTTTGGTTCCCAGTACGCCCCTGCGTGGAAGCATGCCGAGGAAGAGAAAGCAGGCAGAGGACGCCTAGGGCCATACAGGTGGGCTGCAGCCTGGGTGAAGCTGGGGAGCATGCCAGAGCTGAGACGCCCCTGGCCGCGGCTGGGTGCTGCTGCAGGGTATGTCCAGTGCAGTGTGTCGCTTGGGGTCATATGGGTAGGCCTGCACAGCCGGGGAGGAAGTGGGGTACAACAGGAGAGGCCCCGGGCCAACACTCCTTCAGTGAAAAGAAGTAGGAGGAAAGCCGGGCCCCGGGCCAGCACTCCTACAGTGGCAAGAAGTAGGAGGAAAGCGAAGCTGAGATGCAAACACTGCTTTATGCCTCCTCCTATGCCTTGGAACTGCACAGAAATGACTCAAGCGCAAAATTAAAGCGTAAAAGCACTGCACCTTGCCAGGGCCGGCTCTAGGAATTTTCATCTGGGTGGGCCAGGCTTGGGATCAGGGGGGGCCCAAATTCCACTGGGTGTGGGTCTAGGAGAATCCTAAAAAGTGCAGGGGTTGATCCAGATTTCCTTGATCCGTGATCCAGCTTAAACGTATACATTTGCACCCCTCTATAGAAAACAGTACAGAGGCCAAGAGAAGTAAGGAAAATAGTGTTGCAACATTAATCTACCTGTATGCCCTTGCCATCTACTCTCCCCTTTCTATTATATCTGTTCCTCCTTCACCTTTCACCCCCAGTGTCACTCACCGGATGGATGCCTGATGTGTTTGTCGCTCACCAAATGGATGCCTGATGAGACCGCAGTCAGCCCTGGCTCAGACTTGATTGTAGAGCCCAGGTTAGACCAAAACCTGGGCCTCCTCTCTGTTGAGGGAGAAACTCTTTTCTATGATCTGCCCCCAGACTGGTCTAGCTAGGCAGCAAGGAGGGGTGATCACCTAAAAGAGCGGGGAGCACACACCGCCACAACGCCCGCTGCAAAGGAAAGACCACCAGTCAGTATGTGGATGGAACGAATACTACAAATGCAATAGAAATTAGCTAATGAATACCTGTACTATGTATCTTGTTCTTCTACTGGTAATGGTCAGGGAGACACTCAGGATAGAACGAAAACAAAAGTATAAAATAAATAATAGGGGAAGTTAGTACTGGAAACTACCCTAGATGGCACGCGGAGCGCTCTAGTGTCACGCAGGTGCACATATAGCAGAGCGTTCCGGTTGTGCAAGGGTGACAAGAATCCTTAAGTTCAAATGCAAAGGCAAAGTGGAGGAAAGCTGGGGTAATACTGAAGATTCCAGAACATCAGCAGAAGACAGGTGAGCAACGTGGCAGAAAACAGAGAGATAGGAAGTACCTGCAAGTGGGCCATGATACAGCAACAGGAATGGAGCTGGTATCAGGAATAATCCGAGGGCTTGGAGAGTAGGTACACAGGAGGTCGTAAATTCCAAAAGCACGTAACCAGAAGCAGTCAGTGGGCAGAAAATAAGAGTCGGTACACAGGAGTTCACAGAGGTAACAAGGACGTGACTTAACGGTAGTCCGCAGAAAAAGCAGAAGGTTCGGTACACAAGAACCGATCAGAGTGAAGACTTAACTTCGGGAACGCCGGTTTCAACTTCAATTGGAAGCAGCGCTTCCTCTTGCATGTAGGGTTTTGTCATACCGAAAGCGAGGCAGTGGTGTGGGTGAGATGGGAAAGGCAGTCTGGGCTCAATGCGGAAGATGGCAGCAACGGCTCGTTTCCATGGCAGCGTCCAACGCCTATGGAACGGAGCCGAAAAGTGGTGTATTCTGTGGGAAAAGAAGGTCTGCAGCTTCTTGTACGGACTCCGGATCGCACCACACGTGCCTGTGTGTGTTCTGCGGGCAACAGACGACCCCCGAACTGTAACACCCAGTGACCTTCCTTCAGCTCTCCTAACCACCATTCAAATTTACGTCCATTCCCACCAGACCCCAGAAACTTTTTCTTGGCCTGGCTGAAGAGAATCAGATACCTCCTCCTCCTCTGAGATGGCTGAGCAGTGAGGTCCCCAGTCTTTGTACCATCTCAGATGGTGTTCACCCAACAATGCCTTCCTGAACACTGTGGCTACTCCCAGCAGGCGCCGGAGGAGGTGTTTATGGTTCCTTCATCTTGTTGTGAAAGGTAGGACCACCACCCGCCCAAAATACTGAACCCAGGAATAGGATATTTTGGTTCTTACAAAATTACATTTTTAAAACAAAGTTTTATTTTTGGTTGCATTTTTGCAATGCATGTTAATTGAGTTGAGGGTCCGAGGGAGTGCTAGCATGTAGGAGAGAGTTCTAGGGCTTAAGGAGGCAGGTGGTGTTGGTTGAGGGGTTTCCGGCATCCTGGTATCGCTCAAGTTGAGGCGTGACAGGGAGGAGAGTGCTTTACTCCCCTGATATGCCCCTGTACATCATTGCTTGGTAAATACTGTTTACATACTGGTTATACTATGCAATTGTCCATGATGACTCTTTGTTTGATGTGTTCACTTTGATTCTTTATTGAATGACACAATTTTGTTCAATGGCTTGTTGGGGGTAGTAAATGTGTTGCACCTAGTTGGGTTGTTGGGGGTAGGAATTGTGTTTACTACTAAATAACCGTACTAAAAACTCACCATTCTGCATGCTTACACTCAAACACTGAACTAAACACAATCGCACCTCTACCGCATCACAAACCGCACACACTGTACAACACCCAACATGAAACAAAACTATACACAATCATACCTCAACACCACATAACGGCTTCCAACCGAATAATGCATCAACGCCTAGTGACCGGTTTCTCCTAACTGAAACTGCCAACAGCACATCAAAGCTCTCTTAGTCTTCTCTCTCTCAATCCCACTAACAAACCCCCAAACCCTCCTTCCATTGGAGATAGACCAGAGTGCTTAGAGACCACTCAAGTGGCAACAGTGCCTGGTACAAGATCCATTAACATTAAAAATAAATGTGACCTGATATTTTCAATAAAAGGTGTGTGTGTTTTCTTGGCAGGTCCTAATGCCTGTGCTGCCCATCTATCAAACCATGAGTGAGGCTTTTTGGAATAGCTTATATTTGAAACGGAATCACTTCTAGGGGCACCTAATTTTAGCAGGTAAGGTATAGTGAAATTAAATGAGTTGACCATGAGCACACATGTGTTGAAGTTTGGTTTTGAATACCTAAAATGACTAAATTTGATACAGATTACTTTAAAAAATGCACAAGTCACATGATAAACAAACCTGACAATGTATTCTCATTGTAGAAACGAGTTGATGAAAAGAGTAAGGGGGCATTTTGTTTTGAATCCTAAATTGGACAGATTTGCAAAAGGGCCATTCATTCATTTTAATTGTTTCTACCAAGTATTGTAAAAGTAAAGAGTAAAACACAGCCATAAATCACTTTTGCTTTTCACTTTTCCACTACAAGTCTGGAAAGTGTAAATCATTTCCACAATTAATGATTGGGAGAGCCCTCCACAATGGATTCCCTTGGAATCTGCCCACTTTTATGAGGTGTAAATGTCAGGTGGATCGCATAGGAATCCATTGACTTCCTGCCAACATAAAAATATGTGCTTGTGGAAAACCAATCGATCTGGCAGGGGGACCTTGTTAAGTCAGATCTGCTTTCCAACTTCACATGCAAAATCATACAAAATGCTGTAGCTCATAAAAAGTGGCGATAAATGAATTTAGTGCCACTTCTTCCACTCCGCTTGACCCCCTATGATTGTAGCTTTATTTCACCATCCTGAGTGCAAGCCTACAATCTCCAGCATAGAAATGGTTGCGGGGGAATCCACGGAGTATTACCAGGGTATATGACTCTGCGGCCGAGGAGCACGCAAATGTAGGTAAATGTGGCTTGATGTGCTTTGTGTTGGGGCGCGTCATGGGCGTTCTGGCTGCAACTTGTCCCTTAGGGTTACGTTGCTATCTAAATTCTGTGAATACGCAGAGCGCGCATAGGAAACTTTCACGTAGGGATGCACAATATCATTCTCAGCCAGGGGACTTTGTGGGATCAATGCACACCTTTCTATGAATTGGGCCCATGGTGTATTCTGTTTGCATGCAAACTCTGTTAAGCTAGTAAAACAGTATGAGGTTATCAAGTCAGTACTAGAAGAATAGAATCATGAAACGTTCTGGCAGAGTGGACTAGGCTTCCACACAAACAAAGCTACATTCTATTTAGGTCGGAGCCCCACTGGCAAGTATGCATGAGAAGATCTAAAACTGGTCCATACATGTCATCCTAGCCTTATCATTTTCAGGTAGGGCCTTTTTGGACCAGCTCGGTGAGGTGCAGCTTGATTTCCTAGAAGTAGAAAGCAGGTTCCCACATCTGGGCATATACAAGTTCACTTAGAGACAAAACCTGAAGCCAACTTGCATTGACAAAGCCAACAGCTTTGGATTTCCATTAAGCATGGATAGGTATTTGACAGGAACAACCATAAGGCTAACACCTGGCCATAAGATGGGAATAGATGGAAAACAGTGAAAGTACCTGGGCATATGAAGGCATTGCCCTGCAAATGTCTATCTAATACCTATACTAAAGCCAAATTTATTCACTTTGTGATTGCTTGGTTTAAGGCAGGACTTCAGTGAAAGGAACAGAGGCATTGACAAAGATATTGATTATAAAATCAACTGGCTGAAGACACACATTAAGAGATTTTTATTACACCAGGAGCTCATTTACAAATCTATTTAAGTAATTAAGCACTCAAAAGAATGCTTAGATATAACACTGGAAGGCCATACACAGCAACAGGTTTGGTTTTACTTTGTGATAGAGCGCACTCAAAGAGTTCCAGAAAGGTAACTTTTTGGTGGCAAGAGGCAGGTAGTTGGAAGTAATGCCTTAGGCATTAACATAGCCATGGCTAGTCAACGGGTCCCATGTTTATTGTGGGTTTTAAATGACCAAACACACCCACGGGATGTGTGTTTCTCTTCACATTTTATCTCCATCCTCTCTATGTCCCACTGAGTGAGTTCTGGTTGAACTTGCACCTAATAGTCAAAAGCCTCTGAATTAATTATAACCACCAGCTTTGCTCTGGCCAGCTTACCATACCAGTGTTGCAAATCAGTCTTGACCCTGTCACTAATGTGAGAAGCCCTTTCTAAACTGCTAGACCACAATGCCTAAAAATGCATGTGGTTGCTTGTGTTCCAGTGCAGAGGGGTCATGGCCTAGCAAATGAGATTGAACTGCAACCTTTGGTGGCAGCACCAATAGTCATTTGCTAATAGCTTGTCCCATTCTGTAATGAACATACTACAGAATTATGGCATGGAATGTTGCACAGAGCAACGTTAGTGGTAATGTTTAATTCAAAGCCTTGCATCTATTGCTTTTTGATTTTACTACACTCTCCCCTCAAGAATTACCTTTTTGTTACTACTAACCTTATACTAACCTTATTGTTCCAATGATAATCAAGTAGTTAATGCAGCACAATATATACTTTGAATGTAATTTGTAATGGCCCTCAGTCAGTTGATGCACCTTCTGCAGAAATCTGTGTTCAAGCAACATTACCTGTCATGTATTGTTTGATATAGTTAACCATTTTATTTAGTATGATATGAAAAGCCGCTATATTCCCACAAAGAAATAATCATACTTTAAATTACAGAAACCAAAATAGTGATTTTAGGTTTGAGAAAATAGTTGTAGGCAGCCTATTTGAATAAGCACTTAGACGCGTGAATTGCACCCCATCTTCCTGGTCATTTGTGTTTTGATGGCTGTGGGGGGATACATTATTGTCTGGCCAGGCCTCCTGCAGTTCAGCTTCTCAGAATGATGTCTCTGAGGTTGCTGCTACACGATTCGAGTGAAATCCACCCACTCACATCCCCTCTCCCTCAGGACTGCATGGCCTTCTTTCTAGGGGGCAAGGGGTGGCCTTGGGGGGGCCTGCTCCCTTAGCCACCCTGCTGGAGCTGGGCCTGCACCTTGCTCTGCTCTGTGCAAAATGACCCCAGAAACGCATATATACACATAAATAACCTCACAAATTCATTCAACTACCCCAGGGCAAAGGTGTTCTCTTACCCTGCAATCTGGTTATTAGGATTTCTAGCCCACATTTCCATCAGGTTTATTTAACTAGACTCAAGTGGTGTGGATGAAGGTTCCACAGTACACAATAGCGTGGGGTTCATATCCCTGTGCTTAACTTGTGCCCAGCCACATCGTGTTTTGTTTGTGCCCTGTTTTTGTTTTCACCTGGGAGCTGTGCTGTGGGTTACTAAAGATTCAATTTCCCTAGTTCCTCGTCATGAGCTGCAACAAACTTACATATACCTCGAGGGGAAGTGCTTTTGCTTTGTGGTTGTACTGCTGCTGAAAAGTCTGTCCTCATCAATGGGCTCGGTTTCCCTTATTCTCTGAATCCTCGATCAGTGCAGCAATTAATCAACATCTGCTCCCTCTGACCCAGTTCCTCTACAAGAGATGAAAGAAATCTCTACGGATCTTCTGGGGGAAATCTCTACTGCTATTAGCAGGTCTTGTCAGCTAGGCTACATCCCCAGGCAACTGAGACAATCAACAGTTATTCTGCTTCTTAAGAAACCCTCCTTAGACCCGGCTCTCTCATCCAATTGTCGCCCCTTATCACTGTTGCTTTTTTCTATGAAGCTCCTCGAGGCCTTGATCTCCCCACTTTTCTCTTCATTCTTGGAGAGCACAGGGTTTTTTGCCTCCTTTCAATGTGACTTTCGGCCTAACCGGGGTACTGCGCGGCTGCTGGTGTCTGTCATAATTCTGGCAGGGTGGGTGCTGTGGTTTTGCTTGATCTGTCCGTGACGTTTGATACCGTTGACCACCCCACTCTGCTTCCTCGCCTGGCTCAAACCGGGATTTCCAGCTCAGTACTTGCCGGGTTTGCCTCCTTTTTAGCCAAGAGAGGCCAAATTCTATCACTGCCTCCTTTTTCTCACCCCCTGGTTGCCTCTACTGTGGTGAGCCCCAAGGCTCTGCTCTATCCCCTATACTTGTTAATATCTACATTCAGCCACTTGTGTGTCTCATTCGTTCCCTCGGTCTGAGATACTACTCCTATGCGGATGACACTCAGATCCTAATTCAGTTAGATCTTGAGCAAGCTGAGATGTCATCTCGCCTCTTTCAGTGCCTCTCGGCTGTGGGAGATTGGATGAACCACAACTGGCTGAAGCTAAATGTGGACAAGAATGGGGTACTGGTGGTGTGTTACCCCCAGTTACTTCACTATGGGTGTCATCTTTCTGTCCTCCCTCCATTGGAACCCTCCCGCTGCCTGCCACTACTGTAACAAATCTTGGGGCTATGATAACAGCTTATTTGTCATTGGAGAATGAGGTTTCTGCGGTCTGTAAGGCAGGACACTTCCTTCTAAGGATCTTGAGGAAAGTTCTTCCCCTAAGTTTAGGCCTCCAGTCGTCACCACTCTGGTATTGAGCGAGTTGGACTACTGTACTGTAATTCTCTCTATCTTGGTCAGACAAAAGTTCTCAACCAACGGCTGCAGCGTCTTCAAAATTTCGCTGCCAGGCTTGCTACCGGATATCCGTATGGTGCCCATAGTACCCCAGTCCTGCGCCTGCTTCACTGGCTACCCGTTGCAAAGCGTGTGAAATTTAAATCTCTGTGTCTGGTCCACCGGGCCATGTCGGGTTTGGGGGCAGAGTATCCTCGGGACAAATTTAGTCGATATGTCCCTACCCAGTGCTTCCGGCCAGGGGCAGCGGGCTTGCTCTGTGTCCCGCCTTCCATCGTTCGCAAATGGGAGGTCAGGCTTTCTCAGTTGCTTCAGCTCTGCTGTGGAATGACCTGTCGGGTGCACTATGAGCTATTCCTAACTACCTACAATTCAGGAGATCCCTGAAAACCCTCCTTTTCTAGATGTCAGTGCTTAACTGTATTTGGTCTCAGCCCCAACATACCCTTGAGTGAAAGTGCACTTTATAGACTTATTAACATAACATAAAAATTTAAGAAGACTGTGTATTGAATGACGTTTGCAGGAAGCAATGACTGAGATGTAACAGACAGGATGTTGACAATTGGGTTTGACAGTTGAGTCCTTGAGGGAAGTTTTTGTCTGGTTCCAAAGAGAACGATTGCCTCTCCTGACAGTTAACAGAATATGGCTTTCATGGTCTGCCAGGAGGGCAGATGGAGCCTTTAACGGCCTGCCAACCCAAGCGAAGGCAGGCCCGAGCAAAGGGAAGCGCATGAAAGTCATTCACACCTCAGGGTTCATCCGGGGTGCGAATAGCTTTCACAATTTTGCATCGGGAGATATGCGCTGCTAGCACAGCCAATCTCCCGATGAAAAATAGAAAAAAAAGAAAAGAAAAAAATGGCCGCCACCATATGGAAAGTGGACTATGTCCCTTTTCCATGTCTATATTGGCAGCCAGACGGGAGGAGCTACGGTCCCACAGTTAAGTGGAGGGGGTGCAGAGGCAACAGCGACAGGCTCCCCATTGACTCCCCACAATGAAAAAAGGAGAAAAAAAGCACAACTCGGGGAAGGGCCTACGATGGCTGGGACAGCGGGCAGGGATTGTGTATTCTCGCCTGCTGTTGCAGCCACCTGATTGGCTGACCGCCCTTCCCCAGGTGCAAATATGTGACAGGACTAAGAGGTTTTTGCGTTGAATAACTCCCAGGGCTCCCACAAAATGGATGGGGAAGGAGACGATCACATTCATTGCAAATCTACATCTGAATGGTATGCCTTTCATAGGAAAGGAATTTCTATCAAGAGGGATAATGCATGGGGCTGTCATGCCACTTACACGGAGACCGAGGTTTCCTGTCCCTACCCGACCCATTTTCTCTTGCCGGTTCTATCCGCGCTTTCGCGCTTGGGGCTCCTCGCACTGGGCTGCTTCCAGGTTTTGCAGCTCCATTCCCCTGCGCATGCGCGGCGGATCGTGTTCCTCACTCCGCGCATGCGTGGTGCGCCGGACACTCGGGGCTGGAGAAGCTTGCGCTTCAAGTCTCGTTCTGAGGATGCCAGCACCTGGGAACGACACAGCTTGCGTTTCAAGCCTCCCAGGTGCTGGTAGTCCTATAAAGGGAGGCAGCGGTCTTGCACTAGTCGCATCTCAATGCGGTTAGTGTCCTGATCGTGTCCATGCTCCAGTACCTTGCCTTCCTTGTTCCTGTGCTTGTGCCTGCACCTGCCTTGTTCCCTGGGTTCCAGTTCTTGGGGTTTTGCCAGCTTCCTAGGAGGTTGTTCCCTGGTCCCTTGTGCTCTACCCCGGGGGGCTCTTTTCTTCCAGCCACCTTGGATTGGTTACTTCTGGTCCCTAACCTTCCCTACATTTGCTACCCTGATCCTTGTCTTGTGCTCCTTACCTTGTGCCTCTGTCTGTCTTCCATCCTCGCCAACCTGCCTCGCTACCTGAGTGCCCCCAGACCTGCAGATTCTTTCGCCAGCAACTTCACCTGATCTGCGCTTGAATCATCTTCAACAGTCTCCGCCTTATCCATCTTGCAGAACTGGTTATCGCTACCCCTGTCAGTGCTTGCACTGTCCTGACGTCACGTAAATCAGGGGATAGTGCCTCGTGACAGTGGGAGCTGGTTCAACGTCAGCCCGGGCCCATTCCGGGTTGGAGCTGGGCATGTTTCCCGCATTACAATCCGTCAGAGTTTCAACTGACAGCCTGGCAACCAATCCAAGACCATCAACCAAGCAAACAGGTACGCAGCATCCCCGAGATACGTACCTTAACAGGGCCATAGTCCAGGTGTATCCCCCATTGAATATCGAAGACCTGTTGGCTTAGAGGTGAGACTTGACAGACTGACTGCAGGAATCACTTTGAGTTCGACTTTTCTTATTTCTAAGATTTGGGTCTCAGAATTGTTAATGATCATTAGCAAATAATTGAGTTATTTCGATAGTTGCATCTTATCAGAAGTTGAGTGTGAGTTTTGCAGCACCCCCGCCCCCCCCCGCCTACAAATACCCTCAGAGTTTGGGTGTGGTTATTTTCAGACCCTCCTAGGTATCCCATCCAGCTATATCTTTCTGTTTAGTGGGGTAAAACATCAGCAACTTTAGCAAAAACCTGTCCATGAGTTGTTTTCTGTGGCATCCCTAGGGTACATCCGCCCTTCTAGAGTCTACAAATGGTCAGTGGCCATCAAAAGTGCAGCACATTTATGTCATCTTTTACTCTGCATATTAATCATTGCTGGACCAGAGGGCCAGGTCCAGCTCCCAACTCGAATTTCCACCATCAGTCCTAGAGAATACCAGGATTTAAACTGCTTTCCTAAAGAACGATGAAGAGAAGAGAGGACATATACTCTTGTAAAGTAAAAGTTCAGATGACCATGTAAGCACTGGCTTCACAATGTGTGCCTTGAACTTTAAAGCATAATCAATAGTAAAGCTAAAAAAACAGAAAAGACCATACATGGAGCAATAACAGAGGGTGAGAAGAATGAGGATCACGACTGCACAGAAAGTCCACGACACATGCGGGTCCAGGAAGAAGAAACCTTTTCTTGTGGATTTCCACGCAGTCTTGATGCCGAGCCCCTCCCCCAGCCACTGCCTTTCTGCCCTGGACAATGTTTTCAAATACAGTTTTGTGTCACCTCAGGACGTGTGAATGGAGAGGTATATGCGCCAAGCAGATCTGCCAAAGCATCCATGTAGGTGTTAAATAAAATGGCGGACATAATCAAACCTCTGTGTGACGTGTCATTTTTTTGGAGCTCCACCTCTAATGAGTGCATGGAGAGGAAATGTAAAGAGGAGCATCCTGTCCGACTGTGTAAAGCACAGACAAGAGGTCCACCAGCTTCACAACTAGCAAAAAAGGCATTGTCAACCTCGAGCACACACGTGGTACCATTGTCAGCCTCATTGGTGGCCGCCTCTGCACCATTGCTTGCTCTATAGATGCAAAGTAGCCCATTTGACAATAAATGAATTTGATGACATTGAAAAGCTCTGATAGCACAAACTCTGGCCTAATTTAAGTGCTCAATACCAGTATATAACTATTGCCCTATGGTCTGCATACCCTAAATCCACTCTCTGATCAAAAGGCCTGCAACATTTCCCGGCCAAATGTAAGTGCTTTAAAGACTTTGGGCCCGCTTCATGGAATTTTTTGCGCAGTTCAAAGTGAGTTGGCACTTCTGAAAAGTGACTTTGGACTGCTGACACAAACCCTTATTCATGGAACTCTGCAAAGTGTATTTTTGCAGTGCAAAGTCAGTACAAAGTGATTGTAAGTACCCTCTGTTGGAAGGTTAATTGCTGCCACCAGTTGCAGGGCCTAAAAAAAGAACAGGGCTGTTGCATGAAGCCTTGGTCAGTTAATCAGGCTGACTATGGCAGGGAGAAGGTTGGTCCTCCCCCTTCCTGGAGATGACATAATGCTGTCACATTGCAACTAAATATTACAGGGGCAGACAGTGCCTTTAGGCGTTGTCCAGCCCAGACTACACAGGTCTAAGCTTTTGTCATGGTTTGAGCATAGGAAAATGTGTGTGGATTAGACCCACACATTTTCTTGAGGTTGGTCTACCATCATTCCATTTAATTAAACATTTCATAAAAAGCCAAGGCGAGAGCATGTTCACCCTACAGATGGTTTCATTTTTGCATCCACCTCATCCATCCCTTCTCCACATCACATAAGGATCTCATGTTTCAGGCGGATCTGTGGCTTTAGCACCTTTTTACAGACACCAGTGAAGAACGGTTTCTACCCGGTCGATTCGCCTCACTTGCTCGGTCCTGCACTCTGGTGAGGGGACTTTGAGGAGTGGAATTGTGCCTCTGGATAACTGAAAGGAGTCCCCACATTTTTGGAAGGATTTATTTGTGCCAAGACGATGCACTGCAAGATGGTCGCTGGTCCCAGGGTATTGGCGGTTTCAAGCCCAGGAAGGTCGCAGGTTGTCGTGGGATGGCTTGCAGGTTACAGGAGCAGTGAGAAAGGGATACAGTGTAATCCCTCAGCACTCCACATAAGGTGGTGTGCGCTGATCTCACAAAAGAAAAGGAAAGATAAAAAGTATCCTCCTAACCTTGGGAACAGTAGTTCTCACAAGGAAAATAAAAGAGAATAAAAAGGAAAGCCGAAAGACACAAAGGCCAATAAACCTTGAGCTAAAATTGGCAGCACATATCTGCTGAGAGAGCAGCAAAGAAAGCAGCTGTGAGCAAGGACAGGAAATGTGGTCATAAGGACCATTAAGGAAGGACTGGATTGGTTAAGTGGCTCGCAAAGTATAAAGTTTCAAAATATTAGAAAACTACATAGAGATCCCAGTGTGCTTCTGAAAGGATAGCAAAGGGCATTGAAGCATACCACTCGCCTCAGTGTCATGATGTAGACTTCCATGAAAAGTGCAAGAAATGCGTGTGCAAGAGCAAATGAAAAATAAAGCCTTGATTGAAAGCAAGTGCCACAAACCACTCCCTGCTAGCACTAATCCCCTGAAGATTCCCCACACAGGCCCACCTTTCCAGGGCCATATCCTAAGAATGGAACTCATCGCAGTAAAGCTCTTGTGTTTAGAAGCCATGCTCATGTTCCCTTCTCGTGTCACGGAAAATCCAGATTCTGACTGCTGAAATGTTTTTTTAAATAGTCCGTAAAAATGGGTAACATCATTTTTTTTAATACAACCGCCTTTGTGTAACAGATAGGTGGTCCGTTTTGTTTTACGTTCCACTTCAATGAATGACCCTTAGAGTTACCTCCTTTAAGTTGTTTTGAATTCGCCTTGGTACAGATCCCCTCGACTGATCCAGCTGCCCTATTCCTCGCACTGGTGCATCAGACCTCTGCATGTCTTCCCGTGATCAGTGGTCTGTTCTATCTCTCTGTGCTGCATGCCCTGCCTGCCTGTGTCCTTCTGCTACTTTTCACCTGGCCCCATTGATTTTCCCTCAGAGCCACTCTTTCTCTCACCCAGTCTTTCTCTCAGAGCCAGCCATTTTCTTCAAACCAGTGCAGCATCGGAACTCCCTTCTTACCTCATGATCTTTGAGCGGATATCAAGTGGGAATTTGAGGGTTATTGACAGAAACACAATCCTATCTCCCACCTTAATCTGCTCCAGTGATCTTCTCCATCTTTCGCCATTATACACTCCAACGTATCTTCTGCACCTTCAACCCTTGTCTCTCCGCATCATGCTTGTGACCTACCCTACCGAGCCCTCAAAAATGTTTGGTTCCTCAAATCATGCTTCATGTCTCCCTCTCTCCCTGGCTCTCCCCCCTCCCTCTTTCTCTTTCTCACACTCTCACTCATTCTCTGCCAGCCATTCAACATGCTCCACTTGGTTGGAGGGATCTTTTCGAAGTGCGTGTAGGTGTTGGGCCAATGGCTAGTTCCGTAATAGGGCTTCCGCGAATCACCTGCCTCTTGTGACCCAGTAGTGGGGTGATTGTGCGACTCAAATGAGGAAGACTCTTCACAAAAGTAAATCCACACAAAATAGGAGCAGTGAAACATATGTGTCACGTGATGTAATGCGAAGCTGAAGAAGAGATTTTCCAGCCGTCATAACATAGTGATGCGTATTTCCGTAAACTTAGTTCTGAGTGGACGGAACTAAGTTTACAAGAAATAACCATGACCGTGTTATGATCGATAATTAAAATATCATTCTGGGTGGCCACTTGAGAACGACCGGGTCACTGAAAGATGTACATGTAGTGGCAAGATATTATATGGTTGCCAACAAGTCCTAACTGGAAATTAATTAAAAATGATGATGCATTCAATCAAATACAACCACTTAAATAAATAAGGAAGAGTTCAGTGGTTATCACAGCGTGTGTGGAAACTCAAACTCATGTTGAAGGTGCATTTTTCATATTGTGATCCAATGGCAGCATTTAAAAATGTGTTTGGACTAATTATTTCTAAAGAATGAAGAGTGCGACCTGTATTGTCTAGTTGGAACCCCTTCAGATTTACCACCAGCCAGAAAAATAGCACTGCCAATAAAAAAAGTTTGTTACTCGGCCCCAAGTGTAGTTAAGTGCATGAATTCAGACCTCAGAATGACTCAAAGCTTGAGTCCCATTAAATAAGCAGCACTACTTTACTTGACAGTAACACCCGTTATTTACAGCAATGTAAGGCTGCAATACTACGAGGGTGAGTGCTTTGTGAATGCAAGTTAATCATTTCAGTGTTATCATTACTATTATTATCACTCTGCCACATGAGTAGTCCGACGGGTGCACGCACGTTTTTCATTTGAAATAAGCACTCAAGAGAATCATCGTAATTGGATTTTATCGTAAACCGAACCGTAAACCATGCCTATCATGTATGCTGTGAAAGTAGTTGGGGAATTGGCCTTTACGGCACTTGTCGTAAGTTTTTCCGCTGCAAAGCAGAACATATAGAATGCAGAGAAAGTCAATGATAGTGAAAGGGTGGACATGTGTTTTGCCCATTCACATGTTGAGCTGCTGAAAGGGAAATCAAAGCACACAGGAGGATGTCAAGCACTTTAAAAAAATGTTTTTATGTGACCACCCACTGCCACGTTGCCTGTGTCACGTGACTGCACACTAATGGCTAAGCTCCTTGAGTGGCACCATCTTGAAACATCCGAGACTCCCTGGGAGCTCAACGAGGCTGCACAGAAAGCTGCCACCGCTGTGTAGAGAGCGAGCAACTTTAAGAAAAGAAATTCCCACAGACAGCATCTCGGATTTGCTCCTGCCTCCTCATCCCTGATTCTGAAAACACTTGTGCACGAGCGTGATATAAATAAAATATCATTTCATTTCATTACAAACAGAGCAAATCCGAAGCTGCCTGGCGATGCCCCTGAGCAAACCTTTGTGAATCGCATTTGCACATGAGCATTTTAAAGATGCTCATGGCCGCCCCAGTGTTGGGCGTTGGAAATACGGCTTAAGGTAGCAGGGGCAAATCTGAGACGGTCAGGGCATCTCCAGATCTACTCAAGTGCAAATCTTTGTGAATCTGGTCCTTAGCAAGGATCTTAGAAGCCAAGGGCTCCCTGCAGAACTTGCACAGGTGCCCACACAGTTGCAGGTCCTATAAGAAATGTCATGTGGTGCAGGAAAGATGGCTGCCCTCATGAAGACCAATGATCCCTCACCCCATATAGCAATATTGTATACGTATACGTATCCATAATAGAGGATTGAAGGAGCTCTATTCCTGTCACCCGCCCAAGTGAGTGATGCTCTATTCCCAGGGTTCTGCAACCACGTTGGGGCTTCAGGCAGGGCTGGACTGGGAACTAAAAGAGGCCCTTGAAATAATTACTGCGAACCAAAAGACGTCCTGGAAATAAAGCTCAAAGTGGCCCCATATGACACATTTTCAGCAAACCCAATGCTTTTCCTATGAGAACATTTGGAAATACCACAGAAAAGAGGCCCAGGGTGCAGAGGCCTACTGGGAAATCTCCAGAGTTCCCTATAGGGCAGTCCACCCCTGGCTTCAGGGTAACTGCCGGCTAAATAAATAACTCCCATTTACCTTGTTTTCACATCCCAGAATGTGCTTTGCACTGGGATCTGATCTGAAATGTCAACCTCACTGGCGCTTTGAAGCAGTGGCACTGTAATTTGACGCATTATGAAACCTCAAAATAAAAACCGTTACATTTGGTGTATCAAATGGTTATTGTTTACTTGGCCCCCCCCTGAACTCACTTCAGGAGCAAGGCCTATGATCACAATAGCGATTGATGCTTGTTCTAATTGTGCGATGATATACTTCCAGCATGCAGCAGTGTTTCCAGACTGGGTATCCGAATTCTGGTAGTAGAACATGTTGTAGCCAAAGCTTTTAATTACTGCAGTCACCACTTATTTATTTATTTGAAATTCTACAAGCGCCACACGCCCGTAGGCCTCAGGGCGCAAATAAAAGAACAAGACTGATAGATCAGAAGGGGTCAGGCATAAGAGTAAAGAAAACGGTTAATCGGCAGAATTAAAAAGAAGTGTTTTGATGGCCTTTTTGAAGATCAAAAGTGAGGGAGTGCGTTTACAGTCCATTGGGAGAATATTCCACTCATGGGGTGCACAGACTTCAAAACAAGTGCCACCAAACGTCTTTAGACGAAAACGAGGCTGAAATAACGAGAGCACGTTATTGGAGCGCAAGGCTCTAATGGGTTGGCTCCGTGAGATTCCCTTTTTCATGATAACGTGGAGCAACATCATTTTGGCATGTATAGCTTACAAACTTGATTATATGACAGATATAAGGCAATGAAAGGATTGTTTCTATTTTTTAATAGAGATGGACAATAGATTACGAGTCTCACTCTGGCAGGGGCACGTCATTTACAGAATCCACTGCTTATCATTCTCAATCCCCCCACCAAGGCTGGTGAAGGAAAATCAAATATGTATATAGGTTTTCATGCTGGGGGTGGCCTTCTTTAGCTGCAACAGCAAAAGAAGTGCGTGCCAAACAGGTCCCAGAGAGGACGGGTTCCCTGCATGCTATAGGGATGTTCTTCTGCATTCTATATGACTGATGTTCTGCATGCTGTGGGCCTGATGCACTAATCTTGCTGGTAGCAGCTTGCTCACCGCTTCCTGCGACCGGCAGGATCCACAGGCACAGATGGCGCCTATGTATAATGGAAAGACCAGGCTGTGAGCAAAAGTGCTGGCCATTGTGCCCCATTCATATCTTGGTTTCTGGCAGCTATATTACACTCAGATGTGCGCATGGACATATCTGTTTGGGGGCACTGTGGAGGAACAGCATTTCGGAGTGCACCACTCTGTATATGCCATTTATTTATTTATTTTTATTTATTTAATTGAGTATTTATTCTGTTCTCTCCTCTTTTCTGCACTTCCCCCTTTTCCCTTTTCCATGCACTGCTCTTTCTTAATGTCAATGGGCCTAGTAAGATTGCTTTTTTCTCCCTTGTTCCCGTCCCTTTTGCCTAGTCGCGCTCTGAAACACTTGTGTACGAGCGCGATATAAATAAATTATCATTTCATTTTTATGTTATGTCACCTGTTTTTATAAAATGCACCTCTGTCATTTACATAACCCCATGGCACTGTTTTTCTTAAATTTTTTTTATGTTTATATAGCGCTGAAAGCCCACAGGCATCGGGGCGCTTGTCAAACATAAAGACGAAAGTACATACATTAGACAGGATAACACAAAGGGGGAGAAAGCAGACAGTGAGAGACGCCAGGTGATTAAGAGAAAAGCAGAGTCTTTCAAACTAGAGCGCAAGTTTGCAGGATCTCTTAGTTGTCTGAGGTCACTGGGAAGAGAATTCCGTAGGATAGCTGCTGTAACACATAAGAATTCCCCAGGCAGGAGCCGTACAAGCATTTATGCTCCAGGGTCACAGTTTTAACCTTTATTCTGACCGTGACAGGCAGCCAGTGCAATGATTGACAGCATTCTGTTATGTGTTCCCTCATTGTTTTCCTTTTAATGATGCGGGCTGCATCATTCTGAACTACCTGGAGTTTTTGTATTCTGTTTTTGGAGGCTCCCCATAAGAGGGTGTTGCAATGGTTAATTCTTGGGAGTATCACAGCGTGTGAAATGGATGCACTATTGGGTTCAGTTAAGAATGGTTGCATGCATTTCAGGAGTCGCAAGTAATAGGTGCAATTTGCCACTGTCCGATTAATGTGCATTTCAGTTTTGAGAGATGCCTCCAGGTGGAAACCTTGGGTCTTAACTTTCTTGGTTATGGGGATGTCACAGGCGTGGATCTTAAAGGAGTGATATCTTGGGTCCAGTTTGTCTCGAGAGTGGGAGGAGTCACAGATTAACAGTTCAGTCCTGTTGTTATTCAGACACATCCAGTTCGGGTTCATTCAGGACTCTATAGGGAAATAGAGATGATTCAGTCTAGCTGAGTCCTGCTCATAGTTCCCACAAAGCTCCAGGACCAGCTGAGTGGCAACAGCATAGTTGGTAGAGTATGGTATAAGACTGGAAACACAAAGCGCTTGTCAATGCTATAACTTGAGCTATTTAAATATGAACCTCTAATTCAAGATGAAAATGCAGCGGGCAGCTATGATGGTGTGGATCCTATGCCCAGGGTAACCAACAAGGAATTTCAGTGCAACTGATTCACAACCACACTACGCATACACGTTAATTTTAGATGAATGGAGTATTTTAATGAAAGTGAAAACAGCCGACACGTGTTTTGACCACAAGGTCTTCTTCCAGGCTTAACTGGGTTCTGTTCTCCCACTTGTGGGAACATAAAGTGTACTGTTTCCAGTAAATTATATTAGCCGTAATTGCGTAGCTCTCAACTCTGACATCCCTGGCATATCGCCGTGCATCCACTCGATTTAACAGGTATGCGCAGTGTGGTTGTGAATCTGTTGTACTTAAATGAGTTGGTAAAGTAAGCTCCGGCGCTCTGCAGCAAGTCACATAGAGGTTTGAGATATAGGTTGAAAAGAGGTGGCGACAAGCATGCACCTTGGGGGACCCCGTGTACAATGGGTATAGAGGGGGAAGATGTGTCACCCCAGCAGACCTTGGAAGTGTGATTAGTAAGAAAAGAGTGCACCCAGGTAATAGCATGAGAGCTAAGTGCAGTTGAGGCCTTCAGTGTCTGGATTAGGCGATTGTGGTCTAGGAGATCAAAAGCTGCAGATAAGTCAAGCAGTATCAGCAGTCCCAGTTTCCCATTGTCTAGGATATTGAGGAGATCAGTTTTGAGGTCTATTAGGGCAGTCTCTGTACTGAAGCTAGGCCTAAAGCCTGATTCTCTCAGGTGCAGAGTACAAGTCTCTTCCATGAAGTTCTGGAGTTGCACGGTGGCGGCCTTGTCCAAGATTTTAGGCAGAAAGTTGCAATTTGTAATAGGACGCAGGTTGTTGGCAACATATGGCTCAAGCCCTGGTTTTTTAATCAGGGGAGGGATGGAGGTCTTTTTTTATAGAGTCTGGGACCCTAAAATGACAAAAGGAGGAGTTTGCAAATCTAGTCACATCGTTTTGTGTTTCAAGATAATTTTTGGCGGGATGAGATTTTCCAGGTGGATGACGGGCATAAAGAGGATATCATTTTGCCCATATCGGTCACAGAAATAGGAGCCGGAGTCTTGCTTCTTTGGTGTGGCCGGGATATCATGCTATTGGTCTCTAAGACTGGTGAAGTGAGAAGCCCTGGCAATGGGGCTGTATATATAAAGGCCATCTCTATATTTTACCTATCCAGGTTTGTTAAATGCAATATTTGAGCATCTGTGAGAGTCTGTGAGATTCCTTATTGGTGCACACAGGAATGATTGATTCTGCACAGGCCTGTTGAAGGAGAGCATCTTCTTGTTTTTGCGGTAAGTGAGCTGAGCACTCATAGTAGAGGGGTCATGTACCAGAAGGCCCTCTGCACATGGTTTCCTGTCTGTTGTTTGTGAATACCATGCATGAGTATCTGTGCATGATCTGCTCAGAGATCTGTATTACATGCTGTTACCCCAGCATGCAAACCTGTCAGCCATGAACGGTCTGGTAGGTTATCATAAGTCCAAGTTAATCATGCTAAGGACTCTTACATTCCTTCTCCCATGTCCACTCCCATCGATAAAGATGTCTAAACAGTACAATATGAAGGGCACATGAAAGGAGTACCACCAACTCTGATGAAGCATTTTAACAGTTTTTAATCCACCATGGTGAGTGAGGAAGAGAAGCACAGGAAAGTGTCACTGGTGCCCTGGTTTCCGCCCCATACAGCACTTGTAAAGGTAGTGTTCGGCAAAGGAATCACCAGAGAAACGAAGGACTTTACTGAATTTTGCCACAGGGGAGTTGAAGGTATTTCACAACATGTGTCTGAAATGCAGGTCCAAAGGTTTGCATTTCAGCATAAATGGTTTGGAGGCCTGTACATGGATTGCTGTACTGGCTCATAATTAGAACATTGGTAGGCAAAAGTCTAGAACTGCTGGTCTTTCAGGAGAATTGCGTTACTGGTTGGCATTCAAAAAAATAAAAAAGTACTGAGATGACATGTCTCTGTTCGAACTAATGGAATTTGAGTTTGTGAGAGATCTCTCGTTGACTGTGTTGCTAATGGAAACAGTCTTAGAACAGGTTTTCTCCCACAAGCAAACTCTGTGCCCAAGAACATAGCTCCAACGTAATGTCCTCCCATATCTTACATTGTAGCCAAACTAACCAGAAGATTTAGATAAAATAATGCAATAATGCACAACATGTGTTTATATTGTAGAGATGTCCTAGTTTGAAAAATGCATTTCAATGCAATTGAAGAGATTGTGGTGTGTTCAAATATCATAGCCTTTCAAAGTATGTTTAAGGATAAGTTATTTGTCAGAAATGAAGAGTTTTAAGTGATAATTAATAGCAAGACCTTTCCTGTGTGATAGAGGGCACTCTCTCTGCAATATGTTAAAGCAAATTATTCAACTGAGCCCTATTCTATTCATGCACATCACTCATCATCACACAGTGAGACCATGTCACCTACTCCCCACGTCTCTTCTCCCAACACACAGCCCTGCAGAGCCCCACTTACCTCCCCCCACACCCACCCCTGACTGGTGTGGTGGGAAGAAGCAGCTAGTTTCGAAAGTCTAGCTTCTCTCCTCTTAAACTTAATTTGTCAGAAAGCACGTTTAACATTCGGCCAAAAAGTACCTTTCCATAACCCAGCTCAAAAGCAGGCTGTTAAGTCACATTTGCTCCACAGAGCAAAACACTAATGGGCACTTCTCAAATGGCCTTTCTGCATTAAATAGAATCCCAAAGGAAATCCCAGAGTGTTTTAAAATGCACATAATAACTACACAAATACCACACTTCCACTAAAGAGACCCAAGCACAAACACTCAGCTGCACACCACACTGTAACTCAATGCCTTCTTCATAAAGACCCCCTACTTAATTTGATTTCTGTTCTTGAGTTGAAGCCACTGTTTGTCTCAGGCCCTGGTAAAATGCAAGGGTTCGCATTTAAACATATCTGCATTTTAAGAAGCCTGGGTCTGAAATTGAGTAAAAACCTCTTCAAAGGGGGGGGGGGGTGATGGCATGCTAGCGCTTGGTGGTAGCCAGCAGCTAACAGAAAACCACAGTTATTTGAGTACCCATATATGATATCGTTCAATAATTAGGTGACAGCGTGAATGGGAAAATGCAGTTTCTTCATCGGTTTCTGCTAAGAAATATTTAGATGAAAATAAAGAACAATATAAGTGGGGCAAGTGAAATGTGAGTGTGTCTGAGATGCCTTCTCACAAGATAAAGGGTACCTGTGCAGGGCAATAGAAGGCCTAGCCTCAGTACACCCTTCAGAGGCCCATACATGCCCAAAGCCTGCATCTGGGTGATGACACTCCAAGAGGCCCCTTTTTGTTGCACCTCTGGATAAAGCCCTATGAACTGCTAGGTAGGCTCTGGGCAGATCCAAGATCGCAAACTGTGCCCACTGACTTACCACTAGGAGTCCTCGAAAACTCTACATGTAATGAGCAGCAGACATGGCAACCCAAAAGGCAGCATGCAATCCAAGGGATATGTCAACAACTGCGGCACACGGGCCAAACATGGATTCAACATTAATATCTAGAACTGTCTGGGGGAACGTCACTAACATATGGGCAAGATGATTCAATGGGGTGAGCTCTCGCTGTGGGGACGTGTGTGTGACCTGAAGTGTCTGCATCTTGACCCTTCGAGATTTATCAAGAGTAACAATGACTTGGCTAATACAGGCAGCCATGTGCAGCTCCAAGGGAGGAAAACAATAGGCAGTTAAGTGCTGCTGAATTTCCAAGGTGCTTTAATCAAAACTGTGCTCTAGAGCTGGCCAGCCTGTGCATGCCGGATCTGAACACAAATAACAAAAAGTGTTCAGCCGATCTGAAACAACCCGAAAGAGTCATGAACAGAGAAATGAGTTGCCCGAGGGTTCTCCATCTATTTGTCATGACCATATGGGCTCCTAGAAGCCCCAACAAAAGGGCTAATTGCTGCTAGAAACCTGACCGCTAACAAATGACACTTTAAAATACCTTCAGTTTATGTCAGTGTAAGCTGGGACTAAAAGAGGTTAAAGGTTTGAAGCAAGACTACCAGCCTCTTATTGCCCAAATAGACTTTCAACATGTGGTGCCTGGCTGTTGCGTGCCAAACTAAGTCAACAAAGGAGGTTGAAGGGTTTGGGTCACTTCCAGCTAGTGGTGAAATTCTCACTTATAAAAGTAGTGAGACTGCAAAATATACTGGGGAGAAGGTTGTTGCATTACCATTACCCTCCTTCACTGTCTTGAAAAAACCTCCTAAAACATGGCTATTTAACAAATAAGTATAACCTGTGTACTATGTTTTCTTTATCTGATTTTTTTCTGTAACCACCTACTTTGTACAATCGCCACTACTTTCACTGCTATGGTAAACCCACAGGACTAAGTGGCGGTAACAATACCCCATTTTGCCAGTAACTCTGTGGATTTACTGCTGAATGACCACCAAACTCGAATGAGGCCGTCAGTTCCTTTTTGCAAAAAATTAGGGCTTTTTTTATTCTGCATTGATTAGTTGTAATTTTCTCGACCACATGCTGCAAATAAGCAGCACATCTTCATCTGTTCCATGCATGTAGGCTTAATATTTTAATCCGAAAGGGGAGTTTTAATTGCAAATGGAAATTTACTATAATTTGTAATATGCACAGTTTTAGGGGAAATCAAATGTTATGATTTGAATTGTATTATTTGTATGCTGTTGCTCCTTTTCTAGAATTTTCCGAAATAAAGAATAAAAAGAATGAAAGATCTAATCAATGTTATGTTAATACTTGTTTTCTGTTTCGAGCAATACCTATTTCAGCAGAAACCCCTTAGTACAGAGTTTACCAAATGGGAAAAACCGCAGTCTTTTCATTTAAACTTGTGGGAATTAGGAAAGCCGAGAGTGTCCACTTCTGCACCGATGGCCATTGTCCTGGGTGGCCTTTCTGACTAGAGAATGGAGCACAACCTTCCACCACTGGAGTGCCTTTGGCTTGCACTACCATTGCAGAATTGGAACGTGTGTGCATGCCCTGCTGTTTAATGTAGTTTGAGCACCATTTGATTATTATGTGTGAACTAACATTAAGGATAGTTCCACCAGCTGGAGCAAGACAATTATAAATTAGAAAGGCTTGAAGAAAGTTCTATTAATTTGTATGCTGCTTTATGTATGTCTTTTGCACAAAGATGGTCCTTATTAATGAAATGATTTAAGGCTCATATTTTTTTAAAATTATTTCTGTGTCCATACATGTGTGGAATTGTATGTCCCCAATTTTTTTTTATTAAATATTTTTCTACATTTTTCTATAATGTTTTAATATTGAAATGATAATAACATTAAATGAATTATTAAGGCTGCCGTTCTAGTCTTCTCTCCTTAGCCTTTTCCATGTTCATGCAAGAAACATAGCACTAAGGGTGTTTCAGTTCCACAGGGCATCATATTTGTTCTATATATAATAGTTCTAACCCCAGGTGTCCGAGAAGAAGGGGTTTTCCACCATTACTCATACAGGCCGAACGATACTGTTTCTCTTATCGCCTAACCGGTACATCTGCCTAACCTATGCCGCAGCTGTGGAAGCATTATCTGCAAATTAAGGCTTCCATGAGATTAGCATGTGTGCTTGTTCAAGGTGTTCACTATTGCTGCAAACAGCTGTCCAACAAATACCTGCCCTTTCCGAGATTATTCATGAAATAAACAATTGTACTTTTCTTTTGTGATACATTTGGCCTTCCAGATGAGCCACTATAATGAACGCGGATGAGATGTATCAGTAATTGCCCAATTAGTATCTCACCATCAGCCTCAGATAACTCTTGCTAAACTTGTCTGATGCCGTGGGACGCCATTAGCAGCCTTTTCCAAGCTTTGCTTTTCTGAATGAGACAGAAGAAGGACTATGACAAGAGAGACCCAGCACTTCTTAGTGATAATTGGTTCCTAATACCACTTATTTATTTTATGCCATATAACATGCCAACATAACCCTTGTCTTGTAGGATATATTCATCCACTCCTGTCTTTTTCTTTGCGTTTGGGGACTTGCAGTTTTGTTTCCAATTATAAATCCATGGCGACAAGTCCCAGATAATTCAAAGAAACAATCGGGCCAGATGTCAGCATCTCCCTAATGCCAAGGTCACATGTTGGGAGGTAGAGACACCTCTACTGGGAATTAACAGCGTAGATTGCATGTTCCTTAGGCACTTGTACACTCAGGAGGGTCCACCATCAAATTTTAGCCCACTGTACCATACCAGTCTGGATCCACCCACCTACAAGGACAATCCAGCACTGCGATGCCGGGCTCTTCACTTCTGAAGAAAAGTACTGACAGTAACCACATATTTGTGTTTCTGACTTGCTTGTTAGCATCAGTTAGGCCTATGTGTGATGCTATGTCTCTTTAGGTGCAGAGGGCACGGGGTTCATGTCTAGTTGATCCTTAATAACTTATGGTGAGGACATAAGCCTTTCAGAATAAGCCACCTACGTAACTGCTCCTCTACTGCGAATGAAAATGACACAAATAGCCCATTCTTTGGGCTCAGGAGAGCCTAAAATCGTGTTTTAGCTCACTGCGCCTTACCAAAGGATACATATATTTTGCATATCTGTCTGGTCCCACCGTCAGGAAGAGTCCTGTACCGAAATCCTTGGCCATTCTCTTCCGAACTAGAGTACCAACAGCAAATCCAGAAAAATGGTTCTACCATGTTGGGCACTAATAACCGAAAACGGCAAACCCACCTTGGGGAAAAAGCCATCCTACCTTATGGGGTACACAATACATTATTAAGAAAAGGAAAGCTGTACATGTAAATAACATTTCAGGAAGCAGGTAGTATTGTTCCACCTTTCAAATTCTAAAACACATATTTAATATCACAAATTCATTTTATTAATCATTTATGCACACACGAAGACAGAATATAATAAATAAACAGATACAATCCATATAGTAGAAAAATAATTCATCTCTTGAAACATAAAACACATATTAAATCCAACTGTGCACTCCTTTGTTTGTTTTTAAAATGGGAACAATGTACAGACAGTATGTAATTCTATACTCTTCCTCTAGCCCAACTTGTCCAAGTTTCTGTCCTCAACGCTTGATTCCGCCTGACATTCATCGGGGGCTCTTACAATATGCATGTGAAGTCTACTTGACTCAATCAGAGCATCACACTCCTTTCAAAGTTATATCGATGCCTAGTGATACACAGCACCGCGCCACACCTCGCTGATAACGCTCAACAATGCATAAACACGGGCCTGTGGCTACGAGTGGTGCACTTGTTCAGAGGGGAATTGCATAGAGTTATGTGCATTTTGTTCTCTTCTTCTATAGCTCTTAAAGACTGACATTTACTGTTTCAAAGGTGAGTAAATACATTCCATTTCCATTACGCACAATGAGTAATTTATTATTAGCACTGAGTTGATTATTTGAAATAATCTCCTTAGGGTAAAGTGCAGTCTGCATTCATAAAATAAATACTTTTTTAATTTATTTAGTGAATTGGCTTACATATAAAAACATTTTTGCACACCATACAATCAAGTTCATAGAAAAAACCCAAGCAAAGAACTCCACAAAATCATCTCCGAATTCAGCCATCCGGCTTGCAACACGACAGTCCCGACTCCCTCACAATCACTGTGCGACTCACTCTCCCTCCACTTTTTCCCCACGGCTCTCGAAAGAACAAATACTCTAGCCACCAATCTACCTCTCTTACGTCCTCCAAGCAATTCTCCCCCCATACCGGCCACCCCACCAGATGCGACCATTACGCAACCAACGTTTGAATCCTTTAGGCCAACATCACCAGAGCAATTTCTCAAACTTCTATCTGCCCGCAAACCATCTGGCTCGCCACTGGACCCTTGCCCAGCCACAACCCTCAAAAAAATGTTCACTTCCACCTGCGCAGGTGAACACGCAAGAGCCATCATAAATGCCTCCCTTTCCTCTGGTATCTTTCCCGACGCATTCAAAACGGCTTATGTCAAACCTCTAATTAAAAAACCTTTGCTCGACCCTCTCGAGCCCAAAAACTACCGCCCCATCTCAAACACCAGATTCCTTGCCAAACTCATTGACCGAACTGCCTACTCCCAACTAAATGCCTTTGTCGAAGCCAACAATCTCCTAGACCCCGCTCAATCAGGTTTCAGAGCCCGTCACGGAACTGAAACCACCCTAACCTCAATTTGGGATGACCTTAAAATGACCGCAGACTCCGCGGGATGCCCAGCACTAATCCTTCTTGACCTATCCGCCGCCTTCGACACAATCAATCACTCAATCCTCCTAGACCGCCTCCACTCCCTAGGAATTCGTGGAACCGCTCTTGAATGGATAGCTTCATTCCTCAAGGATCGGTACCAAATAACGATACTCTCCAATTATACCTCCCAAGCCCGACCAGTCGACACGGGAGTCCCACAAGGAGCATGCCTATCCGCCCTCCTGTTCAATCTCTACTTGATCACCCCCCCACCAATAATTCGTTCGCACAACATCCTGTGCTACAATTACGCCAACGACACTCAACTAATTCTAAAACTCCTGAACTCAAAACCCAACTGCCGACCTGACCTGGCCTCCTGCCTCCTTGACATAGAACTCTGGATGACCCAAAGCCACCTCCTGTTAAACCCCTCCAAAATGGAAATCATGGTATGTGGCAACCTGGAACTTCTTCCACAACCACTACCCTGGCCATCCGCCATGGGCAACTCTGCGACCCCCTCCAACTCATTGAAAAATCTTGGATGCACCCTTGACTCTGACCTAACACTCTCGCGCCAAGTCAACAACATCTCAAAGTCCTGCCACTACCACCTTAAAACCCTTAGACGCATCTTCCCATATCTCTCCTTTCCGAACAGACTCTCCGCTGTTCAATCAATCGTTATATCAAGACTGGACTACGCAAACCCCCTATAGCTCGGAGTCCACGCGTACCAACTGAACAAACTCCAAAGGGTACAAAATGCGGCAGCCAAATTGCTTCTTGCACTTGGCCCAAGAGACCACCTCTCCCCAGCCCTTAAGACGCTGCACTGGCTTCCAGTAGCCCGAAGGGTGACTTTCAAAACCTTGTGCATCTCGCATCGAGCACTGCATAAAACCGGACCTCAATATCTTCAAGACAAGCTAAAACCCTACAACCCCCTACGCACCTTAAGATCAAGCTCAGCCGGCCTCCTAGTCATTCCGAAGACAAACTCAATCAGGTTAGGCGGATCATCATTCTCAGCCTTGGCCCCCACGCTATGGAACTCACTCCCACCCCACATCCGCCAGACTGAGGATTTAATGTCTTTCCGCAAACTGCTGAAAACCTGGCTCTTCCCCTAAAACCGTACCGAACTAACCCAAACAGACCAACAGCAACTCAATGACACCAATCCATCAAACCACCTAATGCGAGAAACTGATAGCTAACGACCACCAATGTAAACTAGAAGGGCAAATAGAATTAAATTAATAAAGTAGATCAAAGCAGTAAAATGGTTAATAAGAGTAAATCATACGGGAACAGGAAAGAGATTTAATATCCATTGAAATGGACAGAATGCATGCGGAGTGAACAACATGAATGGCGTGGATGAATTACTTAGAACAGATAACTATATAGTTCGAATGAATGTGAGAATCGAATAAATATATAGACCGGATGAGTGTATGGAATGAACGAACATGTTGAGTGGATGAGTGTGTAGAGCGGTTGGGTGTGTAGAACAGACAAGCGTGTAGAGCGGATGAGTGCATAATACAGGGAAGCGAGTAGAACGCAGAAGTGCATAAAACAGATGAATGTCCAGAACGGATGAGCGTAAACGGGATAAGTGAGTAGAAATGACGAGTATGTGAACCTGATGAGTATGTAGAGCACATGAATATGGATAACACATGAATATGGAAGTGTGGAGAGTTGTAGACCTAACGAATGTACAAAGCGGATGACCGGATAGAACGGTGAAGTGTACAGAGCGGAGAAGTGTATAAAGCAGAGGAATGTATAGAGCGGAGGAGTGTATAGAGCGGAGGAGTGTATAGAGCGGAGGAATGTATAGAGCAGAGGAGTGTATATAGCAGAGGAGTGTATAGAGCGGGTGAGCGTATAAAGCGGATGAGCGGATAGAGCGGATGAGCGGACAGACCGGGTGAGTGGACAGGCCGGGTGAGTGGACAGACCGGGTGAGTGGACAGACCGGATGAGTGGATAGACCGGATGAGTGGACAGAGTGGATGAGAGGATAGAACGGTTGAGATGATGAGTGGATAGGGCGGATGAATTAGATAGGGTGGATGAATTAGATAGGGCGGATGAATAGATAGGGCGGATGAGTGAATAGAGTGGATGAGGGGATAGAGCGGATGAGGGGATAGAGTGGATGAGTGGATGAGTGGATAGATTGGAAGAGTGGATGAGTGGATGAGTGGATAGAGACGATAGAGTGGATGAGTGGATAGAGTGGATAGAGTGGATGAGTGGATAGAGTGGATGAGTGGATAGAGTCGATGAGTGGATTGAGTGGATAGAGTGGATGAGTGGATAGAACGGATAAGTGGATAGAATGGATGAGAGAACGAGTGGATAGGGCGGATGAGTGGATAGCGCACATGAGTGGATAGAGTGGATGAGTGGATAGAGTGGATGAGTGCTAGAGCGTATGACTGGATAAGTGTACAGAGTGGATGAGTGGATAAAGCGGATGAGTAGATAGAGCGTATGAGTGGATAAGTTTACAGAGTGAATGAGTGTACAGAACCGGCATATTGTGTAGAGAGCAGATGACTGTGGGGGAGCAACTGAGGCGGATGAATGCGTAGAGGGGATGAGTGCGTAGAAGGGATGAGTGCGTAGAAGGGATGAATATGTAGAAGGGATGAGTGCGTAGAAGGGATGAATGCGTAGAAGGGATGATTGCGTACAGAGCGTGAGTGCCTATGAGGAGTGAGTGCATAGAGGAGGTGAGCGCGTAGAGGGGGTGAGCGCGTAGAGGGGGTGAGTGCGTCTTGGGGGTGAGTGCGTAGAGGGATAAGTGTGTAGAGGGGTTGAGTGCGTAGAGGGGTTGAGTGTGTAGGGGTGCTGAGTGCGTAGAGGGGATGAGTGCGTATAGGGGATGAGTGCATAGAGGGGGTGAGTGCGTAGAAGGATTAGTGCGTAGAGGGGGTGAGTGCGTAGAGGGGGTGTGTGCATAGAGAGGGTGTGTGCGTAGAGGGGGTGCTTGCGTAGAGGGAGTGTGTGCGTAGAAGGATAAGTGCGTAAAACAGGTGAATGCCTAGTACATGTGAGGAGGTAAAGCGGATGTATGCGGAGCGAACAAGTGCCTAGAGCGAACGAGTGCCCAGAGTGAACGGACATGTTGCATTGAGCGGATGAGTACATAGAACGAAGAAGCATGGATTGCATCCAATACTGATGAGTGCGTAGAATGGATGAACACGTAGAGCTGCCAAATAGCTGCGTAGAGCACAAGGCAGACATGAGTGCATGTGTAGGACAGACAAGCGTGCATACGTGAGGCTGGCAGGTATGCAGGCATGGGACAGACAGGAGTACATGCATGAGGAAGACAAGAGTGCACGCGTGGGGCAGACAACAGTGGATATGAGGGCATGGAATGGACTGGAGCGCATAGAATTGCGTGACGTATAAAGTATGGTTTGGAATGCAGAGAACGCTTAAAGGGCATATAAACCACAATGACTGGAGTACGCATGGCGAACTGGAGCGCGCGGAGCGGACTCGAATGCACGCGGCAAGCCAGAATGCATGAATGCATGGAGCGGACCGAAATATATGGAGCAGACTGGGATGCATGGAGTGGATAGGAGTACATGGAACGGACTGGAGCACGTGACGTATATAGTATGATTTGGAATGCCGAGAACATCTGAAAGGGCACATAACCCATCTTATCCCACCACCACGCTTACTCTCTCCTTACATCACCACTCAACTAGAACACAGAGATACTATGACACCATTCGGTATAACTGTTCTCATACCAACACTCGCCGCTCACTCCACATCATTCTGAGTAATCACTGCTGGTTACACACCCCACAGCCATGCGTTCTCCTCAGGCCTAACGCAGCCACATCCGATCTGGATAAATCCTGCCAGAACGAACACATACTCCTGACCTCTCAACCAGCACACCTACCGCTAGAAAGCAGCTATTACACGGATACCGCACGAGCTGCACACATACCCGGTGCTCACACGCACCCTTTTGACTCTCTGTACTCTCTCTACCGATACGAACTTCGGTTCCCAAGGGCGTTCAAACTACCAGCGCCTTCAGACCATACCAATGGTATATAAGGCGCTATATAAATGCAAAATAACAATAACAATAACAATTAGTACAAAAAAATACAATTAACCATCAGTATAATTCATTATAATTCATACACGTTGTGTCATAATTTACACTACCTTCATATTCACAAAACCTAAACTTAGATAGTGCAAAATATCTTAAAATCAGTTCATCTCCAACATTCAGTTCGTAATAACCCTCACGTTATACCTGAGTTCCCAACATCTTAAATATTTCCTGCAAAAAACTATAAAGATCTAATAATTGGGTAATATGTTCCCCTATTATCAGGTCAGCACAAAGCCAGTATTGCATCAGTGGCCGTAAATTAATGATATAAAAAATTGTCCCAATAAACAAAAAGTACTCAACATCAGGCACTTTGTCTTCTTTTATTTTCGTGAAGTTTGATGTGTGTCATCAGAGTGATTCACTGAATTTCCATGCATGAATTAAGTATTGAAATATAAATGATCTGTATAAAACTATGGTTTTTGGAGAATACCTCACACATCAGGACTAACTCACTATAGTGTACACATTTTCTATCGTATTTGTCATACCCCAGTCTCTTAGGTGAAGAGGGCTGCACCAAAAATGGTCCTGTCCTTTGCATTGTTATCTTTTGAGTCAGCAGCAGAAACATTGGTAAAGTCTCCCAATTGCCTGCTCCACATTCCCATCAATGGGAAGAGCCCACTTCAGGATCGGAAGTGCTGGCTTATCTCCCACATCGTTAGGTATCCTACTTTTATGTCTGACAGATATGCCTTACTGTCTCTGATGATGGTGCCCGCTGCACTGAAAACCATTCCAGTTGATGCTGGCAGCAGAACAGACTGGGTACTTGATCACTAACCTGCTTGACATTTAGGACAAACAGCTTATTATCAGTGAGGTAATGCTCCGGCATTTCCTCTACTGTTAGTGATATATAGATATGATTGCGTAGCTGTGTCTTTAATTCACATTTGGGTAATTCTTTCTGAATCGCGTTCTCTACTTTTGACTGAACCTGGGAAGTTCTTGTAGAAGAGAACAGATTGAGGAGCAACTGTAGATGCTAATGATTTCCATTGTTCTGGAAATATGGTAGGTGGGGGGTGGTGGTGGTGCTACTAAGATGCTCTGTCTCCAGTGGCTTTCCTGTCTGGGAAGTTGCAATTCATACGGTAGGTGGGGGGTGGTGGTGGTGCTACTAAGATGCTCTGTCTCCAGTGGCTTTCCTGTCTGGGAAGTTGCAATTCATACCTTTCATTCTCATGTTCCCCAATTCAGGCCAGGATCCACATCTTGAGTTTTGCCATATCATCCTTTGAAAAAAGCAGTCAACAGAGGTCGGTAGCAGTGTCTAGTCAAATGGTCGACAGACAAAGGGTCGACAGTCAAAAGGTCGACACAATTTGGTCGACAGTTCAGGTTTTCGTTTAGGGAAAAAAAGTGGTTTTAAGGAAAAAAAAAGGGGGTTGCCCTCCCCCCAAAAAAATGTGAAAGAAATAATAATAATAATCGATCATTTGACCTGTCAACCTTTTGGTGTCGACCATTTGTCCTGTCGACCATTTAGATTCGATCATTTGACCTACAACCGGTCGGTAGCATGGGTCAAAGATAAACTCCTTGGAGCAAATTATGTCTGTGTGTATTCTGGCATGTGTTTCTACGTGCTAGTGTATGCTGTTGGCCAGACCAAGAGCCTCAACATCGTTTTGTTACCTAATTTCCTTGATTATAATCTGATCTGCTCTTTGAGCAGATGAACGAGAGGAGTCTCATCACTGATGGTTGTGTTATAACCTGGGTAGACTTTGAAAAGGGTGCACATGCTGGATGAGCCATTTCACAAGAACTGATTTCTTAGGAGAGAGAATGAATCTGCTTCACCTTGGTGTTGCATCAATTGTACATTAAGTCAAAGACATGAATGACCCTGATTAACCTCATGGATCGCTGTGTGCCATTCAAAGAGTTGTTGAAGCGTGTTTTTATGGTCAAATTGCATTGAAGCCTTCTATTTGAGGCTCACCTGGGGAAGGTTGCTTATGGTTTACAACCTTCTCAACATTTTTTGAGCTTCGACAGAATTGTTGAAAAGGCCACGATTTTGTGACATGTGATCATTACATTGGCATCCACTCCATCCTTTTTCAGGTAGCCTTTTACTAAGAGGTTCAAGCACTGTGCAAAACAGAGCACACAGTATTAGTTGCCATCTGCCATTGCAAGCAGAATGTTGCCGCCATTGTCTCTAACAAAACCAATTGCCAACCATTTTGGTTTAAGTCACCCCAAAATATCGGCTTTAAATGCTGCCAAGATGTTTGCTGCCATGCGCACCATCTCCATGCTAAACACTGAAAGAGTTGCTTGATGGCAACATTTTGCCCACATGGCATTTCAGGTAGTGGAGGCTGATGTGTCTGTTGTCAAATGGGAGGTGTGAATTGTGGATTCCAGTAGTGCTTCTTAGATTTTGCTAAACGTTTTCTCTGAAGATCAGGCATTGCAACTGTGGAAAGGATATGGGCGGCTGGGTAGCTGATATTTTGGATAAAAAGCTTCAATACATTTTCAGAATCCTTCTGTGTCCACAAAAGAATAGGGCAGGAGTTGAACTGGAAACAAATGTGTCCAGCTTCCCATTGTAAAGACACAGCAAGGAATTGGTTCTCTGGTACTTGTAGACTTGGTGACAGCAGTCGTTATGCTGGATGGCTTATGGGTACTAGACTGTGAATTTGTTCTGCCGGAATTGTCTGCAGGGATTCTTGGCACACTAGGTGAAGCCAATGAATGTAGCCGTGCCACCTGCAGGAGGGTACAGGTAGCATGGGGCTTCATAAACTGCTCAATGCATGCAGATGTGTTTTGACAGCATCTTCACCATAATGGTCATATTCGACCATAGTGCCTGTCCCGTCAGAGGCCCAGCAACCAACACACTTTGCCATTTCCTGATGACCACTCAATTACTCTAGATGATTTTTATCCAAGTGACTCCACAGCCCCCATTGACATAATCTGTGTTCAGCTTCCCACAACTCATTGACCCAGAGAAATTAAGAAGCAATTTAACCAAACTGTTTTCAACTGTTTCGAATTTTAAAGCAAAAAAAACAAGTGTTGACCATAAATTGACCACTCAGCCCAATTACAAATGATTTGTAGATCCTTTTACTATCCTGATCTTTCCATATATATATATATATATATATATATATATATATATATATATATATATATATATATATATATATATAAACCAATCAGTAAAATGAGCAGCACTCTCCATGGTTACAAATCATCATCATGATCCGTCTTGATTTATAAACATGCTTCCTTTATTTTAGCGTTCATTCAAAGAAATCACGGCAAGGACAAAAAAGGGGAAAAGTTAAAAAACATCAAAGAATATACAATGCTCCCATAGTATGGCAAAAGAACTCTGACATTTATATATATATATTCACTAACAAAAACACATTGTTAAAGGGACGTTATGGTTAAGTTGCGCTCCTAAAAACCTATCCCCTTTACCGAAAAAACTATGCCAAAGGAAGGTTTTGGTTACAGTGCCCTGCTAAAAACCTATCAAATTCAGTGAGAAAACATTGGTAAAGGGACGTTATGCTTCAGTTGCCCTAAGAACAACCTATGCAGCGCAAACACTTTTGTTACAAGGGCGTTAGTTACTTTGCACTAACAACAACGTATCCATACTATGTTTCCAAGTATTATGCACACATTGCATTCATAACAACAGGATACCTGTCACTTACCTTGTACACGTGACAAAAAAATTCTGCACACCCCACTTACTGCAAACGTATGAAAAATTATCGCAGAAAAGCAACACTAAGTGTATGTGAGCAACTTCAAATAGGTACATACAGTGCATGCATACAAACAGGATGCATGCCCCTTAGCTTACACACGTCCACCATACTGTTCTGCATTCCTCTGTACTAAGAGACCTTCTACCACAGTTTTTCCTTACACACCACAACCAGAAACCTTACGGAGCAATCCCTTTGCCTCCACAGTCCCATTTCCATGACCACCATCCTGAAAAGGGCTGGATGTGGCACATTTAATCCTGAAACTACTGCAGTATCTGCAGTGTTATTATGCTAGGAAAAGGGGGGGGGGAGGGAGTGTGAAACAGGGTAGGGGATTTGGTATTTATTGGTACCTCGGAAAATATTTTTTTTTACGTGCTTAAAAAACCTTTTTTGTTTTTGCTCTTTATCTGAGCTTCTCTTTTGTTTGCCTCCTTAAATTGTTACAGGATTGTGCCAATGTTGGTCAATAAAATGCCATTTGCATGGAACCAGTGCACATTTCGCTCATTAATGATCTCATTGTCGGTGGAGAACATCCCAGCAGTGGACGTAAATTGACACATTCTTCTGTTAATGAGCCACCTTCCGACATCTGGCTGGGGACAAATTACACCGGCATGGTCCCATGCTCCTCTTGGTGGTATGCTTGAGAAAACCACCTTGGCAGTGGGAAAAATCTGCATCACTTCTTCCAATAACTTTTTAGTTGGCAGAGTAAACGTCCACACAACATGTACCCCAAATGTAGAGCTCCATAATGCAGTATGACAACATCAACAGCACTGACAAAGGCCGACATCTGCAAAGGTCAAGTATACCACCGAAACTGCCCTCATAGACAGTACCCCAGAAAGTCTCCACTCCTTCCAATGCTAAATTAGCAGCCATGCCTCTTTGCACGGCATACCTGTACAGATCTTGCACAAAGGTATCTCCCACTATTAGGACTCTGTGTCTCTCCATTGCTGCCTGCCACCCTCACTACACAGACTGATGGGGAGAAATAGTACCAGCCCTTCCTATGAGGCACACCCTTGACACCTGATTGGCTAATTCCCACAGTTTCATAAAAGGGCAGGATGTGGGTTGTGTGCTTATCCGGCTACAGTGAGGGCCGCGCCCCAGTAAATCAGGGACAGTCCTTCTTCCATTTCCACTCAAGCCATGCATCCAAGGCGCTAGGCCCTCACCACAAAGAACACACCATAGTCCACCCTATGGTTAAATGCTCATGTCATGTGCAATGCACTCCCCATCTGCAATTGAGTCTGTCAGCTTTCACCCTGGCCACATATTTGCATGCATGGCTGCATAACGTTGTGTCGGTTGTGCTGAATGCTATGGAGGTGCCTGTGTACATTGGCCTTATTTTACATGTGTGCTGCTGAGCACTTCCTTTCATGACACAATATCTTAAAGCACTTCCTAAAGCAAGGGTCTTATAAGGACCTAACCATAGCAAACGCAAATGATCACATGTAGCTCCCTATTGTGCAACAGGTGCAATGATCTACACCATATGCTAATTTAAGCATAGAAGCACACTTCTGCTGTTCTACCAGGTCTACAATATCCTCCACAACCATTGTGTAAAAGTCACCAACTTCAAATACATGCAGAGTTACAACTGCATGCCTGCATTGTGTTGTGGTGGCTGTGGTGAAGGGCTAGGCTGTTGGGTACATGGCCCACGTCCTACGGCCTTTGGCTATGCACCCAACAGTCTAGGCCTTGACCACACCCACCACAACATAACAGAGCCATGCAGGCGAACATGTCGCCAGGTTCCAGATTTCACAAAGGCAACATAGGCACCAGCACTTCTACCCAACCACCGCCCCATAATACAATGATGCATGCAAACATGTTCCAGTTACCATAATCCACAAACATACCACACTGGTCGGCACTCCTACCCTCTTCCATTCACAAAGCATTCTATTACTGCCAACGAAACAACAAAATCTTGATACCATTGGTCCTGCTCCCAACACTCTAGTAAGTGCATAGAACCAATACTGCATAGTGCACGACACCACTTACTAATATGCGCAATCCAGACTACTCAAGCACACATAAGATTCAGTTCAATTGTACCCTCTTCTATATGGACACTATTCCAACACTGCACCCACTGGACACGCTGCAGCACTGCTCACTGCAGCATCTCCACCCCTGCAGCGACAACTGTAAGAAGTAACTGCATACAAGCAATAGTGTAGAGTGAAGTACAACACTTAGTAAACTGCTCAATGCAAACTACCCAAGCACATATTGCATCCACTTCAACCGTACCCTCTTCTGTACCTACAGTATTCCAACACTGCACCCACTGGACACGCTGCGGCACTGCTCACTGCAGCATCTCAAACCATGCATCGACAACTGTAAGATGTTCTAACAATCACCACACCCATGGAACCAACAATATATGCAATACAGCCAAACCACACACACAAAGCAACAATGTCAAACCTACTTGCAACCAGTGGACATACTTGTCAGTGCAAGGGCTCCAGCCATGCATCCAACACAACATTTGAAGGGTCTTATAAAGGGCAAACCCTAGAAAACGCAAATGGTCACATGTGACTCCCTAATGTGCAACATGTGTAATGACCTACACCATATGCTAATGTACGCATAGCAGCTCTCACTTCTGCTGTTCTACCAAGTCTACAATGACCTCCACAACCATTGTGTACAGGTGCCCACCTTCAAAGACATGCAGAGTTACAACTGCATTGCTGCATTATGTTGTGGTGGGTGTGGTGAAGACCTAGTGCTAGACTGTTGGGTGCATGGCCTATGGGCCAACAGCCTAGGCCTTGCCCACACCCACCACAACATAACAGAGCCATGCAGGCGAACATGTAGCCATGTGTCAGAATTCACAAAGGCAACATAGGGACCAGCACTTCTACCCAACCACCGAACCATAAAGCAGGGATTCAAGCACACATGTTCCACTTACCATAATGCACAAACATACTACAGTGTTTGGCACCGCTACGCACTTCCATTCACAAACCATTGTATTAATGCCAACCAATAAACAAATTCTTCTCAACATTGGTCCTGCTCCCAACACTGTAGTACATGCATAGAACCAATACTGCATAGTGCACTACAACACTTACTAATCTGCGCAATGCAGACTACCCAAGCACATATAAGAACCCGTTTAACCGTACCCTCTTCTATATGGAAACTATTCCAAAACTGCACCCACTGGACACACTGCAGCACTGCTCACTTCAGCATCTCCAGGAGGTACACCGACACCTGTAGGATGTTCTAACAATCACCACACCCATGCAACCAACAATGTGTGCAATGCAGCCAAACCACACACACAAAGCAACAATGAGATACCTACTTGCAGCCAGTGGACATACCTTTTCAACCAGTGGACATACTTTTCCGTGCAAGGGCTCCAGCCGTGCATCGAAGGGGCTACAGACTTACCACACACAACACACCATAGTACACGCTATGTTTAAATGTCCATTTCATGTGGAATGCTCTCCCCTTCTGCAATTCAGCCTGCCACCACTCATCACAGAAAGAGATCGCTGCTGGAGCTGTCATGCCATAACGAAGGCTGCCTACAATCACCATACAAGGTTGTTGCCTGTTGAGGTAACCGCAAATTGGCGTAGTATACACGGATACTGCTGGCACACCACCGTCTTCTTCTAATGATATATCAGATAAAGCACTTCTCACTACCCCACCCTTTCCATCCCTTCTTCCCACCACCAGATCCGTCAAATATGTTTTTCAGCCCCTTTCGCTGCCGCATTGTCCTCGGATACAACATGCCGACTTTATCAAAAACGTATGACGCACAGCACTTCACTGCACACTGCAGTGGAATCAAATGTTTGACCACTCAGTGAACAGGGAAATAGGATGCCGGAGCGGAGCCAGATATGACACATTTTAATAGCCACACAGTTACGTACAAGACCCCAGCCATGCACACAATTCCTTAGGGGCTTGGCACACACACCACAACACTATCCTCCGATACACCATGGCAGCGTTTCCCAAAAATGCACAGCATGCTTCCCTCCAGCCAACCACCGGCCGTGTCCAAAGTTCTCCGACAGCACAGCGTACGGCAAGCCAATGAGACTTCTGTTTGCGGAGCGGACAGGGAAATGGGTCTACTGAGCGAAGCCAGATATCACTAATTTTTTTAGACATACTTTTTAGTTCTTTGCAACAAAAGTACTGGTCTAATTTCCACCAAACACACAAAAGCACACTTTCTGACCCCCCCACTCCTGTCGCAAATTTGATACTAATCCGTCCAACTGGTCGGGCTCTAGCCGTGCACAAAGTTTTTGCCCATTCAGTCTATGGGAAAAATAAATTGGGATCCCCCTATAACTTTTCCACCCCCTGCACGAAATCTCACCAAACCTGCCGAAATAATTCAGAGCGGCCCATATACTTTTTTTTGTAAAGTTTGGTGAAAAACAACACTGCAAGCAACCCACTCCTGTAAGCTTTGATCAATGTCCTTTATTAAACATAGGTGGACAAGGATGAACGAAAAAAAAAATATGCCTTTTACCCTGGCGGGCTCTGTCAGATTGTGTGTATCAGTATGCATGCCAGTCTATTTACATGCTTTTGAGAGTCCATTTTCCATTTCTGATGTGTAGTGTGTGCCGTGTATGGTTTTTTGGCTGGGATAATACTGCGTGCCATGTTGGAACGTGTCCTCGTTATGTGGCAACATGTTGACATGAATTGCTCTCAAACTCTATGCACTCAAACATTCCTGCGTTTGTCAAAGAATATATTAGTGAATTTTCAGACACATATAAGATGAAATCCGAATGGATGCCAGAATGTAAATTGTGCCTCATTACAAGTTAGCCGGTCTGGGTATAACGGTGCCAGTAAAACCGTACCAGCACCGTTTTCTGGACCGGCTAACTACAAGTTCTGTGGCCGTGTGGTGTTACAGGTCTAACCTGGCGGGTGTAACACCACCGGCCGCAGATGGACGCGGAAACACCGGCACTATTACCACATGGTGCCGGTGTTTCCACTTCCCCATTCCCGTGGAGTCCTATGTGACTCCACGGGAATGGGGATTTACAGAATGCCAGCTCCGGAATTACCGGATCACCAGGGCCTCTGTGCTCTCTCCTTTCTCTTCTTCTCCCATTAATGGTGGCACCCGTTGGGAGGCCCTCCTAGCTCCCTTCGGCTCCTCTATAGTCATCATTAATGTCTACCTGAATGGCACCATCTTGGTCCAAGGCCCTCAGGCAACCTCATCCTCTTTGACAGGTGCTTTCCACCCCTTGTCAACTTCCTTTCTTCTCCTGCTGTTCCTTCTCTCCCTTCCTCGGCTTCCTTGCCTCCTCTCTGCCTCCTCCTTGGCTACCTTGCCCTCTCCTCCTTCCTCTCCAGCCCCCCTCAGGCTCCTTTTACACCACCGCAGGGCATACCTCTGATTTGTACCCTGCCCCAGAAGTCTTTCAAGGATGGCTACCTTCTCCACATTGACACTCTCAATTCTCGCTCAGTCGTCAAACACTCCTCTGACATCTCCTGGAAGAACTTGACCTCGATGTCCTCAGTTTCACTGAAACATGGTTCACGGCCAGCTCTGTCACAAGCTTTGACACCCTCCTCCCTGATGGCTATAACATCCTCTCCACACCCAGATCCACCCGATCCAGAGGGTAAGTAGATCTGATCTTCCCTGAGTGGATTCCTGCCTCTGTCATTCCTATGCAGACCTGCTTCTCTTTCGAATGCCCTGTCTGCAGGGTTTCTCTCTCTCCTGGCCACTCTCTTAACATGGCTACTATCTATCGGCCACCTGGTCAGATCACATCCTTCCTCTCTGAGTGGGCGGACCTCTCCTCCTCCCTCCTGGCCTCGACCACTCAACTCCTACTTCTTGGAGACATCAATATCCATCTGGATAGTCCATGCTCCTCCTCTGGACTCTTTTGCGACCTCTGTGATTCGCTTTCACTGTCTATTTTCCCCTCTGGCCCGCCTCACTCTCCAGGGCACATGCTTGAGGTTTTGATCTCCTCTGACCTCCCCCTCTCCATCCCTCTGACCACTCCCCTCTCTTGAAGTGATCACTCCCTCCTTTCCTCCCATCTCACCCTCTTTAACCGTCAGGCCAAGCCAACTTCAACATTGCCACCTACTTTCTCCGGCATCTGATCCATGAAGCGAGTCTCAGTTGAGGCTTTCACCGCCACTTTCTCTCCCCCACCCCTCTTGCTGACTCTACCTCTGACACTGCTCTATCCATGCTCTGCTCTACTATGTCTGATACTCTGGATGTTCTTGGCCCTGTCATGAGGATCCGCTTAAAGCCCAAAGCCAAGTACAACTCTTGGTACAACTCTGACCTAGCTACCCTTAAATGCAAGTGTTGGGTGGTTGAGAGGAAATGGTGGGCTTCCTGTGCATCCTCTGACAAACTGGCCTGCCACCTGCCCCAAAGGCAATACCATCTCTGTATCCATAGTAAGAAGAGAGCCCACATCCAAGCCTGCATCTCTGCAGCATCTAACAACTCAGCCAAACCCTTTGAAATCTGCATGGAGCTGGCCAACCCTGCTGCAGTCTCTACCTATCGTGTTGCCTGCCAGACCCTTTGCAATGCCCTCACTTCATCTCTAAAACCCAGGACATCCTGTCCACCCTCTTGTCCTCCCTTTCGTCCTCTCCACCTCCTCTCCCTCTGTCTCTGGAAACTCTGTCCCTCCTGCAGCCACCCCCCCTCCCTCTTTCTCCCCCTTTCCTCTGTTCTCCCCTGACAAGGTTTCTAGACAAGTCCGTCTTGTCAAAACAGGTTCTTCCCTGTTTGTCTAAAACCTTCAAGGACCACATTGACACCCTTGCTCCTGCTGTGGCCGACTTCTGCAGCCACTCTCTTACCTCCGGAGGCTTCCCCGCCCCCCTGAAGCACTCCCTTGTGCACCCTCTTCTGAAGAAATCCACAGCCGACCCCTCATGCCTGTCTAACTATTGCCCGATCTCCACCACTCATTTCCTGGGCAAACTCCTGGAAAAGCTGGCCATCTCCCAGCTTAATCTTCACACTGACTCTCTTGGTTGTCTCCATGACCATCAGTTTGGGTTTAGAGATGCCAGAAGCACAGAAACTGCTCTCCTGAACATCTGTGAAGACCTGCTCTCCAACCTTGATTCTAACATCCCATCTGTCCTCATCTTAGTCGGTCTCTCTATTGCCTTTGACATGGTCAACCATGCCATCCTGCTCAACCGTCTCCATGATAACCTGGGTATCACCGGTCAGGCCCTGGCTTGGCTGACCTCTTTCCTCTCTGATAGACCTTGCCAGGTTCAACTTGGATCCTTCCTTTCCTCTATCTCACTTTCTACCTGTGGTGTTCCCCAGGGGTCTAAACTCTCTCCCTGGCTGTTCAACAAATACCTGGCCCTCCTTGCTCACTGCATCACCCCTCTGTGCTCCAACTTTCAGTGCTATGCGGATGACACCCAGCTCATTTTCAGGCTTCCCTCTGCCACCTCTTCTTCTCTCATCCCTGACGTTTTGCTATCCAGGAGTGGTGTCCCTCCAATGATCTCTGCCTTAATGCCAGTAAGACGGAGATTCTCCTCATTGGCACACCTGCACCCTCCTTCCCTGTCACTCTCTGGCCGGCCTCCCTTGGCCCTCTTCCTGTGCCCACCTGTGAAGCTAAGAAACTCGGGGTCATCTTAGACTCCACACTCTCCATTTCTCCTCAGATCTCTGACGTCTCTAAGAAGTCATAATACCAATTGCACCTCCTCAGAGGTATTCTTCCTTTCCAGCTATCTGTCTCCAGAGCTCTGGTTCTCTCCAGGCTGGACTACTGCAACAGTCTCTTTCTAAATCTGCCTGCTTCTACTCTCCACCTTTTGCAAGTCATCCAGAACAGGACTGCGAGACTTGTCTTTGGCCTCAAGCCCTGGGATTGTATCTCTGCAGCCCTGAAATCTCTTCATTGGCTCCCAGTGGCTGCGGGATTAAATTCAAAACCCTTTGCGTTATCCACAAGGCTTTCTGGGGCCTGGGACCAAAATACCTTCAACTTTCCCTCCATAAATACCTTCCTACTCAAGCTCTTTGCATCTCCACCTCCAACTCCCTCAGGCTCAGTGGCTTCTCCAAGCAACGTGTTGGTGGTAGATCTCTTTCCTCGGCAGCAGCCTCCCTCTGGAACAGCCTCCTTGCCACTCTGAAACTTGAGGAGAACCATCTATGGTTCTGGAAGCACCTCAAGGCCATCCTCTTTGCTTCTTCCTTCACTCTCCCTCTCCCTTGCTGATCTCCTCTGCTGCAACACAGTGCACCTGATTACCCACTGATTTCTGGCCCAGGTCCATGCCCACCCAGCCACTCACCCGCACTGCCCCTGGCAACCCTTGCACTTGGGTCTGTATCAGTCCCCTTACCTGCACTTACCAGACACCCCTGCCGGGGCTCAAAACCTGCACTTGCCACCTTGCTGGCTGCAGTACCTTTTGTGTTGTTTTATCCTTTGTTCAGCATTTTCCTTTTCTCCCCTCTCCCTCGCACTTTCCCCCTTCCCTCTCCCCTGCACTTGCGCGTTCTCAATGTCACTGGGCCTAGCAAGATCGTTGTTTTGCCCTCCCTATCATATCAAGTATTTGTAATGTTAATAGTTGTATCTCCTACTCAGTGAAAATCTTTTATCATTATGAGTCAATTGACAACCCCTCTTGCGGAGTATCCAAGTGACCTCTCCAGCGATTATACGAATGAAAAGCAGTATTGAATTGATTCTATCAAAAAGTATGGGCTGTTGTCTCCCAGAAAGCACTTTAGTTCTGACCTCCACATCAAGGATCAGGGGCACAGGTGGAGGAACTCTGAGGACAGTGTGAAGAACAGGAGTCAGTATGAGGGATAGGAGTCTCTATGAAAAGTTGGTTGGGGAAGTTTGAAGAATAGTCAGGAACAGACACTGCGAGGGACAGATATCCCAGTGATGGACTAGGGGCCCTTTGATGGTCACGGGCCATTATAAGGTACAAGGAATACATTGCAGACAGGTGGGTAAACTGTGAGGGACAGCAAGCACCCCAGGAGATAGGGGACACAGTTATGTTTTGGAGTATTGTGAGGAACAGGTTGCATTGTCAGAATCTTGAAAGAGGAGTCAGCAAAAGTGTACTGTGAGTGACAGGGGAAGGTCTATGAGAGGACTGGGGGTGAAGTGTCAGATGGGGCACTATAAAGGACAACGACCAGATGGGCATGCTTTGAAGAATTGTCGGCAAGCGAAAGGGAGACCGTGATGGGCCGGGGCCTCCGTGAGGAGCAGGGAATGTTGTGAGGGGTATGCCGTGCTGCTTGAGGAATATGCTGTGCTGTGAGGCACACAGAGCACGTTAGGGTGAGAGTAGCACGATGAAATTCAAGTGACACCGAGAGGGACCGAGTACACATTGAGGGATGGTACCCCCGCTCAGTTACATGAACCAACCCCTCCTTGAGAACTGCATCCATTCTTTTAGAGAGAAGCAGACACCATTCCAGGGAGAGGTGTGGGATCTCTTCTTGGGGATGTATGGGGTGCCTTCAATAGCTCTGACAAACGTGTCTTATTGATATGCACAAGCTTCCCTTTTTGAGATGGAGATGCTGCACCTTCTTTGAGAGGCACGTGTCTCCCTCAGTGTGATTCTTAGCCACACATCTGTTTCTTGCAACCCCGCCTCACTCACGGCCAAGCTCCCCTCATTGAAAGTGGCCCCATTACGAGAATGGCGGTGGGAAGAAAAAGTGTCAGTAATGTAATACCCGCCATTTTAGCACTCTGGTAATGAATGCAAATGAAAATGGAGTCCTGTGGAACTCCATCATTGGGAATTACATCCCCTCAGAATTTGGAGGATTTGCCTCCAGTTCCAAGGGCGTAATGCAGCGCTAACTGTATTTAATCTTTGCAGAATTACCAGTGCTGATTCTGTCCAACCTGTAATGAGGCCAATGGCCCTTTCATAGAAGTGAATGCATTATAGTGTTTTCTCAGTCAGATGCACAAGCCTATCTAAGTCAAATGCAAACGCTCCCCTCTGTGAGCAAACGGCACACGTTCCCTTTGAAGTGTAAATGGCAAGCTCCCCTTGGTGAGATCCTGATGCCACCATTTCCACCACTGTTCTAACTTACAATTATAACAAGCATTGACAAAGCCAATACTTCTAGCTTTTGCTGTTGTTCATTGCAATTTTCATTTAAAGGCATCATGTAGCAAGGGGAGTAGTGCAAGGGTGTGGCATAGGATGTGTGAAGGGTTGCGTTGAGAGGCTGATAACTGAGAATGAGAGAGACAGGGATACTGGTGAGCGAAAGCAGGTTTAAACAAGAGTGGGGGAGAGCAGGAAGATACAAGAGAATATCAGAGAGGAAAGATGAGAGAAATTAAGAGCGCGAGTGAACATAAGAATAAGAAAAGATGTGATGAGGTTGCAAGAGAGGATGAATGCACGGGTGCCAGAGAGAACGTGAAGGTATGAGGAGTGAGGGTGCCAGGAAAGAGTGATGGTGTGAAGATAAAGAGTGAGGGTACAAGGGGAATCTGATAAATGCTAGTTTATGAACAATACCCAGAAACATGTGCAATATGTTTTCATGCATCCTGTGACCATATATATTTTATTTTATGTTATTGTGATTTATAATGAGCACCAATGCCATTTGAATAGTCTCCAGGCCCTCTGGCGGATCTGAAAGAGAGGGGTATGGTTTAGTTTAGTGGGGAGAGATGGAAAATGCAAGATTGCTTTCCCGTAGAGGGAGCACTGAACATCGTTATGTTTCTTGTTGGTCTGTGTCTTTGATGTGTCTTGGGAGGTGTGACAAATCTGGACTATTTTTCCCTTCTCTCCACATGGGAGCCACCCCCTAGGGAGGTTATCCCACTCAGTAAGACTCTTCTTAGAGGTCTGGGAAAGTGGGACCTCACTGGGAATGACTTCCCTCTAGGGGGCAAGGACTACCATTCCTATAAGAAACTCCTGGGCCATTGTACATTGTCTGCCTACATGGAATTGGAAAGACTGTTGTTATTTCTGTTTTGGATCCACCAAATAGTGATATTTCTTCAATCTCTTTGACTTCCGGTAATTCTGGTTCCAGCCTGAGCTCCACAGTGAAAGAGTAAAGACACACCCCTTTTGTTTGTGATGCCGTGCATAAAACGACAAGGATCCTAGAAGGGGAGAGAATCCTACGCGGAGGAGAGCCTCTGATGGGAGGACGTCCTGGAGGGGCAGAGTCACATTAGGCCATGGAGCCAGGCGTAGCGTGCAGAGCGAGAGAATCACTAGCTTGATGCCAGAAGGCTGGTGCACTGACTGGCCAAGAGGTCCAGGTTGAGAGAGAGATGCAGACAGTGAGGCAACCGTATCACCCTGTGGCGCAACCACACAGACGCTGTGGTGGACCTCATGCATGTTAGCGGACGCTGAAACCAGAACACAACGTAGAGATTGGATTCCCAATCTCCGCATGAGAAGCCCCAAAGCTGCCGAGCGAGGCAGCCGAAGGGAAGCGAACGCTCCCAAAGAGGTGACACTGTTGAGAGTGGCAAACCGTTATATCAGAGGCTGGGAAAGCTACAAGGGTTACGAGAGCTGAACAAATCTGAACAGGTAGACACCCTACCAAGGCCCTGCTAAAGAAAGCCTATCCGAGGGACAGAGGGCTTTGGGGAGCCATGTTAAACCAAGAGACATTAATAGCAGAGGCTGGGAAGGCCACAAGTGTTGCAGGAGCCAAGAAAACCCAAAGGGGCAGACGCCATTCCACAACTCTGCTAAAGCAAGCCTATCAGAGGGCCACAGGACTTTGGAGAGCCCTGGAAAACCAGGAAACAATCATCTTCAAGGCTGGAGAAGCCACAAGGGTTACAGGAGCCAAGAAAACCTGAACAGGCAGACGGCCCACCTAAAGTAAACCTACCAGAGTACCAGAGGACTTTGGGAGCCCAGAAAACATGAAGCATAAAGAGCAGAACTGGGAGGAGAGAGAACCTGGAGGGTCTCAATGTTTAAAAACAAAACAAGGACACTATCAAGCATCCGTTCAGAGATGGTGGAATTCTGTTAAGAAAAACCTTTCTTTCTGGAAAGAGGGAACAATATGGAATATAAGTAAAGATTTAATCTACTAAATCTCACTTGCAGAAGTAAACGGCCCATACCTCAGTATTACGACACCGTCTTTGAGACTAACTCTCAAAACACCCGGCTACACATGATCGCCTCTGATGTCCATAAACTTGCTGATCAATTCTGCATCTTAACGTCTGATACAACATCGAGAACGGTAATGGCAAGATCGAGTTATATCCCTCTCCTTCTTCCTTTCAAAAAACCAAGGAAAATCTGTAATCATCTTCCCATTTAGCACACTCATGAATACAACACAGTCTTAGCCAGCAAACACCGATCGTTGAGAAAACTAAAGAGAGAGGCAGCGAATATGAATCAACCAATACTTTGGGAAAAACTTTCGGTAGAAACAAGACTCTATAAACAATGGCTGAGAAACTCAAGAGATGCATTATACCAGTCGGATGCCCAGGAGATGTTGAAGGCTCTGGCAAACAAAAAATCTCGAAACTTCTGGTCTTTAATCAACAAATCAAACAAACTCCAAACCTCACAGATGATAAATCCAGTATCTGAAGGAAAATGGACCGCCCATTTTCTGAATTTGTTTGAGCCAGAAAATGGAATTAACAACAAACCAGAAAAACAACAGGACTCAGTCTGGGTGGATTTGACAGAGATCGGCGAGATCAAATCAATCATTTTGAAACTGAAATCGTCTAGAGCCCCAGGCCCTGATGGGCTTGCGAACTGCGATCTCAAACAACATCCGGACGAAAGGGCAAATCTTATTAGTTCAATCTTCGAAGTTTGTCGAGAAACCCAAACCATTCCAGACTCATGGAAAAAAGCTCTGATTGTTCCGATCTTCAAAAAGGGAGCCAGAGACGACCCTCTGAACTATAGGCCAATAGCCTTGCTGGACGTCATTGGAAAGGTTTTTGCCACAATCCTGCTAATCCATTTTCGTAATTGGGCTGCTACTGCTGGATGTTCAGATTTCCTGCAAACAGGATTCCAAAAAAACGTGAGTACGAGTGCAAATATACTATGTCTGAACTTACTCAAAGACAGAGTTTTGACTGGATCCCCTCGGATGTTCCTAGCATTCGTTGATCTGTCTGCAGCATTCGATAGAGTGGACAGACACAAACTATGGTCCAAACTCAAGTCCTGGAAATGTCCTGAGGGTATTCTGGACCCGATAATCAACCTTCACTCAAACACCAGTATAAAAGTCTGCTTAAACAACCAAGGTTTAAAGTCCACGAGTATACCGACTTCGCGTGGAGTAAAACAGGGATGCCCTCTGGCCCCCGCCTTGTTCATATCTTTCCTCTGAGATTTTAAAGAAACTCAATCTACCATAAGATCTTTTCCACCCAAAATAGGCATTACTCAGGTCCCGGGACTTTTATATGCAGACAACCTGATATTGCTTGACCAGACCCAGGTCGGGTTGCAACGACAATTGGACAACCTGTCAGCCTATACCACTGAAAACAACTTGGAAATCAACAAAACAAAAACCAAGATAATGATTTTCCAAAAACCAGGGACAAAAAAGAAAGAGGCTTTCAACTGGTTCCTCAACGACACCAAAATAGAACTGGTTGAGTCCTTCAAGTATCTTGGTGTACAACTCGACAGTACGAAGTGGGTTAGGAATCTGCAAAATGACCTATGGGCGAAGTCAAAGAATCTAGCTGCTCAATTGAGAGCAGTTGATAGAAAATTCGGCAAATTCTCTCTACAACCAGCCATCACCTTTTACAAGTCCAAGATTATCCCCTCGCTGACATATGGCATGGATGCTACCCCGTCTATTCCTCCGGGTATTTGGCTTAAACTCGAAGGATTTATCTGGAGATCCGTTCTGGGCTTACCCAATTCCACCGCTGTAGCTCCGATACGACGGGAACTTGGCCTTGTCTCCCTAAAAGCTGTGGTGGATATTTCCTCACTACAACTTTACAGGAAAGTCATTCATCCAGAGAGCCTTGAAATCTATCGCATGATCGGGGAAGAGATTGAAAAGGGCAATAACCGGACCATGACCAAATGGGCTATGGATCAAAACCTGAAACTACAGGAAATTGCATGCAGCAAGGAAGATCTAAAGAATAATCCTGCTAGGATTAAATCCAAAATGCAACATACAGACTGGATCCTGACTACGGAAAAAACAGCACACAACAAACTCCTAGCCCATCTTCCAATGACCATTAACAAACTAAAAGAACCAATGACATATTATAAGAGATATCCTAATAAATCATTGATGAGAATCTTCTTAAAAGCCCGCCTCAACGTTATAGAGACGCAGGAAATTCTTGCGATCAGAACAGGATCTATGGGAAAAGCCTGTAGACTGTGTAAAAACCCTGAAGAAACAGAATCCATCAGGCATCTGCTAATGCGCTGTCCCGCCCTGCAACAAGCAAGGATCGCCTTTTTCAGCCCTCTGACTGTAAATTCGTTTGCGGGTAACGAAGAAATCTGGTGGAATCGTTTAATCACTGGGGACAAGACACGATGGCACACGGCGTCTGCCAAACTTTTGAATTTAGCGATCGAAAAAATTAAATCTAATATTGCCATCTGACTTTCGTACATCCCTTTTGGTGGAAGCACTGTTTTGTTCTTGTCCCCTTGGTGATGTCTATCATGAACTTTTCTTTCGTGCTACCGAAATGTTTTTGAGTCCTTGTAAAAATCTTATTTTGATTATATACAAGTAATAAAAAAAAATAAAAATAAAAAAAAAAAAGATTTACAACTTTGGCATACAGAACCCACAGAGAGGCTGAAAATTGTACTTTGAGAAATTGAACTTCTAAAACAAGTCTGCTTGGAAAACAGATCCAAGTATTGGCCTGAGCAAAGCCCAGTGACATAAGCTCTTGCTTTGGCCTCTTTTTTGTTATTTCTTTCTAAAGTGGTAGTGTGGAAACGTGCCAAAAATCTATCTTTGGCCGACCCCTAGTGGGCGAACATGCATCAGTCTTAGACAAACTCCTAGGGGGGTGTGGATCACTATGCCCCCCCTGCTCTTATATCTCAGGGCCTTTGGGCACTGTGTTACTCCTAAGTTACTATGCTATGGACACACAAACATAAGATATTAACATAATCATAAGAATAGATACAAACCGAAATAAAATGCACAATGGATACAAAATGAAAACACACAAGTCAGTTTCAATTATAACAATAGAATGCATTTATTCATGCACAGCAAGGCATGATGCAAACAATACTATAATGCAAACCTCAAATTTGCACCTTTTATACCTTTGGTGCAAATCTACTAGCAATGCAATAACTATAAGCCTTACAGGCTTCTAATGGAAGCCTGTGATTAGCTTGATCTATCATGTCTAATGCAATATACATATGGCAAGTGTCAGCATTCCTCTCCAATCCACACCATTCCTCTCTCTCTCTCTCTAAGACAATCCCTGTCTGATTTCCCCTTCTCCAAACCCAAAGCTCTGTGTGAGTGTCTGTCCTAATCAATCAGTTTAGGCCATTAACCATACTTCCTATTTGCATGTGCAAGCTTCCCTTGGTCTCATCTCGAATGTGTCCCATCTCTCCCCTCTCTAGCTCCCTTTGCCAAGTCTGGTGACTGCCTCAAGCCTCTGCCAAGCTCATTGATCTCTCCCAAGTTGGTCTGCCAAGGCTGCATCAATGCCACACCAAACGCCTCTCTATCAATCTCAGAGTCAGCTCCCTCGATCTTAGAACTGCATCTCCAACAACATCCCATAGAGCAGACCAGCACAGAGCAGCAAATACTTCAGATATCCATCTCAAAAACAACTATAAACTCCTAAAGCCTGACCTCTCATTATACTGTTCAATGACATACTCATATCCATGGTTATACTCGTTCTCTCTAAGCTAAAATGCCTCTGTCAGCATTTCGATATTTGAACGGTGCCTAAATGTCTGTGATGCATGTCTTTACTTGTTCAATCGTTCCGTGTTCTGGTCAATGTGACATTTTCTACATATCTATACCATAATCTCCTTTTGTCTGCGGAACCATCCTACCATCTCTCATGTTTCTCCATTCACTCCATTGAAATCCCTCTCTCCTCAGCGAGCAGACCATCTCTCCTCTCCACGCAAAAGCACTCCCTGCTGCCTAGCCCCCACCTTCTCTGGCTCTGCTATCTGTGAACACAAGGCCTCCAAGATGCTGATAAGCCAAGCCGTCTCATTCGTTTCTCGGGCAAAGTTACAACCTTCCTGCCAAGAAACTGTTTACATTCCTTTCTTCACACTAACTCATAACAACTTCCCGCTCTCCGCGGCGCTTCTCTGTGTCTCCATTCAGGATGGATTCATAATGCCATAGGCCTCATTCTTTCTCTAGTGCTTACCCTCTCACTCACAAATCCAAGCGCTATCTATAATGCAAACTTCATGAATATTCTAAGTGCACACTCAATGCGTGTCTCTCTACATGCATACATAATAGATACCAACATTTCTCTACATGTGTAACGTGTCTCTGCATGGCTCTAAATGGCACTTCAAATATAACAGGCCTCATTCTATAAGCAAATGCAAAAGCATACAAAGTGACAGTATAATGATGTGGATAGTCTAATGATGTCCCTACTATAAGTAACTACTAATCAGTACTAATCAGAATGTATGATGGATAACTAAACAGGATGCAATGATGGATAACTGATCCCTAAATGGGTAATGATGGGTAATGATTCCATAATGATAACAAACCAGGCTTCTCCATACTATCTGGTTTCACAGTAGGGCCAGTTAGTAAACAGGATTTGGAGTTGTAAAAGCAAAAGGAAAATATCGAGGCTGAGTACCCCAAAAGGAAATACACCAAACACAGGCTTATAAAGATTCACAGATCTTTATTCTATTACTGCGCAGTTACAAAGAAACAATACAGATCTGATACAGATAGCTATCTGGTCCTCAGTACATCACAGCGAATACCAGCCCTTTCGGTGTGAGAAGTGAGAGGTACTGGACGTCTAAACAGTTGTGCATTTTATACATTTTCGGTAATAATGTCCAGCCCCTCTGCATGTTAATAATACATGGTCTAGAGTTCGTGCTGAGTTCACTTATGGCTTGTACGACAATATGCACATGGATCATCCTCGGTTTACATACAAACAGGTTACAATGGCAACAGTGTATTCTTGGATTTAACAGTAAGCCTTAGAACATGTCCTTTACAATGCAGTTCAGCCAGTGTCCACGTTTGATGTTTGCTTAACATTGTGGTCGATGTATGTCCGCGGATCAGACTTTTTTGTGCAGACAATCCTTAGTCTACAAGTCAGGCATGGGACAAGGTCTCTTTACTCAACCCAAACATTCGGCCAACGGACAGTCTAAACATTAACTATTGTACAAGGTTCAGGAATGCTTGATTACAAGTGAGAAACACTGTCCACCATTTTAGAACACAGAGTTACTTTTGGACAGAAATCAAAATGGCGAATGAACCTAAAATGGCGGCAAAGTCGATCTAAAATCAGAACTTTGCAGCACGGTTTTCTTCGCAGAGCGACTGGGCTTAGGCCAATATATACAAGAAAGGAGGCACAATATGAATTCCCGTTTAAAAGAGTAAGGCCTATTTCCTTTGGACTTTGACAAGCGCCCTTACTTTTCGTTTTGTTAGACAGGGAACATCCCTCGTACCAGCAGAGCTAGATAGGTGTTTTTCTTATTATTTAAATAAAGACCCTGTACATGTAACTACCTAGCCCGACTTCTTCTTCTGGTTCACCACAGAGGGTTGTTCAATTGATCTGTGTGACTGGCTTAGTTGGTATGTGTGTTGTGTGTTTGAGCATAGAGGTAAAGAAAGTCACTTCTTTAAAAAAACAGTGTGACTCATTATGAGTATGATGCTAGCAGTAAATAGATGGTGTTTGACAATATCTCCTGTTTTATCAATTCACCAAAATGTGACTTTCGTTTAGCAAAATTCAAACTCATAACATCTGATCGCGTTTGTGGTAGTGGATTAGCTATTATCCATGCAATATTACCGCATTTTCCCAAGGGACTCAAATGAGACTCCAAAATGGAAATTAACTACAGGGTTCACATGACAATCAAGTGGACCTTTCCCATTACTGCATGCAGTATTGGTCATCAAGTTTGATTGTGTCGAGGCCCGGATCGAATTTGGGCAGATTTGTTGAAAGATTTTCCTGAGTTGTGGGCACCGATTCTGATGAGGGGTTTCAACCAGCTGTTAAATTGTGGTTGGGTACCACCCTGCTGGAAGCAGGCACTTATTTTCCCGATTTTTAAAAAGGGAAACTGAACCAACCCTGCAGCCTACAGACCAATTTCATTACTGGATACCCAATTCAAAATCTTTGGGAGATCATTCCATTCTGACCATTTTGTTGGTCAGAATGGAATAATTGGTTGAAGACAATAATATTATATCGGAAGTCCAACTAGATTTTAGGGACATCAGAACAAGCCTTAGATGTGTACCTCATTGTGGCACAGTCCCTTTGTGTCAAAAAAGAAGCAGTATTCTTAGCATTTCTGGATCTGTCCACTGCATTCGATAAAGTGAACCTGGCAAAATGATGGAACAGATGAAGATCATCCAAATGCCCAAAGGACATAATAACAGCCCTGGAGAACATCCACAGGAATACGGTGCCTTGTGTGAGAATCAGTGAAGAAGGGCACTGTACATCATATTTCCCAGTTGGCAATGAAGTTAGACAGCAGTACAATTTGGCACCCTTGCTCTTCTCCCTTTATATCAATGACTTACAGAGTGCCATAACTCAACTGGGAATTGACGCCTCCATCTGCGTTACTGTACGCAGATCACACTGTCTTAATTGCCCATTCTCCCATTGCATTACAGGGACTCATAAACGGGTACCCCCGATTCACCACGGATCTAGAGGTTCATGCCTCAAATTCTGCAGTATTAGTCTGCCACAGAAAGGGGTGATGCATTAAATTACCCACCTTGACATGTAATGAATGCACTATTCCTGTAGTGAAGGAATTGGATTATTTGGCTATCCCATTTAACCACGTTCTAATTTGGGGCAAATTACAATAAGAAAATGATATCCAGAAAGAAGCAGGTCTTGGAGGAGTGTTTTGTTTACAAGAATGTATAGCCACCAACCGATAAACATGATGCTTGAGATTTACAAAAGGAAATCCCTATCAGTTGATACTCATGGGGCCACACAGTGGGGATTTGGGACACTACCATCCCAGAAAATAATTTTGTTAAAAAAATCCTTGGCCTTCCAGCTTCTGCATCCAACTATGTGACACACCAAGAACAGGGGATGACATTCAGAGAGGACGATCTATCCCTACAGTATTCCATTGTTTGCAAATCTGGAATAACCCCAAAGCAAACTGTACACAGGGACTCATTATGGCCCTGAAAGTCTGGTAAAAAAGGGCTGGCATTTACGTTTAGCAGCATTTTACCGGACCTGCGGAGTACAAGTATGAAAGTGGGGATAACCTGACTTATCTCCAGCCATGAGCTGGCGGTAACTCAGGCCCCCAATGGCATAAAACAGCTGGTATAGTTGGCAGGGATGCCATTTCACCAAATTGCTAGGGGTAGCGGAAGTGACATCACACGACCCTTGACCCCCCTGTTAACATCACAGGAAGTGATGTCATTTGACCCCACCCCAAAGTGACATCATGGGAAGCGATGGAAAATTACCATTCACCCCTTGACAAAACAGGAAGTGGCATCACAGAGCATTGTTTCTAAGTAGACTACGAAAAATATGGTTACAATATCACTGTAAAGTGATATACATTTAAACAAGAATGGATCACCATATGTATCACTAATATCAGCACGTATAGGCCCATAATACCAAATTACTGTGAATGCAAGCAGACGTCCAAGGCCAAACGATAATGATGTGTTAATATATAGCACCTACGCTGAAGCACTTCATATAGAACAAATATACATACAATATTACCCAACCTGTGTTGGTACTCATTTATCAACCTCAGCAGGATGAAAGGCTGAGTTGACCTTGGTCTTAACGACTATAACTATTAGAAAATCAGCTACTCCAGAAACAAAGAGCTACATGCTGCTGGCCACAGACCATGAGGCTCAATTTAATTTAAAAAAAAAAAGAAAAAAGTTTCAATTGTATTTTAAAAAAGAAATGTTCTAGGGGTAGCAAGGGAGACTTCAGGGGTCGCGTGTGCGACCCCTGGCGACCCCTAAATGACGTCTCTGATAGTTGGCACCAGTGAGGAAACTACCGGCAAATTCCCCTATGAAGTTCTATGGGACTCTTTTGGAATTGGCATTTACCCATGGTTCCGCTGCCTGTAATATCCTGGTATTACCGGGATATCAGGTGGCGGAAACGGTAGGTGCAGATATTCTGCCAGGATACCGGCAAACTTGGAATGATGCCAACAATTTTTAATTAAGGTAATACCGGATGTGAGAGGTGTGGAGGTGATCCCTTGAAGGATGCACGTTAAATCTGCTTCGGCAAGTATAAATGCACTTCAATACTACAGGTGCCGCCGAAGCTTTATTAATAAAACGGTGCCACTACATGTAAAAAAACAGTTATTTTGTCTTTTTCCAGGCATCCGTGAGAGTCGAGAGAGCCTATCAAACCCTTTGACAGGAGACATCTTGCCATTTCATCTAATTCCAATCAGCAATATCTAACCGGGCCTGATAAGATATATGACCGCTCCCAGTTAACCAGAGCCAGATTCAATTGTTTGCCTCTAAGAGCGATGACTGTGGTTTGGCATGGTGGAACAACAACCAATACCCTTGCCCACTGTAAGGGGCTGTAAATGAGTATTTATTATACTTTGTGTTTTTGACCCTGCATATACTCATATAAGAGCAGTCACATTAGTCCCGCTACTGAGACCTTTGGGATTTGTCCAATGTAGGGTTGCGCCTTTTTAGCTACTTAAGTGGATACACCCCTGGTTGGCTGGACAGAGATGACGTTTCTTAAGCGTGCCATGAAATGCAGAGAAAATCGACTAGCTTTTATACAATGACATTTGCTTCTCTTGTTGCTGTATTTTTTTTATGTTTCTCTATGGCCATCTTATATGTGTTGTTGTTTGATCATATGTATTGGTTTCATTGATGTTTTTATCCGAATAAACTTGATAATGATAGTATCACTGGAGATAATACTGCCAAACTCTTAATAAGCCCCAATGTTTTTTCTTAAGTATATTCCCATCCAACAGTCATCTCATGCCACTCCTAGTTGACAAAAAGAAAGTCATCCCTCAGAGTTAGTTTCTTTTCATTGAAACATGTCTAACAATTGCAGATCCCCTACATCTAATTCTTCTTATGATGATGAATAGCAAACTACAGCTGCTGTAAAACACTTTCATGCTGGCTGTACTCACTATTGCCACAATAATTACACACTTTCATAATGTCTGGTCCCATTGTATGTCAGTATTGCCACTGTAAGAACACATTTGATGCTGTCAGTGGCCAATATAAAGCAACATTGCCACTGTAAGAACACATTTTCATGATCACTGTTATGACCATTAGCTGCTCGTATTGCCACTGTCAGCTTGCTGTGCCACATATATGCTGGCATGCCACTGTCTGAACATGTGCACCACTCCCTCGCCAAACATGCACACTTACAGATATCCCTTACAAACACACACATATAAACACGCACTCAGTCCCACAAACACGTTGCATTTTACAACATGCTGTGTAGTATCCTGGAAATCTTAATCAATGTGTAGCTTATTCAGTATAAAGACAGGCAGATAGTTCAGTGGAATGCACCAGGCTGGAAATGGGGTTGAGGCAACTGGCTAAAAGCTGTCCCTCTTTCTCTTGTCTAGTTCGTTCCCTCCCTAGCCCAGGCGTCCGTCAACTTCAGGGTGGTCCCTAATGATTAGTAAGCCCTACTGTCTAAGATTTGGCCTTACCTTGTTGTGATGACACAAGGGCAATCACCTTATCTATCGAATCGCCTTTTTGGGAACAATCTAGCCTGTCCATGTTCAAAGTTCCACAATGTGATGTAACAAAAATGGTTGTGCCTTCCAGATAGTCAAGCTCCACTGGGTCTTATCCTTCCACGCTCTTTTTGTCCTCTCCCCATGTCTTTCTATCTCTCTCCCTGAACTCCGCCTACTCTTCTCCTTCCTACTCCACCCTCTGTTTCTCCTCACACCCCTGGCACTTTGTTCTTGATCCCTGCGATCTTACTCAACACTACTCTCCCTTGTCCACGATCCTGCTACTCTCCTCTCTATGCCTCACTACTACTCTTCCCCTCCCCACACTAATACTTCTCTCTGCTCTCTGCATTAATACTACTTTCTTCTCTGTGCACTACTACTCCTCCCCCCTCCTCACCCACACTCAGGGATTTGGTGCCCTGCTCACCCTTCCACGGATATAGTGCCATATTCACTTTCACAATACACTCATTCTCACTATTCTCACACCCTCATTTAACTCCTGCACATTTATCCTCAAACCCCACTCCTACACCCCTTTCTACCATCATTACCACTCCCTTTCACTCTACCTGCTACCCTCACTCCCCTACTAATAGCTCCTACTCTTCTTCCCTCGCTACTACCCTCACCTTTACAAGCATTCTCCCATTCACTGCTTCACTTTCACAAACGTGTACCACTCTCCCGCACAGGTACCTCACCGTGCACACTGCCTGAGGTATCCACCTCCATGCTCATCAGCATCATCCTTCCTCTGCCTGGTCTCTTGGTCCGTGTCTACATCTGCCTCCGCCTCTGTCTCCTCCGACCTCATCCACACAACCCACATCCTGCCTTTCCTTCTGTCTCTTTTCAAACTGTATTCCTGCTGGTTCTTTCTCCCCCTCTCCCATCCATTGGCTGCAACGCTCACCTGGCCCTAAGAACCAATCCGTGCTTCTCTTTCCTCCACGAGATGGGTCACTCAAGAAAAGGGCTTTAAAACCCCTATAACCCCCACCCCTTTTTTCCAGCATGGTTTTGCAAACGTTCTCTAATGTGGTAGCAGCCAGGGCCTGCTCTCTCTCGCTGCGGCTTTCCACAGGTGTTGGTGCCTTAGTTGCCAATTCATTTTGGGAGTCTCTATACTTTCTCCCTGCAGCTACTCGACACCCCGAGTTCATTTTCTACTGGTCCCCCAGTCGCCTGGGGTGCACCTGGGGTTGTCAGGTCAGGTGTGCAGTGCCTCATTTCTGGTTGGCTGGCAGGGAAATCCCAAGCCTGTACTCTGGCTCTCCTGGCTCCATTACAGGTTTTCTCAGATGCTCCCAAGTGCTCTTTGGAAGTTGAAACTCTGAAATGGAAAAGAGAGGAGACTGTCCAGATAAAGTGTTGGAGGGCGTTTGGACACAAAGGGTAGCATAAGCAACCACATTCATGGCACATAAGGGGGTCTCAGAGGCTGGGCATATTCGTATTCTCCCTGACAGGATAATGACCATGTCACAATGCATACATTTCTTTTAAATGTACCTTTCAATGCAGTGAAGTTGCTCTCTCTGCTGCCAGTGCCAAAGGCGTCTAATCATTGCCTTGCCTTGGTTGCCTTCTACAATAGATGGCGTTGTTGTGAAGCTGGTACTGGAGAGCTATTGGTGTGTGGGGGATAACTATTTACATTCAGATCGTTCTTTGGCCCCCTCTCCCGTTAGAGCTCTGTCTAGAAAGAACTGAGTAAAAGGTCGTTTACAGCCATGGCAACTCTGTACACTAACACAGAGCTGGAAAGGTCCACTGTATTTCTGTATACAGCGAGCCGGTGCTGTGGGTGAACACCCAGAGAAGGCTGAGGCAAAGCGAGGGGCCACATTTACATATAGAGGATGGCTGCATAAAGAAGGAGACTGATGCAGTGCTAGGGCACAAGTGCATGGGAATGGGAGCTGTGTATGAGGAGCTGGAACAAGCAAAGAGGGATATGCCTGGAGAGGGCAAAAGGGTAAAGACTGCGGACTGCATAGGGGGAAAGGTGCATGGGGACGGCACTTATGCATCAGGAGGGGAGAGATTTAGAAGGGGAATATGTGCAGAGCAGAGCATTGACCAGAGAAGGCTAGGTGCATTAGAGAAGGAACATATAGAGGGAGGTGATGGGTACATATGGAGCAGAGTATAGCCGCCCGAGGTAGGAGAGGTGCATAGAGTGGGGTCAGGCAGGGAGAGGAGAAGTACTTGGAAAAGGGGGAGAACATGACAAGTCTTCCCCTGGGTGGGGGCTGAGGGGACAGTACAGACGATCACCTAATCCTGCTGCTGCTGGGGCATGCAGGCTTTCCACCCCACCCCACCCAGGCTACAGGCCCCACACAAACGTCCACTTTACCTCAAGCCTCACTGCCGCAGGCAAACCCTCACACTGACACATTTTCCTAAATAAGCAACACCTGACGATACAAATGAAGACTTTTGGACTTGTGGTCTTTTAATTACATCTGGCTTAGAAAAGTTCATATTTGGGATGCATTTAGCCCTTCCTAACCATGGCGAATGCTGCAGGCAGTGGGAAGGGCACTTTGTCCGCCCCTCTCTGTGCCCCCAGGAGCCTGCTTCCCTGCACAGTGATCACCTCTCACAACTGACGTTCTGAGGTGTTTACCTTGACATCAGCCTCCAAGCACATTTTCCAGGCCCCTTGTGTTCCCCCCGGCTGAGGTCCAGCCTCTGGTGGGAGCAGTAATCCCCGTGCCCCCACCCCCCTCCCAAGCCCTGCCACCTGCCTGAAACAAATTGAAGCAGCACTCAGTTAAATTAAGACAAACGTGGTGACGTCAACACCAGAAAAAGCGTTTTGCAAAAACGATGCTCTCAGACAGCCCAGCAAAGCCTCATGGGAGATGGTTGGGGTGGCTCCCACTGCTACTGCCTACCACTGTCTACTGACTACTGCCATGGCAACCTGGCGAGTTGGCCCCGGCTCCCCACCAGTGTATCAGCGTTGCCTCCATTGGGGTCTTATGTGCCAACCCTGAACCACACTACACCACAAGTAAGTGTCCGCGCGCTCCGCCCCTTTGTGCAAGTGGGTGTCATGTTGGGACCAGAGCACTCTGGTAGTCGGGGTTGTCTTTGCTGCAGCTCTAGAAGAGGCGAGGTGTGGCTATACGGTGTGCAGAGTAGCAGAAATCAGCAAGTGTTACAGAAGACGTCGCTGTGGTCAATGGTAGGAACATTAATGGTGGTGTGAGTGTGCGTCGGCGAGCAGCCTGGCAGGACCACTGGAGCGAAGCAGGGAGAGAGGGACACAGTGATTGCAGCGCAATTGTGCCCTCTTGGCTCACCCCCATTTTAGGTGCCCAGGCAGCAGGGGCGTTGCTAGGGGGGGGGGCTAAGGGGGCTATAGCCCCTGATCTTTTGGTTGTAGCCCCGGATAGAATCTCAGGAGCTACAGCCAAAAGGCTAGCTAGCCCCCAGTCCCAACAGTTCCGACATCAGCTTAGCCCCGGGTCTTTTCCAGACCTAGCAACTCCCCTGCCAGGCAGGCTGCACGAATGCGCTCCTCCACGCGCCAGCTCACAGGAGACTGCTGAGCACCATGCATGCATTTCACAGAAGAACAAAACCTCGCTAACTATAGATTGCCACAAATGGTCATTAGTTTATATGGCAGAAAACAGCAAAAATAAAAATATGTACTTCTGCCAGAACATGTCACAAGCAGGGCCAGTTGCCATGACAACCCTACTTCTGCCTCCCAACACCCCTTTCCTCCTCTTACTTCTCTGTAGCATTGAATTTGGTCATTGGGTGGTGCAAAGTGCCACCATATGTCTCCAAAACAAACAGGGGAGATATAAAAAGGAAAATAATGATAAGGAGCGAGAGCATTAAAGAATGACAGAAATATGCAAAGGTATAGATAAAGACAGTGAGCAAGAGATAGATGGAGAGAAAGAGAATATGTATTAAGCAAATGGACTTTTTCCAGAAATGCCGACAGATTGTATGTGTCTGTTTACTTTTGTGAGACCTGTCCGACCGTGCATCCTGTGATGCCTGACCTGTCCTTTATCTCTCTGCAATACAGAAGCGTTGCCAGCAATTGGCTTTCGACACCTGCTGGCCAAAAATGAAAACTGTTTCCTGTGATCAGTGGTGGAAATGGAAAAAAGTTGGTGGGATCCCACAAGGTCAGGGGTGGGGGTTGAGTTTGGGGTGGGGGTGGTGTCCGAGGAGGCGGGGCTTACAGGGGCTGGAGCTGGCAGTTGACCTCCGATCAAAGGAAATGTCCAAAATAATAGATTAATATAGCAACATCAAACATTCTGGCACAAAAGGAATGAATGGCCATGTGCAACTGTGGGCCACATTTACCTTGGAGCCGAGACAATTGTATGCCCCAGTCCAACCCTGGCAAGCCGGTATGCAGGCGCATAACATTTGTCCACAGCATCACTCACAAACCCCACTTTTACTCTGTGCACGAACCTAAACGGGACAAATTACACAGGGTCACCGGAGCCAGCACACATTAAAATCTGGCCTCTAAAAAGTGCAGCACGTCACATAATATATAACGTATCTGATGTGCTGCATTTTGTAGAGGTCAGATTTGAATGTGTGCTGGCTCCGCGTGTCTCTCTGGTGTTTGTTCTTAGTTGGTTATACAAATAAGTAGAACCAACTAAGAATAAACACCGTGAGACGAAGGAAGCGGGTACACAATGAAAAATAAAGCACCCGAGGGGAGAGTACAAAATAACAAAAATGCTCTGTGCAGTGTGCACGGTCCGCTTGCACCGTGGGGCCGATTAGACTCCGAGCCCACTAGGGTGGTGGCTCAGAGGTCTAATCTGCCCTGTGCGAGCACTGTGCACGGAGTACAGGCCAGATTAGATTGCGGGCTCGGCAAGGAGCTGCTCCGCCCCCAGCCGTCGCGGACGCTCTTTTTCTATGTTTTAAGTAACCCAGCGCAGAGCATGGGTTTGGGGGCTGACTCTGGCTGGATCTCGAGATCCGGCTACACATCTGGTGCCGGATCTCGGATCCGGGGAGAGCCGGCCCAATGACCAGCGCTGCCTGTGATAGAAAATATGAAATCATGCACCTTGCTCCCTGGCGAAGCAGCGTTCATTGGCAATCAGAAAACTGAAACTTCTTTCATCGTGATATAATGGACCCCGAGACGATATTTGCTAAAGGCCAAGTGTACCTCAAAACAAAAGTCCTCTGATGCACTCTCAGTGGCTTTGTCCCAGGTGTGATCTACACAAGGACATGTCATAAAAGCCTCTTTTCTCCTGAGACAGAATTCTGTGATAACCTTACATAACCCCACGAGGCAGTGTCATATTAGGTTCTTTGGGCCGCAGTGCCCAAATAGGTTTGGCTCCCCCCAAACCAATAACAATGGAGGAATCACATTCCTCCGGCATTATATCACTAGCATCACTGCTTTGCAGGAAATGACTTCAGTGATTCGGGAGTCGGTCCATTCTGCATCATTACTGCCCCCTGTACCGAGCATCCCTGCTAATCCCATATGCCTCTCCTGCCTGCTTGCCTTCTTTGCGTGCTTTTGATTCCTGCGTTCCCTTCTCATCCTCCAACAAGTCCCCTCCAGATCCCTAATCATGTCCCCAAATCCATGACGCTCCTCATCAGACAGGTTTTGTTATGATCACATGCTGATTTTTTACTCAGAATCAACACCGGCGATATTTCTGCATTCAGAATTACGCCCGAATACCTTGAAACTCTACCAAATGCCTTCTGACATACATTTACTGGGTTTGATGACTGAAGAAAGCAATCTGCCACCACTGGTGTGTATTTCCCAAAGTTGCAGCCTGTACCAGCATGACCTCGAGAGGATGCTCGCCTTGGAAGCAAGACGGCGCAGAGCAACATAGGTTCGATTCCTGGGTCGACGCTTAGAAATCTCTGGGTAGTAAGCGCGTTATAAGTACCCTAATACAACAACATGAACAATAGTAATGTTGTTGTATGCTTCTGCAACCTTGCACGTCTGGACCCCTACATTCCCTGCAAATCTCTAACGCCCTCCTATGATTAGGCTGCATTACTATTTCCAAATAAAAACAAGCATTGGCAAAGTCAGTCGTTTTAGCTTGTCTATAGGCATAGGATAGGCATTTGCCATACACTGCTGTACGGGTATACCTGACTACAATCTTGGCAACACTGGGGAAAAGGGTGTAAGTACCTGGGAATATGGTGTCAGTGCCTATCTTGTTTGTCATAGCAGTACCTCAGTGTAAGGAAAAGATGTGAGAATGAACATATTGATTTTATATCGAGTGGCTGATGGTGCTCTTAGTTAAGCCATTTTATGAGACCAAACACACATTTACGGGTGCAATTCCAATACGCCTCAGAAGACTGCTTAGAAATAATACTGGCATTTTGTGTGTGATGGAGATAGCTATAAGAGACTCCAGGGGAGTATGCTTTTTGTAGGGAGGGGCAGGTAGAGGGCGGGAATGGCCATACGGATTAGCATAGCAGTGGGAGGTTAGTGGGTGCGAAAATAACCGAACAACACCCACAAGCTGCGTGTCCCTCCTCACATCCCATATCCCTCCTAGTCGTATACCAATGCAATAGTTAAGGCTTTTTAGGAGCTATACACGCCAAAGCAAAAAAGAAAAAGGATGGATGCTTGTGGGCTGCACTTGATACAAAATGTTCTTCTGAAGTTTATCATTACAAATCTTGGCGCGCATTTCTTTAGAGGCTACGCGACCGAGCATAGCAGATGTACATTCGTGTGTACAGAACAGAAATGGCTCTCACTAAAACTGTCACTGAAATTGTTTTTCCACATGAGGCATGCTTGGTGTTGCTTGATTTAGATGTCTAATCAATTTTACATTCAGCAAATATGCACACTTCTGTACTTTCCTAATATATTGAATTACTTATTATTTTTTATTTATTGTATATAGTTCTATCAAGAACTTTCCAATTAACACATTCATATTGAATTACTTCCCACAGCTTCCCTTGGAAAGGGCGGGTCTCCATGAGCAATTGTCTCCTGTACATACCTGTGGTATTCACGCGGCTGTTGCATGTTAAAGGCTTAGGGAAGCGCAGCACGGGAAGGATTTAGCTGCATAGGAAGGTGATTTCCTGAGAAACTCAGCAATGGCTTAAGAGTGGCCCCACCTCCAAAACTCTACTGTGTTAGGCAGAAACCTGTGCAGTTCCCTTAGGGACCACTGCAAAAAGTTTAAGACTACAGGAGTAAGCAGTAAAAATACACTGACACTAATATGTCAAGCAAGTTCAAACACAGTCACTAGAAATATATACACCTCCCTAATTAATTGTTTTACAAGTCTAGGTTAATACACCACTTATTTAGCAAAACAGAGGTGAGCGCGTAACCATAGATGGCACTCCAATAATTATTTAAAAAGGGAGAGAAAAGGCAGAAATAGGAAAAACACACAATACCAACACTTTTAAAGAACCACAGCGAGTCAAGAAAGGCAGGGTCTACTGTAGAGCAAAAAGTTCATAGGCCAGGCCCACTCTTTGAGAGAGAGCAAGACGGAATGTGCCCAAGATCACACAGTGGAAATGCACTAAAAGTCTTTGCAGGAAAGTCAAAAAGAGGTTGGATCAAGTTAGAAAGGTGATGGTAACAGGTCAGAGGTCACCCCAGGATAGAGAGTCAAGGATTTACGGGACACCTTGGACGGTCTGTTGCAAGGGAGACCAGGCGGGACACAGTACCTGAAATGGTGAGAAAGCTCCAGCGGGGGGCAGTTGTTCCTGGAAGCGGGTGCAAGTCAGTTCTTTGTCCAGGGGAAGAGAAGATCTCGACGTGGAAGAAAGTTGGAGGTCGTTGCACTGCCAGGGACGAAACCAGCCGTGGAGTTTCCCAGTTAAAAGGTACTACCCTTTTATTCGTGGTAGTGGTGAAGCGTCGCTATCCGGCCGCCGGGGTGCTTGGCATGGGCGATTCGACCACGAGATGATCCAGGAAGGTGAAAAAGGCGAACTGGTTGGTCCCACCAGCTCAAAGGGAATAAGACTCTCCTGGAAGAAGATCTTCTCTGTCGTCGGGAAAGTGGTGAGTTTCGTACAGCAGGGCTCCACCGGTGGTGTTGTCGTTGTAGATGGCTCAGCTTCTCCCCTCTTCGGATTCTTTAGGTCCTGTGGCGACTTCTGAAGTTCCAGTCCCCAAAGCCCTGCTTTTATGCAGAAAACCCCCATTCATCAGCCTAGCCGTCAATCAAACATGCTAAGTGGTGAGCCGGGCTGCTCACCACTAGGCCGGGCGGCTCACCACTGGGCCAATCACACAAGAGTTCGACTTGAGTTGCAAGGCAACTCACTCCAGGGTGCCTATTCCCCCCTCCCACACATCCTGTAGACCCAGACAGATTGGCACCACTTTTGGAGGCTTCTGTGTAGAAGCCCACCAAAAGTGGAACAAAGGGCTCGACTTGGGCTGGAGTTACAGAGGCGAACACAAACGCCATTTTAAAACCGAGTCCTGGCAAAAAGACCCAACCGGGGAATAAATATTAAATAAATAACCCGGAGGTATCGTTAACATTGCACCAAAAAAGTGGTGCGTTTAAAATGATTGGGAAAATCCCTTAGGAAATATTACGGTGAATATTTCGCGTGGTAACCACTGCCACCAGCCAGAAACTCGACAAGGGGGGATGGGACAGTGCCCCCTTGTAAAACAGACCCAGGGGCAATCGAATTACCCCTACCAGTACTTCCTCAATATGATGGTTTGTACTGGTTAGGTTCACAATTTAAGACTATTAAAGTCAATGGTGACTTTTTATGCCCTGGGAGACAGTAGTCAGTCCCAGGGTATGGAGTCTATGTTTGGGGGTCACTATGACACCCCTGCGTTACTGCACTGAGGGTACTGTGTAACACACATACCAAAAACACATGAAGCCCTATGGAGTAAAAGACCCCATAGCCCATAAAACACATTACAAAGTCAAAGGACATTCTCAAATCATAGCAAAACAGAAAGTTGATGGCTGGAAGGTTTTGAATTAATCATAACCACGGGCAAAGCTCTGGGCAACCCTCCAGTCCATCGTTTTTCAGCCTGCCAAGCCATTACAGAAGGGGAAAAACCATATGCAAATCAGGCTTGGTCCTACCCCAAAAGGGGCAGTCCAGCCCAAACTGCTAGGTCACATCCCTTCTGCACGAGACCACAAGCATCCCCAGACATGTTTCAGCCTTGTTGGGCGTCATCAGTGAGGAGTATCATGCCTAAGAGTGGGAGAAAAAGAGTGTCACTCTTAGCAGGAGAAAAAAATAAACCCCAAAAATCCAGCAAAGCTGCTGGGGGACTCACTAGGTTTGGGAAATTAGCCTTTACAGAGAATTCTCACTAACACTCCCTCCCGCCCCCCAGAGTAAGGGACAAGAGGATTTAAGCCACTCCTGGATGAATCTCATACCTTTAGTCGATGACATACATCCTACAGAGACCATCAGCATTTTGGTGGTGACACCCTGACCTGTGCTCAATAGTGAAATCAAACCCTTAAAGGCAGATAGACCATCTCAATAGTTTTGGGGTTTCCCCCTTCATCTGCATCAACCATCTCAAGGGTTGGTGCTCAGTCTGAATGACAAAAGTAGAACCATACAAGTATGGCCTAACCTTCTTCAGTGCCCACACAATGGCAAAACATTCTCTTTCAATTGTTGCCCACCTTGTCTCAGGATCCTTCAGCTTTCTACTGATGAAGCAAATGGGGTGCTCCCTACCTTTCCCATCCAGTTGGCTAAGGACTGCACCTATACCTACATTTGAAGCATCTGTCTGTACAATGAAAGCTTGGTGATAGTCAGGAGCTCTCAGTAAAGAGCTTTCTTCAGGTTTTCAAAGGCCTGATTGCACTCCTCATTCCATCTGACCTTCTTAGGGAATTTTGGAGAGGAGATCACATTCAGTGGAGAAGCTATGGTCCCATAGTTCTCAATGAAATTCCTGTAATACCCAATGAGGCCTAGGAAGGCTCTCACCTGGGTTTGAGTAGTAGGTGTTGTCCAATTTTGCACAGCTTCAATCTTACTGAGCAAAGGCCTTATTTCTCCACCTCCTACCTCATGTCCAAGGTAGACCACCTTACTCTGTCCAATCTGGCATTTGCTTGCCTTTATGGTCAGGTTGGCCTTCCCAAGAGCCTGCAAAACATGTCCTAGGTGGTTAACATGCTCTTCCCAGGAATGGCTGAACACTGCAATGTCATCCAAGTATGCCATGCAGAAGTCCTCCATCCCAGCCAGAACCTGATTTACCATCCTTTGGAGTGTTGCAGGTGCATTTTTCAGTCCAAAAGGCATAACCTTAAATTGGTATAAGCCAACTGGTGTAGAACATGCAGTTTTCTCCTTGGCATGGTCTGTCAGGGCTATTTGCCAATAGCCTGACATTAGATCAAATGTGCTGAGGAACTTGGCTGCAACAAGTCTATCCACCAACTCATATGTTCTAGGCAAAGGGTGGGCATCAGTCTTGGTGACTGCATTAAGAGCTCTATAATCCACACAGAATCTCAATTCTTTGGATCCTTCCTTTGGTACTAACACAACTGGGCTAGACCATGGACTAGTAGAGGGCTCTATTACCCCGAGATCAAGCATCTTGCTGACCTTCCCTTTGATGTGGGATCTCACATTTTCTGACATTCTGCATCCTCTGCTTTTGACTGGCAGACAGTCACCAGTGAGTATATCATGCTGGCCCCAAGGGGTCAAGCCTGGTGAAAGTGAGAACATGGAGACAAACCGATTTAACATAGATTTGCACTCCTCTTGTTGCTCAGGTGTCAGATTTGAAGAGAGATTTACTCCTTCAATCTTTTCATTCAAGGGTAAGCCTCTGAGGAGATCAGGGAGAGCGTCACTCTCTTCTTCCTCTTCTGTTGAAGCTAGAAGCAAGGCTCCTACTTCAGGCCTGGAGACATACGCCTTTAGTCTGTTGGTGTGGAAGACTCTGGGAGCCTCCTTGGGATTGCCCAAGTCCACCAGATAGTTCACCTCTCCAAGTTTACTCACAACCTTGAAGGGTCCCATCCATTTATCTTGCAAGGCCCTCTGCCTTGTTGGGATCATAACAAGAACTAGCTGGTCTTGAGTGAACTCAACCATGTTAGCCTTTTGATCATGTCAGTGCTTGACCAAAGCTTGTCCAGCTTTCAGGTTATCACTAGCTTCTGCCATCATGTGTGACATTCTCCTCCGGAGACCTATCACATAGTCAGTCACTCTGACTGGCTTGTGGGGAAGGAGCACTCTCCAACCCCTCCTTAATCAGGGCCAATGGCTCTCTGACTGGATGGCCATAAAGAAGTTCAAAGGGAGAATAACCTACTCCCTCCTGAGGGACTTCTCTATAAGCAAAGAAAAGGCATGGCAGTAGAAGGTCCCACTTTCTTTTAAGGGGATCTTCCAAAGCACCTATCATGCCCTTCATGGTTCTGTTGAACTTTTCTACCAACCCGGTATGTGGTTGAGAACTTGTAAGTAACTCCACAGGTTTTCCACATGGCTTTCATGTAGTGGGACATCAAATTTGACCCCCTGTCAGAGATTACTTCCTTAGGAAACCCAAACCTGGTAAAAAAAGGAGGGCATTAGCCACAGCCTGAGCTGTAACAGTCCTCATAGGAATTGCCTCAGGGTATCTAGTAGCATGGTCTACTACAACAAGGATAAACCTGTTGCCTGAGGAGGTTGGAGGATCAAGGGGACCAATAATGTCAATCCCTACTCTCTCGAATGGGACTCTCACTACTGGGAGAGGCACTAAAGGTGCCACATTCTTGGAACCACCCTTACCAGAAGTTTGGCAGGTGTGGCAGCTCTTGCAAAACTTATCAACCTCAGCCCCCATCTTTGGCCAATAAAAGTAGAGTGAGAGCCTTTCCTTGGTCTTCTTGAAACTCAAGTGACCAGCCAAAGGAATCTCATGGGCTAGTTGCAAGAACTGTTGTATGTTTTCTTGAGGTACTACAAGCCGCTTGTTGTCTCCATGTGCAGACTCAGTCGGTTCACTGTAGAAGAGGCCATCTTCCCAGTGCAACCTATTCTTCACAGGCTCTTGCCCATCAGCCTGAGAAGCTGCCTGATGGCGAAGACCTTCCAGAGTTGGACATTCTCTTTGTCCCTTACTGAAGTCTGCCCTGTTGGGTCCACCTTATGCCAGAAAAAGACTGCAGCTCCGGATGGTCAACAGGATCCAGATCTCCAATAAGTTCTTGGCCTTCTACTAGCTCTTCTTCAGAGTCTAGTTCAACCATACAGGGTTGTACCTCCCTCTCAGCCTCAGCTGGAGGTGGAGTTACAGGTGTAACTTTGGGCAACCTAGGGGAAGTCCTTGTTGGAAGCACTGGAGTGCTTGCTGCTGGCTTTTTCTTAGAAGGCTTGGGTTGCCCCTTTGCTTCTGTTGATTTTGAGACTGCAGTAAGTTGCTCCAGTGGGGAAGGAGTGATATCTTTCTTCATCATCTCCAGAGAAGAACCTCTCATGGTTTTCTCTCTTGCAGGTCTTGTCTGGGGGTGTATGACACTACTCCAAGAGTTTTCAGGTCATTTCCCAACAGAACCCTTCCTGGCACCTCACACTGTACACTGACAGGTATCTTCACAGTCATATCATTGCACTGGATGAGAACTGGTAATTGTGGAAGCATCTGCACAGGCCCTCCAGCTAACTTGGTGAGGCCTTTGGTTGCCTTAGCAACATCCTCTGCCTTTAAAAATGATTCATCCACCACAGATATGCTGGCCCCAGTGTCCCTAATGGCAGGAGTTTCCTGACCATTCACCTGGACACTGTCCTTATAATACTCTTTAGTATTATCTGGGATAGAATTATATACATCTAAATTCTGTTGTTCCCACAACCCAAGAGACACTAAAGGAACACTGGCTGAGGCTCCAATGGGATCATCTGCCAGTAGTAGAAAGTTTCCACTGGCCATCTGTACTTCCTCCTCTGGAGCGAAGGCTAAGGAGACAGTGTGGACCCCTGAAGGTTTACCCTTACATCTGGGATCCCCTTTCACATGGTCAGGTAAGCTACAAACATAGCATTTACCAAATGCTTTTTGGAATGGTGGCTTGCTCTGACCTCCTTCTGGTTTTGCACCAGAAGGTACACTAGCCTGATTCGGTTTCCCTTGTGGCTTACCCTTATTGTTTTGTTTGGGGCCCTCTTTGGGACTGGAATTATTAGAATTCTCTTTGGAGTCCTTTTTTGGCTGTTTCCCCTCATCCTTTTTCTGAGTTGCCCCAGAGTCCTTGTGAGTAGTCCTGTTGGCAACCCACTAGCCAGCAGCCTTAGCTAGTTTTCTGGAATCTAATTCCTTTGAATCAGCCAAGTGCTGTCTGATCTCAGGAGAGCAGGCATCATAACTTGATTCCAACATCACAAGATTCTTCATTTCCTCATACGTGTTCACCCTGTAACCCTTAATTGATCCCTCTAAGTTCTTCAAACTTTCACTCACCCAGGTAGCCCAAGGGGTACCATCATGCTTTTTGAGGGTCCTAAACCTCTTACGGTACTGGGAAGGGGTCTTCCCAAATCTAGCTATCAAAGCTAGCTTCACACATTCATAATCCTTCTTATCCACCTCCCCCAACTCCATTACCACATCAGATGCAACAGGGGGGAGCCTAGAGAACAACCAGGGAAATAACTCATTCCCTGAGATGTCCTGGAGCCCATGATTATACTCAAACATAGCCAACCAGTCCAACACATCCAACTTAGGCTCATACATACCCACAATCTCTTTAGGCATCTGGGGTCTTTTGGGACTGGTACTCCTAGATGATCCTGAAAGAGAAGCATTTTCAACAGACAATTTCTTCATCTCTAGCTCATGCTTGAGCTCCATTTCTCTGTGCCTTAGTTCTTGGTGCCGTTGCTCTGTTTGAGCATTAAGTCTTTTTTTTTTGTTGAAAACTCTTTTTATTGATTTTGGCAAGACAACAAAGAAACCCTCCCCTCCCCTTGCTACCCCCTTGCCACCCCAATTCCCCCCGGCAACAAGCTAATCCCTTAAACCGCCCTCCGCACGGGCAAAAGTTCTGCAGTCAATGCAAGTCCAACAGTCTCAATCGTTGTGGGCACCACATCACCGTATAATCGCCTTTAAGGACGTTCAATAAGTCCTCCCAGTCTGTTGCAAAACGCTGAATCTGATTGTCCTTGGCGTAAGTCACCCATTCCAGAGTCACTATCTCCCACATCTTCCTGAACCAATCTTGAATCGTGGGGACCTCTAGGCCCTTCCACCTCTGCCACTTCGCGAATGCTCCCCTCTCCAAGCCCGGTGAAAAATCCCCATTACCAAAAATGGGGGTGAAGGGAGACGGGAATGTAGTGATCCCCTCGGAGCCCGCCAGCCTATCCCAAATATCTGCCATGAGTTTAGTGATGGAGCTCTCGTACAGGTGTCGAGGTCTAAGAGGTTTCGGGAGCCACAATACCTCAGCTAAGTTGCGATGGGCTACTGCTCTATCCATCCGCACCCATAATTTGTCCTGCGCCCCTTCCTCCCGCTTCAGCCATTCCCTGATCAGACGTAGCTGTGATGCCTCATAATATCACTGGAAATTCGGCAAAGCAAGACTGCCTGCACCCTTCGGGGCCATCAAAAGACTGACCCCCACCCTAGGTCTCTTCCCCTCCCAAATGAAACTCTTGATCAGCAACCCCAATTCCTTAAAGTAACTAGCTGGAACCGGCTGTGGGACAGCTTGAAAAACATACAAGAGACGGGGGAGCGTGACCATTTTAACCGCAGCTATCCGCCCTGTCCAGGACACCCTCAGATCCCTCGACCTTTGAAAATCCCTCTTAATAGCTTTAAGGAGCGGTGGAAAATTCGCCGAGAACCAACCCGCCAACGACGCCGTAATTCTCACTCCCAGATATCGAATCCCACCTGGGATCCACCGGAAGTTAGTGTTCGCCCTCAGGTACTCCCTCTCTGCTACCCCCAATGTTAAACTCAGGACCTCCGATTTAGTCATGTTAATTTTGAGCCCTGAGGCTGCCCCAAATGTCTCCAAGAGAGACATACTAGCCCGTAAAGATTCTCTAGGGGCCGTGAGCATGAGCAGCATGTCGTCGGCAAAAGCTGCCACCCTATGTTGTTCGCCTCTGAAAGGGACACCCCAAATCCCCTCCGCCCCCCGAAAAGCCCAAAGCAGAGGCTCTATGTAGATTGCAAATAGGATAGGGGAAAGTGGACAGCCTTGTTTAGTCCCCCTCTGCAAGGGTATCCGTCTGGAGGCTATCCCGTTCACCATCACTCTGATGGAGGGCGCCTGATAGTTAGCCTTGACCATCGATAAGAAACCCCCCCCGAAGCCCATCTTCTCCTTTACCCGGAAGAGAAAAGACCACTCCACGCGGTCGAAAGCCTTTTCCGCGTCTAAGGCCACCAGGACTGCGGGAGTGTGCATCTTCTGAACTTTCTCAATTATATGGGCCACTCAGAGGATGTTGTCCGCGGTTTATCGTCCCCTAATAAACCCGGCCTGATCGGGATGTATCAGTTCCGGGAGAATAGAGTCGAGCCTGTTGGCCAATATCTTAGCATAGATCTTGGCGTCGAGATTTATCAATGCTATATGGCGATAGGAGGCCCCCTCCTCTGGATTTGTGTCCGGTTTCAGGATCAATGTAACTTTGGCCTCCTCCATGGACGGGGTAATTCTGCCAGTGAGGCGGAAAGAATTAAAGAGCGAGGCAAGATGCGGGCTTAGCAGCGCACTGAACAGCCTATAAAAGGCGGCCATAAAGCCGTCCGGGCCCGGTGCCTTGCCTCGTGGGAGAGCTCTTATCACCCCCCGCACCTCCTCCTCCGAGATTTCCCGATTTATGGTCTCACTCGCCTCCCTGCTAATTTTCGGCAGCCGGGATCCCTGGAGGAAGTCCTCCTGTCCCTCAGCCGAAAGGGGTTGGGAGGTATAGAGCAGTTCATAATACTCAGCAAAGGCCTCCTGCACCCCCTCATGGTCCGTGACTTGTTCCCCCGCGGCCAACCTCAGAGCCGCAATTGCATTCCTCGCCCTTTTACCTCTGAGCAACCGCGTGAGAAGGGGGCCAGTTCTATTGGCCCTAGCACAATATTGTTGTTGCACGGACAGTAAGGCTCCCTCCGCCCTTTTGTTGCGTAGGAGTTCCAGCTGGCCACCCTCTTCCTGTAAGCCCGCACTGCCCTCCTCGAAGGGGTACCCCCCGCTGCCTGACGTGCCACCTCTGCCTCCAGTTGCGATTCCAGGGCACAGAGCTGCTTTCTCCTGTCCCATGCTACGTTAAGGTCCCACAAGAGGACAATATGGCCCCATGAATACTCTTCCAACAAATTCAGGACCCGTTGCAAAAAGGGATCTTGGCCCGAATTGGGGGTGTATAGTACGGCTATCGTCAGTGGGACCCCCTGGCACATCGCTTTTGCGACAATATACCTCCCTTCCTTATCTCTGAGGACCTCACAGGGCTTGAAGTCCACCATATTCCTGATCGCCAGAGCCACCCCCCTAGCCTTACATGGGGCTTAGGCATGCAGAATCTGATCAAAGCCTCGCAATTTTAATCTGCCCCGGTCCTTGAGGAGTAAGTGTGTCTCCTGCAAACCCATGACATCCGGCTTCTCCTTTTGCGTGAAGTGCTCCAGCTTTTTCCTTTTAAGAGGGGTATTCAACCCCCTCACATTATGTGTTAGCCACTTGAGGGAGCCCCTCTAGGAGAAGAAAGCCTAAAGAGAGGGATGCCACCCCCCAGTGCCCTTCCAAGTTTATCTTGTTGACACCCCCCAAACCGCCCCACCGCCCCCCCGCCTGTCCCCTTCCCCCCCTGAAGGCTACCACCTTCCCGCCCACACGACACACCAACCTCGGGCATCGTCGCCCTTTTGCTTCCAATATGGATGCGCTCCCCAAGACCCCTAAGCATATAGACTCCCTAGTGAGGCCCACCACCTCTACCAGCCGATATGCAATCAGGATTGCTCCGGGGAACCGCTTCGAACGTCACTAGGCATTCCATCGTTCCGCCGACCCTTTCCTCTGGGTCCCCTTTTCCTCTTTTCTCGTACCATTGTCCAGTCCCAGGGCCTGGGGCCCGCACGACCACTCGGACCTGCGGAGTCAGCCCCGGGGGGGCTCCTCCAGATCGAGGTGTAGGAGAGCAGCACCTTCCTGGAGAGACGTAATTCGCCTCTGGGATCCCTCACATTCGAAGAGCAGGCCGAAAGGGAAGGTCCATCTGTATCGAATCACTTTCTCGTTGAGGACCCTCACCACCGGTCCCATTTGTCACCTCTTTAACAGTGTACTGCTGGCCAAGTCCTGGAAGAGAGCGATCTGCCGGCCCTCGAACATGATCGGTTCCCGTGCTCTCGCCTCTCTGAGCACCGCCTCCTTCTGGACATATCGAGTGAACGCTGCCAGGACATCCCTAGGCTTCGCCATCTGGGCCTTTACCAACCGCCCAGCTCTATGGACTCGGTCCAGCTCCACCAACTCCAGGTTACTCTCGCCCAGAATGTCCGCAAAAATGCCCTGGAGTGTCGCTTTCAGAGCTTTATCAGAAACCGATTCAGGCAGTATGATTCACCCGTATGTTGATTCTACGGGACCTGTTTTCCAGGTCTTCTACTTGAAGTTCAAGGTTCCTGGTAGCGACATCCATCCTATCAATAGCTTCACTGTTTGCTGCATTGTCTTTATCTACCTCTTGGAGGCCTTTCTCCAGAATATCAGTCCTCTCCCCCAATTGCTGCAGCTCTTGCTTCAACTCCCCCACAGCTGCCGTCAAGTCTGATCACATTAATTGAAACTGTTCCTGGAAAGTCTTAGCCAAATTGGTTTGCAAGGAATGTAGCTCCCCAATGAACTCGTGTCTGGGCATATTCGCCACGTCCTCCGTACGCTTTGGCGCAGGGTCCTCCCTGGTTGGGCCCCCCAGGGCCTCGGATTCCTCCGGCGGGGTCCGCACCGACCACATGGCCTGAAGGGTGCCCGTGTTCTCCCCCGAGGGCAGAGTGTGCTTCTCTCCCCTACCCCTGGATTTCGTGGGCATGCCGGCCGCCTCCTCCCCTCCTGCCGGCACCCACCCAGAAGCCCCCCTCCGGCCTCCTCCTGCAGCAGAGTCCGGGCCCAGGAGCAGGCCCTTGCAGCGGCTCCCACAAGTTTCTTCCGCCCACCAGCTCCTGGGGGATCTGTAATATTATTGGAGGGGCTTCAGCCGCCTGCCTCCTCACTCACCCCCCTGACCGGCACAGTGCGACCCACTGCACCGGTGTAGTGCCTCCAGGCCAAGCGCGCCTCGGTCAGCTCCAAATTAGCCTTCAACAGTCTCTCCCGCCCCCCGGGAGAACCAAGCTCCCCCAGGCCCCTCTCCTCACCTCCGGTCTTCGGCTGGAGGGAGGCCCCAAAGTCTCCCCCAACACTGGCAGGGCGCGCCTCCGGCTGGGCTGAGTGTTCCTTGAGGTACGGCGTGGTCCAGCTCTCCGTCGCCGGCCTCCTCCAGTACTGCGGGAGCCCCGCTGGAGCAATCCCCCACGTACTTCCCGCGCGAACACCTCTGGGTGCCCGCTCCCACTCCACGTCGCTGGCTCCAGCAGCAGGGCCCCGACCTCTGAGCTTGCCACGGGGCCTCATCCTCCCGGGCCGCCCCAGCACTCAGGTCGCCTCCTCTGGGGGCGCCGAGTGCCGGGAGCCGCAGCACAGCAATCCGCCCGCGGGAGGGGCCGGCCATGGCCTTCCACGGCGCCGGGCGTCCGAAGCGCTCCTCCTCCTAACTCTCCCACTGCATGGGGCAAGACACCGGCCCCTCTCTCCAGCGGTGTCCGGGGCTCCCACCACTCCTCACACCTCAGAGCTCATGCAGGTGGGTCCGCCGCCACCGGGTCCGCGACTCTCCCTCGCCTCGCCGGCTCCGGCGCTGCGATCGCGCCACTGCTTCTCTGGGGCGGCACTCGCCGATGAGCCTCTCCTCGCTCCTCAGCAGCCACAGGTGACCGCTGGCTGGTCTGCGATGGCCACAGGATGGGTGGTGGGCACCTTAGATTCAAGCGGGGCCAGAGAGCGCAGTCGGCACAACTACTCCGTGCTGTCGGCCATCTTTGAATCGAGCATTAAGTCTTTTAAGCTCCAATTCAAGTTTAATTTTCTCTAGTTCAAGACATTGGGGACTAAGTGTGGGACCTGGTAAAGGTCCAGTAGGTATAGCTGGTAGAGCAGACAGAGGCTAGGGGGGACAGTCACAACAGCCTCACCCTCCTCTTCTGACTCTGCCTCAAGATTTTCAATACTTTGATCAATATCAATATCATCACTGTTATCTACATTTTCTGGGAGAGTGGATTCCTCTGAACCATCACCCAGACTTTGGTTTGCTAACAATCTTTCTATTAGCTCCATTTTCTTGCCTTTAGTCAGGAGATTCTTATGCTTACAGAGAACTCTTAAACAATCAGCAGTTTTTGTAGCAAGGGACTCTTGACTATAACTTTCCATAGTTGACAGGTTAGAAAATAAACTTTTTAGTGCTAAGCTTTGTGGTTAGTTGCACTAAGGTATCTAGAAGCACACTAAAATGTATACTCAATACAAATCCCACCGCTGTACACCAGTGTTAGGCAGACCTGTGTAGTTCCCTTAGGGACCACTGCAAAAAGTTTAAGACTACAGGTGTTAGCAGTAAACCCAATTGGTAGCTGCCTGCACCACCCAGATTTACCTGGTAGCTGTGGCTGAGCAGTCAGACTTCTCTCAAGAAGAGTTAGGCAGTATTTAGAGTATACACAATAGGGCTAAAAATACAGTAGCACAAGCAAACACTGACCAGAGCTTTGGTATAAAAGTATATAATTATTTATTTAAAAACACACTTGTAAAAATACACTGGCACTAATATGTCAAGCAAGTTCAAACACAGTCACTAGAAATATATACACCTCCCTAATTAATTATTTTAAGTATAGGTTAATACACCACTTATTTAGCAAAACAGATGTGAGCGCGTAACCATAGATGGCACTGCAATAATTATTTTAAAAGGGAGAGAAAAGGCAGAAATAGCAAAAACACACAATACCAACACTTTTAAAGAACCACAGCAAGTCAAGAAAGGCAGGGTCTACTGTAGAGCAAAATGTTCACAGGCCAGGCCCACTCTTGGAGAGAGCAAGGCGGAATGTGCCCAAGATCACACAGTGGAAATGCACTAAAAGTCTTTGCAGGAAAGTCAAAAAGAGGTTGGATCAAGTTAGAAAGGTAATGTTAACAGGTCCGAGGTCACCCCAGGATAGAGAGTCAAGGATTTACGGGACACCTTGGACGGTCTGTTGCAAGGGAGACCAGGCGGGACACAGTACCTGAAATGGTGAGAAAGCTCCAGCGGGGGGCAGTTGTTTCTGGCAGCGGGTGCAAGTCAGTGCTTCATCCAGGGGAAGAAAAGATCTCGACGTGGAGGAAAGCTGGAGGTCGTTGCACTGCCAGGGAAGAAACCAGTCGCAGAGTTTCCCGGTTAAAAGGTACTACCCTTTTATTCGCGGTAGTGGTGAAGCGTGGCTATCCGGCCGCCGGGGTGCTTGGCACGGGCGATTCGACCACGAGACGATCCAGGACGGCGAAAAAGCGAACTGGTTGGTCCCACCAGCTCAAAGGGAATAAGACTCTCCTGGAAGAAGATCTTCTCTGTCGTCGGGAAAGTGGTGAGTTTCGTACAGCAGGGCTCCACCGGTGGTGTCATCGTTGTAGATGGCACAGCTTCTCCCCTCTTCGGATTCTTTAGGTCCTGTGGCGACTTCTGAAGTTCCAGTCCCCAAAGCCCTGCTTTTATGCAGAAAACCCCCATTCATCAGTCTAGCTGTCAATCAAACATGCTAAGTAGTGAGCCGGGCGGCTCACCACTGGGCCAATCACACAAGAGTGCAACTTGAGTTGCCAAGGCAACTCAGTCCGGGGTGCCTATTCCCCCCTCCCACACATCCTGTAGACCCAGACAGAGTGGCACCACTTTTGGAGGCTTCTGTGTAGAAGCCCGCCAAAAGTGGAACAAAGGGCTCGACTTGGATTGGAGTTACAGAGGTGAACACAAACACCATTTTAAAACCGAGTCCTGGCAAAAAAGACCCAACCGGCAATAAATATTAAATAAATAACCCAGCGGTATCTTTAACATTGTACCAAAAAAGTGGTGCGTTTAAAATGAATGGGAAAATCCCATAGGAAATATTCCGGTGGAATATTTCGCGTGGTAACCACTGCCACCAGCCAGAAACTCGACAAGGGGGGACGGGACAGTGCCCCCTTGGAAAACAGACCCAGGGGCAATCGAATTACCCCTACCAGTACTTCCACAATATGATGGTTTGTACTGGTTCTGTTCACAATTTAAGACTAGTAAAGTCAATGGTGACTTTACATGCCCTGGGAGACAGTAGTCAGTCCCAGGTTATAGGTCCATGTTTGGGGGTCACTATGACACCCCTGTGTTACTGCACTGAGGGTGCTGTGTAACACACATACCAAAAACACATGAAGCCCTATGCAGTAAAAGACCCCGTAGCCCATAAAACACATTACAAAGTCAAAGGACATTCTCAAATCATGCCTCAGAGTGGGAGAAAAAGAGTCTCACACTTAGCAGGAGAAAAAAATAAACCCCAAAAATCCAGCAAAGCTGCTGCAGGACTCACTAGGTTTGGGAAATTAGCCTTTACAGAGAATTCTCCCTAACATACTGCAACCCCAAAATGGCAGAACTGGAGCAGTGCCAACAAGGCAGACACAAAGCACCTTACTTGTAGCCTCATTAAGTGTCCGGTGGCATTACTTCGAGTAATAGCACATAACTCGACCTCTGCTACCACAACTGATGAATAGCAATTCCTGCCTGATTTAGAGGTAAAGTTACTCCTCATTTTTGGAGTCCCATTGGACTCCGTCAGGAATAGGTGGTAATTACTGCATGCAGTAATAACGCCCCAACCATTACCGCCCTTGTTACTGTCCGTTTTACCTCCACTCGCAAGCAGGCGATTTTACTGGGTTTGCGATCCCAAACCCTTATTCAAGTGGCGCAATAAACTAAACAGTATTTCCAAATATGACCAGTGTTACTAACAGCACCAGATTCTTAATGAGACCCCTGGTTGAGCACTTATAAATATGAGTCCAAATGTCCATTCTGTGAATTTCCCCATGGGAAACTCCTGGAGAACATACAGGGCTTCAAATATTAGTACGGTATTAGCCTATTTGACGTAAAACATTTCACCTTTTCACCAAATTGACCTTTTTGGAGTGGTCCAAATTGACCTTTTTTGCATCCGGTCCAAATTGACCTTTTTTTTTTATTATTATTTATGTATTGACATATATTCAGGTAAAACCTGCAATTGTATCAAAAGTTCCTGTATTAAGTTCAAAGTCTTGCTGCCAGGTTTCACGGAATTGGCTTCCAACAGTTCCGCCTAATCGTCAGTGGTGGACCTTTTTGTTTTAGGTCAAATAGGTTAATACTTACTTACCTGAACATGAGTTGCGGGGTGGTCCCCCGCTCCTCATGTTCATATAAGTAGGTCAAAAGGGGGCTGCAGGGGTGTCCCTCACATTCTTAACAATGGAGGTCAATTTGGTCAAAAGGTAAAATGTTTTTAGGTCAAATCGCTGATGTCAATTTGCTAAAGGTCAAATCTACCCAAACCATTAGAACACTACAGATTATAAACAAAGTAGTTACTTTGCACTGTGTGTTTGCAAAGTGCAGATTATTTTCAAGCTCTGGGTCGTAGGGAATTGCTCAAAGTGAGAATAAGTAAGCTCTCTATCCCAAGTGCAACCCCATGAGAAATATATATATATATATATATATATATATATATATATATATATATATATATATATATATATATATATATATATATATATACAAACACTACAAACACACACACACACAAGCATGCTCACTCTACAGCCCCACCACTACATAGTTTACTCCATTCACGCTCCCAACCAGGTCAGGTCGAAAAGGTTTACATCAGTGGTCTGCCACCTGCAGCTCTCCAGATGTGTTGGACTATGACTCCAGTTACCCCACACCATTGACTGTGCAGGCAAGGGTTGATGGTAGTAATAGTACAAAACATCTGAAGAGCCAAATGTTGCAGACCTCTGGTTTAGATCATGATTCATTAAATTTGAATCTTCTGGCGATTACAACAGGCATACCTTAAAGGACACTCGCACTATATTGACAGTTTGAAAGTAGGGCAAAGGTCAAGCATGAAAACAGGGGCAGTGGTCCAGTGGCCTACACAATCAAACACAGAAAGATGATTGGGTGAGACAGTGCGCTTCTGCAGCCTGTCATTGTTTATCTCTGTTCCCTGACTGTCTGCCGATAAGGTATTGTCAGGGCAGGGCAGCAGGGGTGCAGGCTGCCTGGGCACACTGGCAACATTACTATCACGACTGATTGTGAATCAATTTCCTGTGTGAATGTGAATGTGCCCAGCTCAACAGCAACTTTGTTTTCCTGGTACGTAGTGACCGGCCTGGCTGGCTGTTGTAGTGGCGGCTGCACCCCGCCCACGCGCTTTACACCAAACGGAGAAGTTAAATAGTTTAGCCAATAGAGGTGTGACGCCACCAGCAGCCACCAGGGCTGAACTGGTTTATATGGAACTCTGGAGATTTCCGTGTAGGCCTCTGCACCCTGGGCCTCTTTTGTGTGGTAACTTGATTTATTTTCCAATGTTCTCATAGGGCCATGTGTAATAGGGGGCCACTTTGAACAAGATTTCCAGGGCCTCTTTTGGTTCCCAATCCAACCCTGGCAGCAGTCAAGTTTCAAAAATATTCAAGTAGTCCCTTCCACACAGATCACTGTGAACACCTTTGCGCTAAACAGTGCGGCCACAGAAAAAGACGTATGCACCCCTTGCTAAACTGGCTCTGTCAGATTATGGAGTACTGCCCTCTCGCAAACACTTTACTCTGAAGCAGAAAATGTATAAATGCACTGTGCGTGGGCCGTGGTGAAAACAAGCCGAACTGTTATTTTTGCATAGTTCATGCTACCCTGCTTCAAAACACAGGTGATGAGACTATCCATTGTAATGGTAGACCATGCGTCATCCCCAGAGTTGGCCCTTCTGGGACTTGAACATGTGAGGTTCAGTGTACCCACAGATCTTGGCAGCAAGCATTCCAGTGAGTTATCTATATTGCAGATGAGCACGGGTTATGTAATGGGCATGACTAGCTGCCAGCCATCTGTTTGCAAGGATCAGTGTATGGGGTGCGACTCATTGCAGATGCTATGCTAATGTGTGTTTACATTTTGAGCTAGATCTTGGCTCCTGAGGATGAGAGGGGGTAGTGATGATCACATGCAGCGAGGCAGCCCTAAACCAGCAGGCTCCTGCGGGGCAGCTGGGCATTAGCCTTCTCGCTGGATTCTGCACACCCCCAGCGGAGAAGGCCCCTTCCCTTGGTGGGGCGGCAGGTCATGATCCCCAATCGCCCACCCATGCCGTTAAGAGATCTCTGCCCCTACGCAAAAGAGGAAAGCATCTTGCATGCGATGAATCCAGAGAGACCGGCCTCTTACACTAACTAGCCGCAGTAACACAGAGCACGTGTCTTCAATATCTTACTCCAGAACCACATTGTGTGTATGTATTGCAATTACACAGCACAGATAATGTGGTATTGGCATAGTTGACCTAATGCCAACTTGACCTACCCCGATTTGACCGCATCTTTTTGGTCGAATTTGGTAAGTGTAATGGTATATTTTACTTCAAAAATTGTTGTGAGGTAAGGGGATAGTTTGAGGTGGGAGACTCGGGGTGTGCAGAGGGGCGCGGAGGTTTCCCCCCCGCATTAGGTAAAAAAAAATGTGACCAAAAAAATTAGATGAAATCGGCAGCAGGTCAAGTTTTTTAGGTCAAACAACCCATATCCGATAATGTGACCCGAAGCAAGAATGCATGCCTTTTAATGATCTGATGTGTGCAAGGGTGGTCAGTCATAATTTCGAGAAATAAAATGCCGAAAGACAATAATGTCGAAAACATAATGTCGAAAAAAAAATATCGAATTCTTTATTTTTTTATTTAGATATTTTTTTGGGGGTTTCGCGAGTAAAAAAAAGGTAAAAAAAAGGGGGGTGAAAAAGAAATGCAATATTTTTTTTTTCGATATTCTTTTTTCGAAATGATGACTTTCGACATTTTGGTATTCGAAATTATGACTATAAACCGTGTGCAAGGTATTCCTTCAAGGAATTCTATGAATGTGCATTCACATGTAAGATAAGTATAACACATATGCATCTGGAAAGATAACCCTATGTCCTGACAAGTCGCGGTGGAATTGAGGTAATCTCTGAACCGCAAGGATGTCTGCAGATTCAGTCAGAGGTTCTGGCCGGGTAGCTCAGGCGAGTTTGGCCTGACAGGTTATAGAAGGCTCACGCGGGTGGCGTTGGTGATCACTCTTGTAGGTAGAGACAGGAGGGTTCTAGAGGCTTGTCTAATGTAGTTAGGTTAGGATGGCTTTTCCATTTCTTTAGCAGACCTGTTGTGATATTCAGACCCTCCAGTTTATGGCATTTCATGATCAGCTACAAAAAATATACAACGCTTACGGTATTGTGAAATTGACATTCCCATCGTTTTCATACGTTTGGGAAGCAGAGTCGTCGTCCCTTTCGTGAGTTCACACAGGATTGAGGCACGCCAGCATGCCTAGGACATTAGGGAAGAAAGCGTTTGCAGGCTGCTGGAGAGCACTTACCAACAGCCGGCATGACTGTTAGCAGCACTCACTGGTACTGTCACCTTTCACATCAGAATGCAATTTGACTTTGTATAACCATATGTTAAACTACAATTTGGCATCTGTAGTCACTCAGACAGCTGAACGTAAGGCTGGACTTTCTTGAGTACTATAATTTCCGCCTGTGGATATGTCATGCAGTTCTGCATTTATCTGTGCTTTCTGAGAATTACAGTCCTGCAATTAAACTTGGGGAAAGTAAAACTGTAAGTCTCAGAAAGCGAAAACAGAAACAGAATTGGGTGGCCTTCTGATGCAGGCTCGCAAGCCGTTGGAGGATTACCCACAGGCATGGCTCTTTCTTTGGACGGTGGAGGAGTGGCATGCTGCCAGGTAAGCATTTTGGAGGGTGGAGGAGAGACATGCTGCCAGGTAAGGATGTCTTTGGAGGTTAGGGAACAGCAGGGCAGCAGGCATGTGTGTGCTGCGCTCGGTAGTGGTAGGGAGGGAAAGGACAGGGTGTGCGCGTGTGTGGGGGGGGGTCAGGTGTGTGTGTGTGGGGGGGGGGGGGTCGGGTGTGTGTGTGTGGGCATGTGTGTGTGAGTGGAAGTATGTGTGTGTGGGGGGGGGTCGGGTGTGTCTGTGTGTGCGCGCATGTGTGTGTGGGTGGAAGTATGTGTGTGTGGGTGTGTGTGTATGTGCATGCCGCTCAATCTCTTGAGCCTCCAACAAGGAAGAATTGGGATGTTTTTGGATGGCGATACCATTGATGTCAATGAAGATGAACATGTTCTGGAGCTTTCTTCTTAAGGCGATCTCACTGAAGTCGTGAGAAGTCATGGAGCTTTGTCGGGTGATGCAAAATTGAGCCGCAAAATGTCCTTACTTCTGAGGCAAAATGTTCAAATCAATGCTGCCATTTTCGGTGGCTTCTGGATATTGTATACTCCATCGCTGAGGCTCCGAGCCTGCTGTTTGGCTCTTGTTGTGTTGACAACTAAGTGCTACCTTAGTCAATTCGTCTTGTAACGAGTTTTGTGTTCACTAATGTACATACATTTGTGCATTCACTGCATGTTGCATTCCGTTACTGGGATGTATACCGCGTGGCACTAGCATTTGCTCTGGTGGTGAAGCACACCGTATTTAGCATTTTCAGCTTTATTTTGGGGAATATATGGATGACGCAGAACAATCGAAGTTGCAGTGCATATTGACAGGTTTGAGTACCACAATGGTTAAAAGGTAGCCTGAGCGGTATGCACTTGTTGCAGAAACCTGTGATCTCATTGCATCACAAACTACTAAATTCTGTCAACGCCCACTCATTCTTTCCTCTCTCTGAGGCTCATGAGTGTGAGCATTTACACTTTGGTGAAAGATACACCTGCTGTGCTACAAAGCAACCTAACTGCACCAGATAATAGCATTGGTATGGTGCATGACTAGAACTTGGTCCCCCCAAATGAAGGCTGTAAAAACTGTGTATCAGGGTCCAGACTGGCAATATATATATATCAACCCAATGAGGAGCATAATGAGTAAGTCGGGTTGGCGGTTAGATAGCCAAATTGGAGATAGTGGCTCTCATCACGAGTTGGGCAGTAGCCCTTAAATGTGGCGGTAACGGTGTTACCGCTGCATTTAAGGGTCCATAGAATCTCAAATCTGGCATGTTTACCCGCAGTTCAGAGCTGGGGATAAAATGCTGGAAAATTCCCATTTTCGGCACATTTACTGCTGGCAGTATTACCGTGTGGTAATTGTGCTCTAAACGCCCCATTGGGTCCGATGGACCCAGTGGGGGATAGGGAGTAACAATTAGCGCCCAACCCGTGATCCGGCAGTAATACCGCCGGATGGGTAGGCGCTAGCGCAAATAAAGTTGGGCGGTATCCCGGCCGGGATACCGCCCAACTCGTGATCAGGCCCAGTGTAACCAATGTGTCTAGACTCATACCCTGGCTTTGCCTTCTGATGATAGTGTGAGACCTCTCACATCATCGTATCTCCTTGCATAGTAGCATGCTGTCTTTGGTGAAAGAATTTGTGGTTTCTCATTTTCGGGCCAAAAGGTGATGGCTGGAACGTAAGCTCTGGGCAACCCTCCAGACTATCGTTATTTTTAGCCTGCAAATCCATTATGGAAGGGGAAAGACCATATGCAAATCAGGCTTGGTCATACCCCAAAAGGGGCAGCCCAGCCGACCTGCTGGGTGACATCCCTTCTACACGAGACCACAAGCATACCCAACATGCTTTGACTTCATTGCCTATCATCCATGAGGTGTAGCTTTGGTCGCTAGGCCCAGCAGGTACGGGACACATGTCTGGGCATATCTGTCCCACTTGAGGTGACATCAGTGTTAGGGCGGTTTTCTAAAGTCTACTTAAGTAAGACTTTATAAGACTATCCCTTGGGCAATACTGATCTCCAACTCTTAGTACCGGCCTGTACCACTCAAGAGACTGGTCAAGTCCATAGAGCAGTCAGGCTTATTTTAGGAGGGAGAGAGGGCTGTAGGAAGATATAAAGAATTTGTAGCATACATATTGGCCAAAGAAACAATTATACACAGATATATGTAGAAATAATGGTTTATTTTATGTAAACACAGGCAAAGAGAATTCTTTAGAAAGGTAAGTAGGATCATAAGCAATAAGCACAGTATAAAAACCAACACAATCCTTCTAGTAAGTAAACCACTGCATAAAAGACGTTTAGAATAGGAGTGTGCAATTCACGGTAAGTAAAACACACTTTGTAGTAACTATGTCACTTATTCTGTTTCGGAATAAGTGAGTTATACTACCAACATTGCAAATAGGTACTTTACAACTATGTAACTTATTCTGCCTCAGGCACGTACACTACGCTCAATAGCAGGTAAGTACTTTGCAACACATGTAACTTATTCAGCTTCAGGAATATACAGTTACAATGCCAGGAAAAGCAAGTAAGTACTATATAACACGTGTAAAAGTTTCTCCGTAGAGTCCTTATGCTTTAGCAGCCCTTCCCTAATCTATGGCATGAGTGTTCTCAGAGGCAGAAGGGGACACAGGTGGACCACTGGCCAGCACTAGGCAACAGTAGGAAATTCAGAGTTCCAGAGGATATCTCGTGTAACAAGTAAGTACAGTACTTTATAGTTGGTATAAGGGTTCAGGAACTTCGTAGAAGGCACCCTGAATGTGTTCCAGCATTAAGCCTGGGCGAACGGTATGTTCAAACACCCAAAAGTACGAATCAACATCGTAGCCACACAGGAACGACACAACAACTTTATGTATGTTTTACTTTAAGTCACACAGTACCTTCACAATGAAAAAGATGATGCATGCAGACGCCCTCTTAATGTAGCAGCTGCAGGACCCGGAAACTGAAGTCTCGGTCATTAGACGAAAGAAAGGACAGTGGATGGGATTTATCTGCAGCAGTCGACTGCAAAGGCTCCCAGCAAAGGATTCTTCTTAGCTTATCGCGGCTCTGTGGATTTGGCACCTTTTCCAGGACACCAGATGAAGAACAGTTGTCATCTGAGTGATTTGCCTCACTATCACAGTCCAGCACTCTGGTGAGGGGACTTCAAGGAGTGGAATCTTGTTTCCGTAGTTCCAGAAGGAGTGTGCCAAAGTTTCAGAGAGATTCGTTCTTCAGAAGTTGATGCAAAGCACTCAGCCTCGCAGTCCGAGGGTATGGGCAGTTTGCAGCCCAGGAAGGTCACAGCTTGTCGTGGGATGGTTCAAAGTGCTGGTCTTCTTAAGACTGATTGGCTTCACCAATGCAAGGGTCAGAGTCATCTTCTTCTGAACTCCTATGTCACATTGAAGAAAGAGTCAGCACAGGCAATGGATACTCAGCAGGCATCTCTGGTCGGTGGGAGTAGCTATAGGCATCTTCCATTCTTCCTCATTGGATTCAGATCCAGTGGTCAACTTGTCTTCAGCCTCTGGATCCAAGATATTTATCCAGAAACCCAGTCAATCAGCACTCATGCTACATTCAAACCTTACAGTTGGAACTGGTTCCAGGCAGGCATGCCAGAAGACAAAGAACAGGGAAGTTTCAGACTCCTCCCTCCTACCCTGTCTTCTCAGACACTCTGGAACCTCGGCAGGCTTCACTAAGTATCTCATTGAATACAAACATCAAACCAGGACCTCCCCCATCCAGAATGGCAGGAGAAGGACCAAACAAGGACAAGCATACAAGAAATGGCGAGAAAATAATACAGCCACCATATTGGGTCAATGGTGACCCTTCTGTGCATTGCTGCAGCTGTGAACACAGCCTTCAAGTAAAACTAAAGCAAAAGTAAGTAAAACACGTCCACTGCCACCAGCCGTTCAGGTAGGCTTGTCAATGTAACAGAAATGTTACAGGAGTAGTGAGAAAGGGGATACAGTGTAACTCTGCAGCACCACACATAAGGTGGAGTGTGCTGATCTCACAATGGGAATTGCAGAAAGGATAAAAAGTATCCCTCTGCCTTTTGGAACATTAGTTCACCCAAGGAAAATAAGAGAAAATAAAAAGGGAAGCCTGAGTGGCTCCCCAGCAACACTGCACAGAAAGTGCTGCCCGCTGCAACAGTAAAATGAAGATGCCCAAAAAGTTATAGGAAAGTATTAGTCAAAAATAAGGTATGGAGAGACACAAAAATGTCTTCTATAGAAAGAGTAAAAGAATGGGTGAGTGGGGAAAAAGTTTCCCACTCGCTCAGGAGCATAGAAAAAGAATCCACAAGTCCAGCAAAACGGGCTGGGGGTCTCACAGGTGAAGGTGATTTTGGCATAAATATGAAAATCTAACCTAACAATCAGCAAAACAAAGGACGTGATGGCTGGATGCTTTAGTATTAGTCTTAACCACAGGCATTGCTATTGGCAATTCCCCAGACCATCATTCTTAGCCTGCTGAGTCATTAAATAAAGAAGTTCTGACTGGACGACACATTTTGGGGTGAGGCCAAACCTGATTTGCATATGGTCTTTCCCCTTTTTGTAATGGCTTGGCAGGTGAAGAATGATGGTCTGGGGGGGTTGGCTAGACCCTTACCCGAAATTAAGATGCATTCTAAAGCGTCCAGCTACCACTTCCTTTGTTTTGCTGATGTCTCACATTTTGGTATCATTATTTTGCCCACTGTCAGCTTTTCCTTTTCATGTAGGCCATTTCAGCGTCAGGAGCCCTGGACAAAAGAGAGAATCAACCAAATGATAAAGGTCTCTGGCAATCTTGTTTTCGAATCTGCCTATTTAACACAGAAAATAGCATGATTTTTTTAGAATGTTAAATGTTTGTCTTCAATTTATCAATGATTATCTGCAGTTGAACATGTGATGCCTTTTCTTTTGTTGGGTATATTTATATGTTTAAAATACTGTAGTAAAACCAGCATGAGTTATTTAGGCGTATGTCAGTAAGGATTCTTGCACTTACAGATTACCATTTGTGATGCAGAAAAAGAAACACACATGTTCCTTTTGTATAACTTGTTTCATAAGGACTTTTTTGTGAGTTGTGTTCTTTGCAAGTCAGGACTCCAAAACATTCACAAATATCTGCAACTTGCTGTATGACAAAAACTGGGAAACAATGTGGACAAGCGCCAAAATGGCAGACTTGGTTCAAATCCCAGCTATCACACTTTCACGGTTTATTGGATGGTCACTCTCAACCCGGGAAGTTGCTTTTCCCCCACAAGCAAGGTGGCGCACAACAAAGGGCTTTGCATATTCAACTTTAGTGAGACCTCCACCCTATATAGTACCAGTCATCAGATACCCTCTGTACCACCAATATGCTATGAAGCAGGCCCTTGTATAGTAATAATATAGTATATTATAGTAATAATATATATACATATTTATTTACAGTTCAATCAGAAACAGAGCACCAGAACACCAGCCTCCAACTCCTAATGCAATGACTAATGCACATGACTGGCATCAATTTACTGACATGTATTTCTTAATAGACTTTCAGTTACCACAACAAACACATGTTGAATTTGAGGATTTGAAATCAAACACACATCTGATTTATTTGCATATTAACTGATAAGGACATTTTAAAGACACAGTGATGGCTTGGGTTATCCCAATGCTCATCTCTCCCAGCAACCCCCCACCACCAGGCATCAGTTATATATGACCCCTTAGTTCAAGACAAGGTACAGGGAACAGCCCTGGCGGTAGCCGTGCCTGTCACAAAGGCACGGCTGCCGCCGGAGTTGCATTTATTCCGGCCCCTGGCTATGGGGACGTACAGGGCCATTCCGACTTTGGCGGACCCTGTATGTCCCCATTGCCAGGGTCCGGAATCATTACTCCCCATTCCCATTTGAGCCCAATAGGGTCTGGTGCCGGTGCATCCGACATGCAGTGCTCCTGGGTGCCTTTCTGCCCGCCAGGTATGACCTGGCGGGCAGAAAGGCACCCGTGAGCACAACTCGTAGTTTGCTGGTCCAGGAACTATGGTACCGGCATGCTTAGCGGTACCGTAGTTCCCGGTCCCGCAAACTTATAATGAGGCCCTGTGTATATAAAGGGGATTTTGTTTGGGCTTTTATTTGAATTAATTCAATGGGGAAACTGTTTGGGGACCACACATTCAAATGACATGCATGGTTTGGGGAATTTGGAATGAATGTGAACATTTGTTTGGGACAATTTGTTGTCACAGGGAATGCAGGGTTTTGGTATTTTTGTTTTGGGGACACTAGGACATTCACATTAACAGCAGTGTTACCCAAGTACATTAAAGACTATTTACTGTGCCCTGGGATAATCTTTGTTAATTTCGAATTTTGACAAAAACCTCACCCCATGGTAGCTGACAATATGGGAATTAATTAAATTATATTTTTAGCTAAATAAACTAAGGGTATAACGCTTTTACTTCCCCTTTTCACTAATGAAAATGAATGGATTAAAACAGACAGCTTCCCCTCACACTTCCGGGTAAAACGGATCTGGTGTTTTTCTGTAAGGGAATTCATTAAGTGATATTCTATGTCAAATATGATCAGGGTCTACACCGTTTTGCCCCATCCCACCCACTAATGGAAGGAGTTAAGGCAGGTAGCTCCCCACACAATTGATTGCTTTGAGATATATCTACTTACATGGGAGATCTGTGTTCTTAGCTCAGGAGGCCAGTCAGATATTAGACCTTCTTTCAGGAATAGGTAGGCATCTCACTGTAACGCTTACCTGGTCTCTGCGGGAGCGCACTTACCCCTCTTCTCTCTCTGTGTCCTTAAGGATGGTCTGGTGGAGACTGGTGTGAAGTTATGTAAGAACGGGAGGCACTGGTTATTCGCTTGTGAGTTTCTGGGTCATACTCATTCACCCCCACCCTAATATGTTGGTTCTCTACTTGAATCTCCGTGAGGAGAAAGAGACCAGCTCACCTGTAGATTATGTTGGAGGAGCTCTCCATCCTGCAGTTTGTCAGGGGCGCTGATTCTGAAGAGAGGTTTTGCCAAGTTGCAGCACTGGGGTCCGATTGAGCCTTAAATGAAATATTTTTCCAGTTGCAGCACTGGAATCCTATTGAGCCTTGGAATCTCACTAAAAGTTCAGTAAGAAAGCCCCAATGATGCGCCTCATGTGGGTGCTTAATTACAGGTAAGTTCCTATGGTTGCTCAGTGGTAAGCATGATATGTAGTATAATACTGCTTGCTGATTTTTAATGTTACTTCTCCTTTTGCTTTACAGATACACATGAAGGTCCCTTGAATGTAAATTAAGTGTTCGTAAGAAAACGCCTTTGTAGTAAGGTTTATATTGATGAGACAGAAAGTGAACCCAATGCACAGTAAAGCACGGCTGTAAAGGACCGGAGGGTGGTGTCTGTACTTCTGCTCTCTATATGGTAGAGGAGAGGCACAGAGGACCCCAGCCAAGATTCTCTATTATTGGTACGTGTTTGAGCAATCAAGGCCTAGTTTCTCAGGAGGTGATGCAGGCTGGTTCTTAAGTACAGTGTAGTCCCCAAGCACCCACAAAGGAATGTCCGCACACTGTATCGGTTAAAACACAGTCTTTATATAATTAATATTCAAGGTTATATACACTATCACAATAACTCACTTTGTGCTCAGAAATTCAACAATGGTAAATATATACAGTTCTACATTGGTACCACAAATATTATCAGATCTCATTAAGGTGCATCAACTATACTGTCAAAATGTCACACAGATCAGTAAAGAGGAAACCAGCAGTAGAGAGAGGAAGGAAAGCAAGACGGTTGAACAATTGGCAGAATACTGGTCGCTACCGTTAAACACAGCTCGGTGTGGAGACCCCCCCACCTGGGCAACCTGTCGAACAAAGATATAAACCCAGTCCATATATTGTTCACAATAGACTTCCCAATAGTTCTGCAACCCCAAAGTACCTGGCATTGTAGCGTTCCTCTGCGGGGAATCGACGGCCCTTCTTGAGTGCCCTCCCTTTAAGGCAGGAGTCACAGGTCGTCGAACGTCCGACGGAGAACAGGGTGAGCTACGACGGTGAAGTGGCAGCTTCGTTCCTAGCGGTGCTCGTTGACGGGGAAGCGTAAACATCCTGCAAGGAAGAGGCGTGGGGGCACCTCGGTGTCCATAGTTCGGTACCGCAAAGAGTTTGAAGTACTGTGGCCCAGCGAGGGCGTTGAGTCGTTGGCGTCTCTGTAGTCTTTGGGTGGTGGGAAACCCACCGGCGGATGCTCCTCGGCGCATCGCCGGTCAGGCCTTCTCCAGCAGGATACAGCGGCGACGATGCGGACAAGAGTGTCCTTGGATCAAATGAAGTTCTTAGGCAAACGGGAGCACAGCGGCTCCGGTCGGCGATGGTGGTCGTCGACAGTGGCGGACAACAGTCCGGGCACTTCTCCTTGGGATTCTGCAGCAGTCCCCATCTTGGGTCGGCAGCCTGTCGAAGGTCTGTCTACCACAGAGCTTTGGCAAAGATCAGCTGGTGCACGATGGTCCCTCGTAGCTCGGGAAGAGGGTGCCTTACCGGTCCTCTCTGGGTCAGTCTTTGGAGACACCGCAGCTTTCAGATTGTGAAGGAGAGCAACAGCAATTCTTCTCATGCAGCAGGGCTTCAAGGTCAAGCTTCAGTTACTCCAGTTACTCATCGTAGTGGACTTCAGCTTCTGAACACCGATTCCTAGCAGTGAGAGGTCCCCAGATATACTGTTGATCTCCCATTCATTGCGCTGGGTCATACTCAAGCATCCAATCAAGGTGAAGGGCATTCATGCAGGCAGGCAGCCAATCAGGCACACAGTGCATTCAGGCCATTCACTTCTCCCCAGACACTCACAACAAGTTATGTGTATTGGGACAAGTACCCAGCCATTTAACAATCCACACTGCATTCATGCCGGTTTTGGGCAGTCATTGTGTCAAACACCAGATACTAGACACCCACAACATAGAATGCGTATTTGTCACACACTCCTTTCACCCAGGTCCCACCCACAGGCGTACCCACAACATACAGTCGTTGGGAAGGCTCCAGCCAGTCTGGTCAGCACTTCCCCACCCTACCATATATGGAACTTCCACCCAAAAGCCGGTCAGAGGGAAGGGACAGAGTCAGGGCTTCCCAGGACTTCGGGAAGATCAAGGTAACAGGCGATGGAAGGCAAGAGGCTATGGTGGCCATTTTGTCTCCATCAGGAATCTACCAATTCCAATGACAGGGCCTGGGGATCCCAAAATGGAGGACGCTCAGGGCACCAGTCAATTCACCATGTAGCTGCCACCAGCCCATACCCTGCTCTGTGGGTCACACACAGGTGCCCAAAAACATACACTAGGGGCAAAGGGTTGCACCCCTACCCATGGGTGCCATAGAGGTATCCCATGGGTCTGTTCACCGAAACCAAAGGAGAGAGCTGCACTGCCAGGAGTCTCACATGAACTCCTGCGAGGAAAACACAACAGAACACATGATAAATAGCAGTAAAGGACACAGATACGGAGGCCCTGTCCCTCCAATACATTTCCAGAATCACAGTCGCCCCCCCCCCCCAGACTGAGGTTAGGGTGCCTAATCTGCCATGAGATAGACACCCTCATCTAGACGGTCAACATACCTTCTGGAAAGGCCATCTGCATTATCGTGACCCTTCCCTGGTCTGTGCTCTATGGTGAAGTCTAGCCCTTGCAGGCTAATGGACCACCTGAGCAGTTTCGGGTTTTCACCCTTCATCTGCATAAGCCACTTCAGGGGCTTATGACCGGTTTGGACCTTGAAGGTAGACCCGCTAAGTTATGGTCTAAAACGTCTAAAGTTCCAAAGTATACTAAAACATTCCTTTTCAACAGTAGCCCACCTAAGTTCTCTACCCTTGAGTTTTCTACTGATGAATATGATAGGATGTTCTCTTCCTTTGTCATCTAACTGGAACAAGACAGCTCCAATTCCAGTGTCACAGGTGTCAGTTTGAACGATTAAGGGCTTGCTATAATCGGGCGCACTTAACACAGGTGCCCTACACAGACTTTCTTTCAAGCCTGACAGTCTGCAGTCCAATTAACCTTCCTAGGCTGCTTGGGTGACGTCAGAGCTGTCAGTGGTGCAGCTTTGGTTCCATAGTCCGCCATGAAATTGCGATAATACCCATTGAGGCCCAAAAAGGTTCTCACCTGGGTTTGAGTAGTGGGAGTCTCCCAGTCATGTACATCCTGTACCTTACTGGGGAGAGGTTGGATTTGACCCCCTCCTACCTCATGACCAAGATACATGACTTTCCCCTGAGCTATCTGGCACTTGGTGGCCTTTATAGTGAGGTTATCCCTTTTCAAGGCCTGCAACACCTTATCCAGATGCATCAAATACTCTTCCCAGGTGGAACTGTAGACGGCAATGTCGTCTAAGTAAGTCACACAAAAGGCTTCCAGCCCACTGAGTGCATGGTTGACCAATCTCTGGAAAGTGGCAGGGGCATTCTTCAATCTAAAAGGCATAACCTTAAACTGGTAGAGTCCCTCAGATGTTGAGAACACCGTCCTTTCCTTGGCATGGTCCGTCAGAGCTATTTGCCAATAGCCTGAGGTAAGGTCAAAGGTGCTCACGAATTTGGCAGCACCTATGGTGTCCATTAGCTCATCAGCCCTGGGCAATGGGTGCGCGTCAGTTTTGGTGACTGCATTGACTCCTCTGTAGTCCACACAGAACCTCCAATCCTTGGTACCTGCCTGGGAACTTGCCTTAGGGACAAGGACCACGGGACTGGACCAGGGACTGGTTGAGGGTTCAATAACACCCAGATCCAACATCTTGGCGACCTCAGCCTGGATGTGGTTCTTAACAGTATCTGACATACGGTAGCACCTGCTTTTGACAGGCACACTGTCACCAGTGTCAATCTCCTGCCTACACCACGGTGTAAGGCCGGGTGTCAGTGAGAATAGAGAGGCATACTGCCGGAGCAAAGTCCTGCAGGCCTTCTGCTGCTCTGTCGTCAGATCGGGAGAGAAAAGTACTCCCTCCACTGAGCCATCCTGAGGGTTGCTATGCAGCAAATCAGGAAGAGGCACACTCTCATCCTCTTCTTGCCCTGAAGCTAGCAAGAGACATGAGACTTTGGCCCGCCTGTGGAAAGGTTTGAGCCTGTTAACATGGAATACCTGATGGGCTACCCCCGAGGCTCCCATGTCAACCAGATAATTGACCTCGCCCATCTTGGAGATTATCCTGAAGGGTCCAGTCCATTTATCTGCCAAAGCCCAAGGCTTGGTAGGCTCCATCACAAGGACCTCCTGTCCCGGAGTCCAATCCACATGCGATGCATTAAGGTCATGCCAGTACTTTTTCAATTCCTGGCTGGCCTTGAGATTCGCTGTTGCCTGACCCATCATCTGTGTCATCCTCCGTCTGAGGCCTAACACCTAGACCCCCACTTGCTTAGCGGGACCTGGAGGGGTGGCCTCCAAACCTTCTCTGATTAAGGGAAGGGGCCCCCTCACGGGAGGTCCAAAGAGTAACTCAAAGGGGCTGAAACCAACACCCTCTTGAGGTACCTCTCTGTAAGCAAACAGCAGGCATGGCAGGAGGAGATCCCATTTCCTCCTTAGGGGCTCTTCCAAAGCGCCTAGCATGCCCTTGAGAGTTTTATTAAATCTCTCAACCAGACCATTGGTCTGGTGGTGGTAGGAGGTGGAGAACTTGTAGGTTACCCCGCACTCTTTCCACATGGTTTTCATGTAACTAGACATGAAGTTGGATCCTCTGTCAGAGACAACCTCCTTAGGGAATCCAACATGGGTGAAAATGCCCAGGGGAGCCCTGGCATTTTATACCAGAAGGGGTATAGCCTCAGGGTACTGTGTGGGATTGAGGGGCCAGCAGGCCCCTCTCTGCCTTCACTTCTCAGTACAAAGCTTGGACCAAGTGCCTCCAGAAGTGGGTTCGCCCCTTGCCCTTATGCGAAGTTAACTTTCATTGACTTTCGTGTAGCTGGGACCACTGAGCAGGACACAGGGCATCCATCTTTTTT